>NC_041386.1:115070978-115098699 GCF_002162155.2 Triticum dicoccoides | reverse complement strand
TCTAAGAATGATCATGATGCCCTCATGTCCGTATTTTATTTTTATCGACACCTCCATCTCTAAACATGTGGACATATTTTTCAATTTCGGCTTTCGCTTGAGGACAAGCGATGTCTAAACATGGGGGAGTTGATACGTCCATTTTGCATCATGCTTTTATATTGATATTTATTGCATTATGGGCTGTTATTACACATTATGTCATAATACTTATGCCTATTCTCTCTTATTTTACAAGGTTTACATGAAGAGGGAGAATGCCGGCAGCTGGGATTCTGGGCTGGAAAAGGAGAAAATATTAGAGACCTATTCTGCACAGCTCCAAAAGTCTTGAAACTTCATGGAAGTTATTTCCAGAATATATAAAAAATACTGAGCGCAATAAGTACCAGAGGGGGGCCATCCACCAGCCACGAGGGTGGGGGGCGCGCCCCCTGCATTGTGGACCCCCTGGTGGCCCTCCGATGCCCATCTTCTGCTATATGGAGTCTTTCGTCAAGAAAAAAATTATAAGCAAGCTTTCAGGATGAGACTCCGCCGCCACGAGGCGGAACCTTGGCGGAACCAATCTAGGGCTCCGGCTGAGCTGTTTTGCCGGGGAAACCTCCTTCCGGGAGGGGGAAATCATCACCATCATCATCACCAACGATCCTCTCATCGGGAGGGGGTCAAACTGAAATATGAAACCCGTGCATTGGACTAGCTTAATACACCCTTAAGTCATTTTAGTTAAAGAGAATCTTTGATGTATCACTGAGTCAAACAGATACATTCAACAAATAACTGGTATATTCAGAAATTAAGTGAGTAAGTACCTGATCATTTTGGCCAAACAAAATCCGAGACTATCATGAAGTAAACCTGTCAAGTACTTCTTCCGCACAACACTCAAAAGCTTCGGGTTGAAGCACATCTTTCTGTTTATTCCAGAGTCCCAATTTTTTTATGATGGAACAAATTCCTTGACTCTTCCATGGTCTTCAATATCCATTCCTTGTAAGCCTGCAAAAGCACTTCTATTATAACCAGGAGTTCGGGACAACAAGAAATACATTTAGAAGGTCGTGCTATATCATGAATAAATTTTTTGCAGCTGCCGTAGGTAATACTAAAGATGCTAGATATGCTTATGGACTAATAAGGCAAATTATTCAAAGAAAGGGATTTTTTGAGGTGATAAACTCTTTCAGCTAACCACCGTCCTCTATATGATAGCTATACCATCATCATTATCCTGTAGTATCAATTATTCATTATCCAACCTGTCTCTTTGCTTTGCTATAAAGCTCGGATTTGGAAACTTAGACATGAACTTCTAAAAATATGTTTCTATTTTTCAAACAAGAAGTAAATTTCTTTGGCAGGATCAAGCCAAATCAACCTCATCCGTCTTGGTCCCTAGCTCCTCACAATGCCCCTAGCCACCTAGAATTCAAATCCACCAATCAATCAACTTTATCACAACATGGTTGCCTCAAGAATATTAACTAACTAGAATCCCCACTTATAATAGTTGTTGCAACAAAGTTAAGAAAGTCTAATCGAACAACTTACTCCAAGATTAGAAAGTATGAAAATAGGATCGCCCTAACTACTAATTTCTCTCTCTTTTACCCGAACATGTTGTTTTGCCATGTCTCTTTGTAGCGCTACATGGCAACTGCCTAGTGTTAGTAGGTGGCAACTCCTAAGGTTTTCAAATGATGGCAACTGTAGTAATCCAGACCATGCATGGCAACTGCTTAGTGTTACTAGGTGGCAACCTCTAAAGTTTTCAAATCATGGCAACTATAGTAAACCAGACCATACATGGCAATAGCTGCAGTTGTCCAAAATGGCATCTGGCACTTGACCTAAGATGGCAACTGCAGTTGAGAAACCATGGCAACTGTAGTTGTTCGACATGGCAACTGTAGTTCAGCGACATGGCAACTGCAGTTAAGCGGATATTAAAGAGGGCCCGGACCATGGCAACTGCGGGGACGCGTGGTGACTGTCACGTGGGGCGTGCGGGACCATGAGGTAGGTGGCTGAGAGAGGTCGTGTGGGTGTTATGCATTTTGCCCACACGTAGGCATGTGAGAGGGACTGCAAGAAAAAAAGAGGCGTGTGGGCGCTAGTTGTTTTGCCCACACATAGGCGTGTGGGCTGGTCCTCTTAGACACCACACAAAACATGTGGGCAGACCCCTTAACGCCCGCACGTGTGGCAGTTATCGTTGTCCTAAACCTAAGACTAGTGACCTACATATGTACTGTACAGTGATGAATAGAGATTAGGAATTAGAAAAAGTGGGGAATGGAGAGTACATCAAATCAGAACTAAGCAGATATGAAAGCCAAAAGTGGGGAATAGATCATCAACCAGCGTCGGCTTGTAGTTGCATGGGACCAGTCACCGCGGCATACTACCGCATCTGGGTAGGGCGCAGCACAACCACACACACAGGGTGGTGGGAGCCGCTAACAAGCAAAGGCTCCAAGCGTCGGGCGAGCGAGACGGAGAGGAAGGCATCGGGCACGGAGGTTCTGATGCACGATTGCCATAGCCACTGCGATCTGATGGAGACAAGTCCCGCACCTCCGCGTCAGCCATCGTCAATACAAAAAATACACTTCCGTGATGATACGTGTTTGTCACAGTAGGTCGCGTTTTTTGTCATGCATGTACATCCATGACAATTTTATGATAGAATCAAGATAGTCATACCTGTGTTGTCGTAGAAGTGTTCCATGACATTACCAAAATTATCATCACGGAAGTGTCCACTTCCATGACGATAAATCGCGCGTCACAGAAGTGCTTTCGTCAAGGGTGACCGACACGTGGCATCCATCGTAACGGAACACCGTTAAGCTATCGGATCCGGTTTTGGATCCGATAACCCGTTAACAGCCGGGACCAATGGGAAATTTCCACATGTAAAATTCTGATTGGCCGGAGGGAACACCTGTCAGCTCGTTAGTGGGCCAGATGTCGCCCGTCCATTGGAGGAGACATGCCTATGATACGTCGACACGTGGCTCGGCCCAACAGAGGCCCATATAGGTTAAAAAGGCCGACCCAGTCAAAGGCCCATAGTGCTTACTCAGGTACTAGTGGGCCAGCCCAATAACGGCCTGCTTAATAAAGGCCCATTTACGGCCTGAAGCTAGATCTGGCCCATTAATTGTTCGCCGAATATTTGGGCCCAATTACAACCAGTGACTTTCGGCCTGTTAGAGGCCCGATGTAGACATGGGCCCATTTCAGCCCGGTGTGACTTTCAGCCTGGGAATGGCCCGTGCTGCCCATGGGCCATATATGGTCTGACGGGACATCGGGCCCACTAACGGCCCATGATAAAGGTGGCAATAGTTAAGCCCAATGTGACTTTGGGCCTGTTAAAGGCCTGTCGCATAATTCGGCCCGTTGATGTCTGTACTAAGCTTTCGGCCTCTTAAAGGCCTATGATATCAGTGGGCGAACTAAGGCCCGAGATATGTTTTGTCCTGGTAACTGCCCGTGATATAACTGGGCCCAAAAAGGCCCAGTCTACATTTCAACCTCCTGAAGGCCCGTCGACGACTAGTGAAAATTGAGTCCCAACATGCATTTTGGCCTGCTAAAGGCCCATGGTTTCAGCCTGTTAATGGCCCAACGCTACCCGGGCCAAACTAAGCGCTGGGTCCACAAAAGTCCCAACTAAAATATAGGCCAGTGTAAGTTGTGGCCCTCGCGCAAAGTGTGAAGGCCCCAATCATTCGGGGCCAAGAAAGATGCAGGCTGGCCCAATTGTGGCCCGCTAAAATAAAGAAATTACGGCATAGTAACTAAGAATAAACCTACACTATACAATAAAGGATTTATGGTATATTACATCCACTGGGCATCGAAGTTCGCCACAAGTGATCATAAAGCACAACGAAGAAGCAGATTACAAAAACTGGGCACCATTGCAGCGTAACAAAATAATACTGAACCAAGACCACTTCCAAGACAGTTCAAGAAAGGTTAGCCTTGCGCGGGAACTGCTGCACAAGCTGCTGATTAAGGCTATGAGACTGGCCTAGCATGTCGGTCATAGCTTCCAGGTGTAGCTGTTTAGCGATGAGGTTCTCATTGGTGTTCTCCGCAATCTTTCTTAGAGATAGGACTTCAAGTCGGAGTTGAGTTGCAGAATGCCTTTCTGCTATAACTTGGGACTGAAGAAGTCGAACTGATTCAGACAATGAATTTTGTGAGCTTGTCTGACTGCTAGTCTCAAGTAACTTGAACACTGCATCAAGACAAGACTTTGGGGTTGTCTCGCTATCTTCAAGATGTTTTGCCTTCTTTGCTGCAATATATGTTGGGTTTGTCTCACAACCTTCAGCAGACTTGTGCATGCCATCAGGCATATCACCCTGAAACAAAGCAAAGAGATGACATGTTTTGCACGTGTATAAACAAAGATGATAATTGTTGAGGGAGTCCTGGATTAGGGGGGTGTCCAGATAGCCGGACTATACCTTCGGCCGGACTCCTGGACTATGAAGATACAAGATTGAAGACTTCGTCCCGTGTCCGGAAGGGACTTTCCTTGGCGTGGAAGGCAAGCTTGGCAATACGGATATGTAGATATCCTACCATTGTAACCGACTCTGTGTAACCCTAGCCCTCTCCGGTGTCTATATAAACTGGAGGGTTTTAGTCCGTAGGACGAACAACAATCATACCATAGGCTAGCTTCTAGGGTTTAGCCTCTCTGATCTCGTGGTAGATCTACTCTTGTACTACCCATATCATCAATATCAATCAAGTAGGACGTAGGGTTTTACCTCCATCAAGAGGGCCCGAACCTGGGTAAAACATTGTGTCCCCTGCCTCCTGTTACCATCCGCCTAGATGCACAGTTCGGGACCCCCTACCCGAGATCCGCCGGTTTTGACACCAACATTGGTGCTTTCATTGAGAGTTCCTCTGTGTCGTCACTTTTGGGCCCGATGGCTTCTCTGATCATCAACAGCGATGCGATCCAGGGTGAGACTTTTCTCCCCGGATAGATCTTCGTATTCGGCGGCTTTGCACTGCGGGCCAATTCGCTTGGCCATCTGGAGCAGATCGAAAGCTACGCCCCTGGCCATCAGGTCAGATTTGGAAGTTTGAACTACACGGCCGACATTCGCGGAGACTTGATCTTCGACGGATTCAAGCCACAGCTGAGCGCGCCACACTGTCACGATGGGCATGGTCTAGCTCTGCCGCCGAACAGTGCCCTGGAGGCCGCACCTGTGTCCGCTCCGACCCCTAGCTCGGAGCCGATCACACCAATCAAGGATGGGTGGTTAGACACCGCCTCGGGGGCTGCAATCTCTACGGCGATCGAGCCGAACACCAGCCCTATTCTCTGCGAAGCCCGTGACTCCAAGGAGCCGGACTCCTCTCCTGACTCCGAGCCCTCTGCGCCCCTACCGATCGAACCCGATTGGGCGCCGATCATGGAGTTCACCGCCGCGGACATCTTTCAGCACTCGCCCTTCGGCGATATTCTGAATTCACTAAAGTCTCTCTCTTTATCAGGAGAGCCCTAGCCGGACTATGGTCAGCAAGGTTGGGAATTCGACATGCTCGACTGTCGATGAAGAAATTCAAAGCCCACCCACCACCCACTTCGTAGCCACTGTCGATGATTTAACCGACATGCTCGACTTCGACTCCAAAGACATCGACGGTATGGATGCCGATGCAGGAGACAATCAAGAACCAGCGCCTATAGGGCACTGGAAAGCCACCTCATTATATGATATATACATGGTGGAAACCCTAAAAGAAGGCAATGGCGATGGAACATCAGAGGATGACCCCTCCAAGAAGCAGACTAAGCGCCGGCGTCAGCGGCGCCGCTCTAAATCCCGCCAAAGCAAAAATGGTGATTCCGGCACGGGAGATAATAACACCTCGGACAGTGCCGAAGACAACCACCTCCAGTAAGATTCAGCACAGGAGGATGGAGAAGCCAGCCCTCATGAGAGAGTGGCAGACAGAGAGGTCGAGGACGATAATTATATGCCTCCCTCCGTAGACAAGGCAAGCCTCGACGACGATGAATTTGTTGTGCCGGAGGATCCCGTCGAACAAGAGCGTTTCAAACGCAGGCTTATGGCCACGGCGAGCAGCCTCAAGAAAAAACAGCAACAACTTAGAGCTGATCAAGATTTGCTAGCCAACAGATGGACTAAAGTCCTTGTGGCCGAAGAGTATGAACTCGAACACCCCTCCAAGAGCTACCCAAAGCGCAGGTTGCTACCCCAATTAGAGGAGGAAGCACCTAAACCTATATCACCAGCACATGATGCGACCGACCGGCCACCCCGTGGCCGCGACAGAGAGGCCTCTCGGCCCTCCACTCAAGCCGCACCCCGGCGCCGCTCAAAAAATACCAAGGCATGGGAAAATGCGCCAGACCTGTGAGGTATATTGGAGGACAAGGAAAGGCAAACAAGATCGATCTACGGATCACGTGGGCGCCCCACGGCACGAGACGGTACTCGTCACGCCGGATACAGTAAATCCAACCGGGCCGAACACAGTAGACAAAGCTCGTTTGAGGTGCGTCGTGATATAGCCCAATACAGAGGCGCCGCACACCCGCTATGCTTCACAGATGAAGTAATGGATCATCAAATCCCCGAGGGTTTCAAACCCGTGAACATCGAATCATACGATGGCACAACAGATCCTGCGATATGGATCGAGGACTATCTCCTTCATATCCACATGGCCCGCGGTGATGACCTACACGCCATCAAATACCTCCCACTCAAGCTTAAAGGACCAGCTCGGCATTGGCTTAACAACTTGCCAGCAGAATCAATTGGTTGTTGGGAGGACCTAGAAGCCGCATTCCTCAACAATTTCCAGGGCACTTATGTGCGACCACTAGACGCCGATGACCTAAGACACATAATTCAGCAGCCAGAGGAATCGGCCAGACAATTCTGGACATGATTCCTAACCAAGAAAAATCAAATCGTCGACTGTCCGGACGCAGAGGCCCTAGCAGCCTTCAAGCATAACATCCGCGACGAGTGGCTTGCACGACACCTAGGACAGGAAAAGCCAAAATCTATGGCAGCCCTCACGACACTTATGACCCGCTTCTGTGCGGGAGAAGACAGCTGGCTAGCTCGCAGCAATAACATGACCAAGAGCCCTGGTAATTTGGATACCAAGGACAGCAGTGGCACGTCGCGTCGCAACAAGCAAAAGTGCCGCATTAACGGCGACAATGCTGATGATACGATAGTTAATGCCGGATTCAGAGGCTCTAAACCTGGTCAGCGGAAAAAGCCATTCAAAAGAAATACTTCGCTCCTGTCCAGTTTGGACCGAATACTCGACCGCTCATGCCAGATACATGGCACCCCCGAAAAACCAGCCAATCACACCAACATAGATTGTTGGGTGTTCAAGCAGGCAGGCAAGTTAAATGCCGAAAGCAGAGACAAGGGGCTGCATAGTGATGACGAGGAGGAGCCCCGGCCGCCGAACAACAGTGGACAGAAAGGTTTTCCCCCACAAGTGCGGACGGTGAACATGATATACGCAACCCATGTCCCCAAGAGGGAGCGGAAGCGTGCGCTAAGGGACGTATACGCGATGGAGCCAGTCGCCCCAAAGTTCAACCCATGGTCTTCCTGCCCGATCACTTTTGATCGAAGGGACCACCCCACTAGCATCCGTCATGGTGGATTCGCCGCATTGGTTCTAGACCCAATTATTGATGGATTTCACCTCACTAGAGTCCTTATGGACGGCGGCAGCAGCCTGAACCTGCTTTACCAAGATATAGTGCGGAAAATGGGCATCGATCCCTCGAGGATTAAACCCACTAAAACGACCTTTAAAGGCGTCATACCAGGTGTAGAGGCCAACCGTACAGGCTCAGTTACACTTGAAGTGGTCTTCGGATCTCCGGATAATTTCCGAAGCGAGGAGTTAATCTTCGACATAGTCCCGTTCCGCAGTGGCTATCACGCACTGCTCGGGCGAACCGCATTTGCTAAGTTCAATGCGGTGCCGCACTATGCATACCTAAAGCTCAAGATGCCAGGCCCTCGAGGAGTCATCACGGTCAATGGAAACACCGAACGCTCTCTCCGAACCGAGGAGCATATGGCGGCTATCACAGCGGAAGTACAAAGTAGCCTCTCAAGGCAATTCTCCAGTCCGGCCATTAAACGTTTGGACACCGTCAAGCGCGCCCGGAGTAACCTACAACAAGACCGCCTGGCACGCTCCGAGCAAGCATAGCAATGTGGCCCCAACCCCAGCCCTCGCGAACTTGCGACACCAGTGTTGCGCGTACATAACTACGCTCTGGAAATATCATGGGCACAGGGGGAGGGGCACCATCACGGCACGCCCGAAACGCGGCTTAAACCGCACTAGGGGCTGCCGATTTCTTAATTTTCTCTTATTTTCAGGACTCCATTCTTCGGAAGGCTTGTCCGGCAGTACAATTGCCGCACAAACAATACAACCAGGGAAGCAGAAAGCTACACCGCACTATGGAACTCTAAGGTGGTCTCTATAATGAGCAGTATACCTATTTCACATACCATTCCGCAGCTCGCCCCTGGGAAGGACACGTTAAATAGTCCCATTTTTTGCTTATCGCACTATTTGTATCGTTCTGCTATGATTGCAACTTTTTTAAATAAACAATGCATAGCTTCCGTCTATTAATGCATTACTTTTTTTTACGAATATATGTTCATTAATGACATGTTGCACCCATACACTTTGGTACGACCAATACGCCAGGGGCTTAAGTACCCCACAATACGGTGTGAGAAGTCCGAACACCTTCACAAGTGCGGCACCCCGAACTTATAGCATTATATGCATCGGCTCCGAATCATGTCTTGGGTCAATAGTTGGGTTTGCCCGGCTCCTATGTTTTGGTACCTTACGTTCCGTTATATCGGCTAAGGTAGCACTAGGAGAACTATTGTGATTGTGCCCCAGTTGAGCTGGGCTAAGCACCTCAGTAGAGAAAGCTAAAACTGACCGTCATGATGACGCGAGAGCTGGTCGCTGTTCGAGAGGTTTTCGAGTCCCTAAAGACTTATGCCGCTTAGAGCGAGGAGTCGGCTTTGTCCGGCCTAGGCGTGGATAGCGCCCCGAACTCGGTCTTCTGAACACTAGGGGCTTCGCCGAAATTTAAAATTATAGAATTCTATGGCTAAGTGGGAGTGTTCAAGCATTATAGTCCGATTGCCTTGTTTGTTGTGTTGAGCGCCTCCCTCGAAGGACCCAAGAATGGGAAAAAGAGCGCTCATGTTTATCCCGAACACCCCAACACTCGTGGCATGGGGGAAGAAGCTGACGACTCACCATCTCTCAAATTTGATAAACGGCCACACAGAAGGTAATATTTTAAATTCAAAAGCGTTGCTTAGCGCATATGAACAAGTTTTCAGCGTACATGATCACAAATGCGAGTTTACTCACAAATTACATCTTTGGAGCATTCATCCGCTATAAGGCGGGCACCCTTCAGGACACCCTCATAATACGCTTCCGGGACGCTATGCTCCTTGCCCGGCGGTGGCCCGTCCTTCACCAGCTTCTCCGCATCCATCTTGCCCCAGTGCACTTTAGCACGGGCAAGCGCCCTACGGGCACCTTCGATGCAGACGAAGTGCTTGATTACTTCAAGCCGTGGACAGGCATCCACCAGCCGCCTCACCAGCCCGAAGTAGCTCCTAGGCAGAGCCTCCCCAGGTCAAAGCCGAACTATGAAGCCCTTTATGGCCTGTTCAGCCACCTTGTGGAGCTCGACCATTTGCTTCAGCTGGTCGCTCAAAGGCACCAGGTGTCCGGCCTCAGCATACTGAGACCAGAACACCTTCTCCGTCGAGCTCCCCTCCTCGTCTCGGTAGTAGGCGGCGGCATCAGACGCACTGCGGGGCAAATCTGCGAATGCTCCTGGAGAGCTCTGGACTCGGGTAAGTAACAAGTAATTCACTTTCACGTGCTTGCTTTGCATAATGAATGCCTTATCGACCGCTATCTTCTTCACTGCTTCAATTTCTCGGAGGGCTTTCTGGGCTTCGGCCTTGGCAGACTTCGCGCTTTTGAGGGCTGCCGCAAGCTCGGACGCTTGCATCTTTGAGTCAAGCTCCAAACTCTTGTGTTTTTTCACGAGAGCCTGGAGCTCTTTCTGCACCTCCTCCACCCGCGCCTCCTGCTTCCCTCTCGCTGTGTGCTCCGCGGCCACTCTGTTTTCGGCCTCGGACAGCGCTTGCTTAAGGGTTTCCACCTCGGTTGTGGCCCCTATAATAGCACGTTGATCCTGTCATTTTTTGCAACCACATCTTCTCTATATACTTGCGCAAGGTATTACTTACCTTCCTTCTCCTCGAGTTGCCCCTTGGCATGGCCGAGCTCGTTCTCGGACCGCGCGAGGTTTTGCTTCAGCATATCCACCTCCGCAGTTAGTGCGGCGGAGGCCAGCAGCGAAGCCTGCATATGCATATTGATGTGATTATGTTAGACTCCTGCGAATGTTATTAGATCCTCTATTCGGCTTTTCTTTTCGAACGTCGAACAGAGCATCAGGGGCTACTGTCTATGCGGTAATATTTTTACATATTCTTTACTTACCTCAAAGCCTGTTAGAAGGCTGGCACAGGCTTCAGTCAGTCCGCTCTTGGCGGACTGAACCTTCTGGATCACCGCACTCATAATAGTGCTGTGCTCCTCGTCAATGGAGGCGCTGTTAAGCACCTCCAGCAAATTGTCCGGTGCCTCCGGTTGGACGGAGGTCACCGGCTCGGTAGGCTTGCTCCTCTTGGAAGGAGGCTGCCTACCGGAGTCCGGAATCGTTGAAGGTTCTGGCGCGGTGTCCGGCTCAAGGCCGGACTTGGAGCCCTTGGGGGTTCTATCCCCTTTACGCCTGGAGTCCGGGAGGTTGCCTTGCGGCGCCTCCAGGACCACCTCCTCCTAGCTTGGAACCTGTTGGGACGCCACCTCGACGCCGTCCGTAGGGTGGGGGGAGGAAGCCGTCGGAAGCGAATTCACATCCGACGAATCCAGGGAGCCGCTCGACGACTCGTCGAGCCCGGCCTTGGGCGGACTGCACAGTCATATTCGGCGTAAGGAGGAGCTGTGCAAGAAAGGAACACTATGAATTGCTCTGTTCTCCGAATACTTATGATCTCGCCAGGGGCTTGGCCCTGTGCGGCCACTCCTCTTCGCCGTCGTCGGTGTTGGTGGAGTAGTCTGGAGGAAGGGTCTTCCCCTTCTTGGACCCTTCGGCCTCCCCAGTTGGGGCGGCCTTCCTTTTCTTCCCTTCCCCCGCTGTAGGGGGAGAGGTCTCTTCTTCCTCCTCCTTGTCTTCACGGGAGGAGTGCGCCTTGGAATCGTCGGATGATGAATCCGACACCTCCTGGCGCCGGGCGCTCTTTCGAGTCCTCGTGGCCTTCTTGGCCTTCTTCTCCGGCACCACATAGGGTGCCGGAACTAGCAGCTTCGCCAAGCGAGCGTCCGCTGGGCCTTCGGGCAAAGGAGCCGGACAGTTGATCTGTCCAGACGTCTCCTGCCAATCTTTTCAAAGGTAAGGGAGCTTAGATCCCGCATGGAGTCAAACTATGAAAAACTAATACCCTGTAAAAGGTAAAAACAGCTTACCGCACGAGCGTGACGCTGCGTGCTAAATCCACGATCCTCGGTAGCATATGCGGGGGCCTCGGCGCCCTTGAAAAGCACCTTCCAGGCATCTTCGTATGTCGTGTCGAAGAGCCTGCTCAGAGTTCGGTGCTGCGCTGGGTCGAACTCCCATAGGTTGAAAGCCCGTTGTTGACACGGGAGGATCCTACGGATGAGCATAACCTGGACTACGTTGACAAGTTTGAGCTTCTTGTCCACCAGGGTTTGGACGCATGTTTGGAGTCTGGTCAACTCTCCTTCTTTACCCCATGACAGGCCCGTCTCTTTCCAGGAGGTGAGCCGCGTGGGGGATCCGGATCGGAACTCGGGGGCTGCGACCCATTCAGGGTCGCGCGGCTCGGTGATGTAAAACCACCCCGATTCCCACCCCTTTAGGGACTCCACGAAGGAGCCCTCGAGCCATAGGACGTTGGGCATCTTGCCCACCATGGCGCCTCCGCACTCCGCCTGGGTGCCGTGCACCACCTTCGGCTTGACATTGAAAGTCTTGAGCCATAGGACGAAATGGGGGCGGATGCAGAAGAAAGCCTCGCACACGACGATAAACGCCGAGATATTGAGGACAAAGTTCGGGGCCAGATCGTGGAAATCCAGGCCATAGTAGAACATGAGCCCCCGGACAAATGGGTGGAGAGGGAAGCCTAGTCCGCGGAGGAAATGGGGGAGGAACACCACCCTCTAATGGGGCCTAGGGGTGGGGATGAGCTGCCCCTCTTCGGGAAGCCGGTGCGCAATGTCGTTAGACAAGTATCCGGCCTTCCTCAGTTTTTTGATGTGTCCCTCCGTGACGGAGGAGACCATCCACTTGCCTCCCACTCTGGACATGACTAGAGAAGGTTGAGGTGGGGTGTGCGGACTTGGGCGCTGGAGCTCGAGTGCACGGAAATGGATAGGCAAAGGAGGAAGAAGGCGTGGATGAAAAGGTGGATCCTTATCCCCTTATATGGGTGTACGCGACTATGCGCCCCCACCAGCCTGGTAAAACTCGCTTATCTCCCAAAGCGCCGTAATCAATGGCGCGGTTGGGTTACCCGCACCCGTATTGATGAGAATCTTGGAATAAGGGGACACGATCTTTGCTTTGACAAGACGTGCCAAGGAAACCGCCTCACTAAACGCGCTGAGGTGGGACAGTAAAACCATTCGAATAAAGACTTGGCCGTGGTGTGATGTCACGCTACGGAATACGTCAGCAGATTAGATTTGTGTAAATATTATTCTCTCTATGGCAATATGTGGAAACTTATTTTGCAGAGCCGGACACTACCTTTGTGTTCAAAATCTTCTATGAAGTACTTGGAGGAGGAACCCGCCTTGCAATGCCGAAGACAATCTGCATGCTGGACTCGTCGTTATTGAAGCCTGGTTCAGGGGCTACTGAGGGAGTCCTGGATTAGGGGGTGTCCGGATAGCCGGACTATACCTTCGGCCGGACTCCTGGACTATGAAGATACAAGATTGAAGACTTTGTCCCGTGTCCGGAAGGGACTTTCCTTGGCGTGGAAGGCAAGCTTGGCAATACGGATATGTAGATCTCCTACCATTGTAACCGACTCTGTGTAACCCTAGCCCTCTCCGGTGTCTATATAAACCGGAGGGTTTTAGTCCGTAGGACGAACAACAATCATACCATAGGCTAGCTTCTAGGGTTTAGCCTCTCTGATCTCGTGGTAGATCTACTCTTGTACTACCCATATCATCAATATCAATCAAGTAGGACGTAGGGTTTTACCTCCATCAAGAGGGCCCAAACCTGGGTAAAACATTGTGTCCCCTGCCTCCTATTACCATCCGCCTAGACGCACAGTTCGGGACCCCCTACCCGAGATCCGACGGTTTTGACACTGACAACTGTGCTGTCAATTCCATCCAAATTCAAATTAGAAAATAAAGAGTAAGTTCAAAAATATCAATAGCATAATTTGGCATTGTTCATAATGCAGGGAGCTTCACCACACTACTGGATTACCATGTCAACATAACAAGCATATATGAAGGGCAAGGAAAATCATTGTATCTATTTTGGTTAATGTGGATGGTATGTTGTTCATATCATCAGCCACATCAGTAAGATAAAATAGGAGATGACAAGGTGCAAACGTGGGCTGCTTCACCACACACTGGATTATAGATCCACAAAAACAAGCATACATATAGGGAGTATTGAGTAATGTGCATGGTATGAATAAGGAATTTGGTTTTACAAGTAAAACTTAGAACTTATGGTTCTTGCGAACATGCATTTTGGTAGAAACATCAAAATAAACAACAGTAAACGATAGGAGTATGACCAAATTAAACAGCAGTTGAGGATAAAGGCTTTAGAAGGACTGACTTACATTACCAGTTAACACCGGCTTTATAATGCCCTTCTCCATGTCAAGGGAAGGATAACTCAAGAATTTCAGCACATAATCTTCTTCATAAGCATTGCTTGTTCTCTACATTTTGTAGAGAGTAATTATAGATATGATAATACTGGAAGTGATAGAAGATAATGAAGAAAACTTGCAAATTGATGCTACATAATCAACTACCAGTCCCTGGAAGTACAAGCGTTACAGGACAAAATGTACTGACAAGAGCAATGGGCTACACTTCTGCACTGGCATTGTTTGTGCATTCTACTTTTTGGTAAGATTAAATATAGATCTGATCTTTTTTAGTAAATGGTGGGCGAGGGAGATAAGATGCAGAATGCTACACAATGAACCAATCCATCTTCCCATAATACAGGAGTGTTTTGAACACTGGTGTACTATACAAAACGTTCTTATATTATGGGACGGAGGGAGTAGCTGTTAATGTAAGTACAGTGATAGACGACGTTCAGTCCTTACAAGAGGACTGCAGAGCTAAATCTCTTCAAAATCATTGGGTTGATTCTAAATTTATGTAAGAGTCCATACGGATCTTATAATGTCCACCAAATGGATGATAACGAGGCTAACATGTGTAGTGATGCTACATAATCAAACAGCTATGAAAGTATGGTCATATAGGGCAAGATGTACTCACAAGAGCAATGTAGTGTGCAGTATAGTTGCGAGATTCTGTGGTCCCTTGAGAATGAATGTTCTTCTGCTAACAGTTTTCGTACAAGTGAGACGTTAAGGCAAATGCAGAAATGTAGTTCAAATTGTGATGTGATATCATAGATAGTAGCTTACGCTACAGCTGAGACCAATGTGTAACAAGATTATTCCAGTCATCGTCGGATAAATGTAGCACCGGAGACTTTACAAAAATTTCGTTTAGAGGCTTGCCATCGAAGTGCGCTTGCCTTAGGTAGGAACAATACTTCATCAACGAGTGCTTGAAAAGCGCAACCAACCCTTGCTCATCTTCACAATCCAGTTTGGTCCTCGCCTATTTAAAAGAATGAAATCTTTTGTCTTCTTTCAGCAGAAACATATGCGGTAATGACCATGAATAATATTAGTACATTACTTACGCGTAAGTTGCCGAGGAAGACTAGAAATTGTTCTGTGTCTGCGGTATAATCTTTCCATGAAGGAAAGATGCGCACAAAGTTCCTGACAACAATATAAGCTTTGTCTTCTAAACTGGGAAGAAATGGAACAGGGGTCCTATTTGCTGCAATTGGGGCTCTCTCTGGTTCAAAAAGGGATTTGGCAACTGGATTTGGTGTAATCTTTGCTGGAATGGGGTTTTGCGTCGTGGAGCTGGTGCTATGTCAACTGGCATAATCATACTGTTTGTTGCAGCTGGGGTCTGCTGAGTTGGGGGATCAGAAATGACGAGTGTAGTAGGGCCAGAGTCTGCTAGAGTTGGGGTGTTTTGTGGGTCAGGTGATATTGCAACTACACGTAATGGGCTATTTGATTTATCAGGTGCCACTACCTTTTCCAAATACTTTGCTTGTGCTCCTCCACGATCAGCAATCGCCCTCTTCCTTTTGAACGTCCGATACACAAGAACAACATTTGAATGGATAAATATGGTATGATGACAGATGGAATATGTACTGAAAATGGATAGGCGGGGCGTATTCACATACACAATGTGTAAACTAAGCTAATGGTAGTTCAACAAAGTAGAAGCAATGCAAAGCATCAGTTGCAAGATATGTGCGGCCAATATAACCTTGGAAAGTTAGAGCAAGCACCTTGATGGGTGAATAAGATAGGGCATCTTCCTCTGACTCCTCCACTAGGGAGCTACATTGACTTAGGTCTCTCTCTAGCTCAGAATCACTATTAGGATCATATTCTGAGCATGAATCTGTAGGTGGAGAGTGTTTGCATTGCATTGCATCCAGACTTGATTTCAGTCCCTTAATGCCAAGTTTGACAGCCATGGCATTGTTCTGCTTTATTCTTTTCATGCGCGCAAGCTCATAATCATTATGATGCTGTTCAGAATCTGAGATTCATGAAAACATAAAAAGTAGTCAGATTTTCTACGGAATGCATTACAGATTCAACTCGAAGAGTGTCTCCCTATAAACCCCTGCATATGCAAAGTTCACCCCCAACCGTGCTGACCAGACCACACACAGAAATACAAACCCCTTATGTCTCTATAACAGGCAGACACACATTTCAAAACTGAAGTAGGAACATTAGAATCATATGAAATTCATATTTGAACAAATAAACTAAAGAATTATGAGTGGCATAATTTTTAGCTTCAAGGGTGGAGTGTTGGTAGTGCGACACAAAGCAAGTAGGCAGATTGTATTCCATGTAAAAGATCGAAGCCTATGTAAAAGCTAGAAATGACACTTTCTTTCTTTAATATTGTAGATGTTCATATTTTTTTATATAAATTTGGTCAAATTTTGTGTAGTTTGATTTTGACCAAATCTTATATGCGGAGTAAAAATAAACGGAGGGAGTACAATGCAGTGTTCGTTGCCCACACATGATGGAAGAGACCACATAGAGAAATACTATTCACTCATGTCTACGGTTCCAGTATTTAGAAATAGGGTGGTCCACCCTAAAAGAATATTGACAACAAATATGACAAGGCAAGCATAGATGTAGTGAATCAATCATTTACTTGTGAGCTTACTAGGACAAGTATGCAGAATTGTAACTGCAGTAAGAGACCGTCCAAAATCCTCCTAGAGTCATGCCGTCCGAGGATGGCAAGTCACCGGCGAGGCAGGCGGCTGGGGGCGAGTAGAGATCGGAAGCGCGCAACAGAACAGAGGGGATAAGTCCCGTTGTGGTGGAAGAGAAGGTCGTGTGAGCGGCCCCGACAAAGAGGACAACGACACCGATGAAGCAAGAGGACGTGATGCAAGGCTCTTGGTCCGTCGCCGTGGATGAGAAACATCCATCTCTAGCAGTGGACGACGCGGTCTTGGTAGGCGCTTCGGCATGGTAGAGGACGGTGGCGATGGATGTGGTGGAGGATGGCAACGATGGATGGGGTGGAGGACGGCGGCGATGGATGGGGTGGCGGACGGAGGCTGGTGTGGGGATGGTGTTCTAGCGCGGACGGTGTATTAATGGGAAAATGGAGGGAGAGGTACGGGGAACCATGTTTTTGGGACGCGCTTGTCTGAAATATGGGAAAGTTACGAACTTAGCCCCCGTTTAAAATTTGGACGTCTCGTCGGTTGGGGATACGACGGTAATCTTGCATCTCGCCAATATTTGCCCAGAGCGATTTCGTGCAAGGAGAGGGTGGTTGGCGCCCATGGTGTCTGAACGGGGCTGACAGGTAGGGCGGTTGTGTCACGTCTGAGTGAAGTTACAAACCTGCCCCTATTGAAAATATTTGCCTACATCGATTTCGGCCGAGTCGAGTTTGTTTTGCCACCCACCGTGTGTGAATGGGGAAATGGAGGGAGAAACAGAGGTCTTTGGACAAGCTTGAATCAAATGTGTTTTGCCACCCATGTTTGGCGCCCATCGTGTCGGAATAGGCTCAGAGGCGGTCGTGTCATGTCTAATTGAAGTTACTAACCTACCCCTACTTAGAGCAATGGAAATCTGGCCGATGGATTGTCCATGTAATGGGTAGACAGTAATTTCCATCTCCCAAACACTTGGCTTCGGGCAGCCGATGTGGGAGTGGACATTTTGCCGCTTCTTTCGAATTTTGGGACAAGAAGCATCCACGTTTACCCTGTCAACTAAATTCGAATCCATTTTGTATTCCTATTCGAATCTTTATAAACCATTCTATGTGTTTTTATATATCTTCAAAAGGACGACAAAGATGTATTCCACTGTTATATATGAATATGGTTTACAAATGCCAATACTCAAATTCAGAAGCTAGAATCCAGTTTAAGGTGAATTCAAATATTTGGAACACTTCATGTCCAACTCAAATGTCACACGCAGCATAATGTGTACTCCCATTTAGATATGTACACAACCGATGTATCAAGATTCAAATACCGAGTCAATCAACTAAGAATGTACAGAACTAACAGACATATAAACACTTATAGAGTATATGGATCAATAATATCAACTAACATACATAAGCCAGGCCGCTGTACTTTTTTTTGCTACAACATCATCCTTTTTTTAGCCAAGCTACTACAACATCTTGGCCCTTTCCGATGCGTGCCACTTATGGTCCATCTATACTACTATTGTTGCTGAATGCACATTCAGCCCGATTGGCATATTTGTAGGTCTGGCACAACAATCAAAATGAAATGTCTCCGAGTCTTATCAATTAATACATACTTGTGCTCAAATAAAATTACAAACCAAAAAACAAAAAACAATCATTACATGATCTCTAAAACAAATGGTTTGATTGATTACATGAACAAACAACACAAAGGTTATTCAACGATGGAAAGAAATTTCACCTATGATTTACCAAGTGGGAATTTAATTTCCTTTTTTCCTTCAGGACCTTAACAATGTGGTCAGTCTTAGCTTGCTTCATTTTGAAATCCGCCAAATATTTAATGGTTGTCTTGAGTACTGCTTGTGATTGTGCTATTTGCTTCCTAAACATGTCAACTTCATCTCTAAGTGCAGAAGCAGAATCTCTTTCTACCACTAGTTTAGCCTCTAGAGCATCAGCAGTTGGCAATTCATAATGCACGATTGGGCCGGTGCCACTGCTGTGGGATGATACAACGTCCATGGGGACCTCGCTCTTTGATCTTGGGCTAACCTGTTTTGCCATTAATGTTCCGATTGGATTCAGAAAAGTTGAAGTTAGCAAAACATCTCAACTGGGAGTTATAACAACAAACCAGTTAAACAAACAAGGAATTAAAGAGTTTCAATTGGATGCTGAAAAGTAGTTATTAACATCATTGTAACCCGTTGTTGCAGTAGCAAAGCAGTTAAACAAACAAGTAGCTATTTAAGTTCAGGCAAACAAGTAATTCTTAACAGTAAGTATCAAAGACATAGATAGGCGCAGTCTATAATAGGATTAATAGGCTATGGCATTATGTAATTAGTAGCAAACTAAATTAAGCCAAGCAACATAATTGAACAATTTTGCAATAAGTGGCTAACTAAAATTCAGAGAAGCAGGTACCTGAACTTCCGCTAGTTCTTTGTACAGGAACACTGCAACTTCTTTTTCAGTTACAAGGCTGTACGAAGGAGTCCATGGCATCAATTGCTTGGATACGCAGTCCTAATACTTCTTTCTTCCCACACTGCATTGGTAAGTCGAATGGTTAATCTGGTAAGATGGTGCATCCTAGATATGTTATACGAGGACATGTAGTCAGACTAGTTGTAGCCACACACATCACACTAGCTTTTACTGTATATTTCATGCGATTACTTTTGGCATATTGAGATCTAAGCAATCTACAATAGGATGAAAAGACTGGCATCCTTCACATTATTAGCGAACTCAGTTCATAGAAACAAGCAATTCAACCATTCTGTGGGTAAATCAAAAGCGCCACTGGAATATTTTTCACTACCCGAATCATACACGCAAAAAGGGGCGACGCCACCATAGGGGATGGTATGGGCGGCCGCCTCGGGTGGCTGGAAAGTGTGCACCTAGTTTGAGTCGTCCAGGTTGGCCCAGGCTAGTTTTGTTCGCCCCAATGCATGAACAGGCAATGTAAAAAATGAAGAAAAATGTTTCAATTTGGATGGGCTAATAACATAAGTGCAAGGTAGGCCCTATAGTAGGCTCGCGGCCCAAACGAGTGCCTCCCATATCGATCAACAACAGGAAAAATCCCAATTCATTCGCTCCAGCCTTGAGTCTGGTTCGCTGCTAACCTAGCCGCCACTGGACAGACCAACACAACACTTCCCCGCGCCCTTGTTGGAGGGTGGTCGCCATGCTTGAAGCGAACAGAAGGACAAGAAGGTGAAGATCCAACCCTAGGTGTAGCCTGCGTGGGAGGTAGCAGCGGCAGCATGGGCATGGCATCGAGCTTGCACAAACGGACAGTCGTAGCTTGCAAGAGTAGCATGCGCAACGAGCAGGTACGTCACATCCCTGGTTATATCTAATTCAACTCTTCAATTTCTAGCCAGTAGTTAAACCTGATGGTGTTGTAAAACTATTTGTATGTAGGGAATCTATGAGAAAATGAAACCAATTTCTACTTATTTTATAACTCCCCCAATCAATACTAAACTGACTGAATCTAATGTATCTAATCAAGTTTCCGCTGCAAACATCCAAGCTCAAGTTGTTCTTGAGCCTGAAGTGTCTAATGAACAGACTGCTAACGAAGGATTTGATGCAAACATTTTACATGCTCCTGGTGATGAACATATAGTGTCTAATAAGGGATCTAATGCAAGCATTTTGCAAGCTCCCATTGAAGGATTTAGTGTCTAATGATGATCTTCTATGTTGAGAGAGACATAGAGATTTGCAGGCATTGATGACAAGCAAATTATAGTGCATTTTCATGGCTTGAGCAAATTACTAGAAAGTCCCCGTATCATGACAACATAGCATAAATACTTTTCTAATCCGTTGTTTGAAACTATTGGCATACTTGTGCAGGATAGATATATTGATATGCAGTTTGCGCACTGGTTATAGGTGCAATTACACTTTGATATTTTCAGCCAGAGAATGAATAATTCAAGAAGGTACAGACCATGTTTGCAGTCCTTGTACACCATGTTGCATTTTGTGTTTTTTGGTGCTTGCATCATTTAGTGTTTATAATCTCAACTAGTTTGGATCATTAGCTGGTTTTCAAAGTGCATGTAGCTTCACATTTCTCAAGTTATGTTGATTTCCGGAGTGCAAGTGCCTTCGTATTTTTTAAGTTAAATGTTCGCCCCTGGTAACTGGAATTCATGGATCCACCACTACACGAAAATCATACATGAATGCCAGTACGAATTAAATGAAATGCAGGGACTTACGCTAGCTCGTTGTATAGGCTCACTTTAGCTCTGTTTGCGCTTGGGATGTTCCATGTACAATTCCATGTTACCACTTGCTTGGATGTGCAGGCCTTGTGCTCCTTGCATCCCCCTCTGCATTTTTGACACGGTGAATGGTTGATCAAATAAGAGGAATCGACCTTGCTGTTGTACCGGAGGACAGATACTTACAAGGTTATACGGGTGTGCAGGATGTGTACCAGATCCCGCAACGCCGTCATGCTTCGCTAAAAAATGGATTTGCTTGTTTCAGATGATATCTCCAGAAGAAATGAGAGTTAAAGTCAGAGTTGCATAGGCGTGTAAGCTAAGAGAGCAGTGAAAGGATATCCAAACATCGTCGGAACAGTGCACAAGGGAGTGATGTGTGGATACCTAGTTCAGGCCGGCGTTTGGGCATTCTCGCCTAGCTAGAGTGCGGGTCACTTCAGAGCCGTTGAGGGTGATGCGCTGGCGTTGGCTGGCCGCGCACGGATGTAGATCTTGAGTGGCAGCGGAGCACTACGATGTGGTGGACGAGACTGTTGGTGAAGCCCCAGCGGCCTTGGGGGCGGAGGTGCGACGATGTGCTCGGTGAATTAGCCCCGGTGAGCTGGGAGACGGTGTTGGTGAAGCGCACCTGATGCGGTGGAAGTCGGTGTCTGTGAGGCACGTCGGTTGCGGCGGCCGACGTTGTCGGTGGACCACCCGGTGCGGTGGACGAGGGCATAGATAAGGTAGCTCCGGTTGTTGGGGAACATAGTAATTTCAAAAAAATTCCTATGCACACGCAAGATCATGGTGATGCATAGCAACGAGAGGGGAGAGTGTTGTCTACGTACCTTCGTAGACCGTTCGCGGAAGCGTTATATCAACGCGGTTGATGTAGTCGTACGTCTTCACGTCCGACCGATCCAAGTACCGAAAGCACGGCACCTCCGAGTTCTGCACATGTTCGGCTCGGTGACGTCCTCGCCTTCTCGATCCAGCAAGAGGGGCGAAGTAGTCGATGAGTTCCAGCAGCACGACGGCGTGGTGACGGTGTTGGTGAAGAACAATCTCCAGAGGGCTTCGCCTAAGCACTACGAAAACTATGACGGAGGATAAACTAGAGGGGACGGGGTTGCCGGCACACGGCTTGGTGTTTCTTGATGTGTCTTGGGTGCTAGCCCTACCCCTCTATTTATATGTTGAGCCTTGGGGTCGAAACTTGGAGTAAAAGCCTCCACAAAGTCGGTTTCACCCGAAAGGCAAGAGTCCTTCTCGAACTCCAGGGCCAGACACCAGGGTTCCCGGCGTCTGGACCCAGACGCCAGGGACCCTGGCGTCTGGCCCCTGGACTCCGCAAAACTTCCTTTTGCGCTTTCCAAAACCTTGTGGGCTTTCCCCTTTGGCCCAAATAAAGTGTTCTCGTACCCAAACATTTCGGGGAACATCCGGAACCCCTTCCGGTGATTTCCGGAACCCTTCCGGTGACCAAACACTATTATCCCATATATCAAACTTTATCTCCGGACCATTCCGGAGTTCCTCGTCATGTCCGTGATCTCATCCCGGACTCTGAACAACATTCGGTCATCAACATACATAACTCATATAGTACTATATCGTCAACGAACGTTAAGCGTGCGGACCCTACGGGTTCGAGAACTATGCAGACATGACCGAGACACCTCTCTGGTCAATAACCAATAGCGGGATCTGGATGCCCATATTGGCTCCTACATATTCTATGAAGATCTTTATCGGTCAGACCGCATAACAACATACGTTGTTCCCTTTGTCATCGGTATGTTACTTGCCCGAGATTCGATCGTCGGTATCTCAATACCTAGTTCAATCTCGTTACCGGCAAGTATCTTTACTCGTTCCGTAATACATCATCCCGCAACTAACTCATTAGTTGCAATGCTTGCAAGGCTTATAGTGATGTGCATTACCGAGTGGGCCCAGAGATACCTCTCTAGCAATCGGAGTGACAAATCCTAATCTCGAAATACGCCAACCCAACAAGTACCTTTGGAGACACTTGTAGAGCACCTTTATAATCACCTAGTTACGTTGTGACGTTTGGTGGCACACAAAGTGTTCCTCTGGTAAACGGGAGTTGCATAATCTCATAGTCATAGGAACATGTATAAGTCATGAAGAAAGCAATAGCAACAAACTAAACGATCAAGTGCTAAGCTAACGGAATGGGTCAAGTCAATCACATCATTCTCCTAATGATGTGATCCCGTTAATCAAATGACAACTCATGTCTATGGTTAGGAAACTTAACCATCTTTGATCAACGAGCTAGTCAAGTAGAGGCATAATAGTGACACTCTGTTTGTCTATGTATTCACACATGTATTATGTTTCCGATTAATACAATTCTAGCATGAATAATAAACATTTATCATGATATAAGGAAATAAATAATAACTTTATTATTGCCTCTAGGGCATATTTCCTTCAGTCTCCCACTTGCACTAGAGTCAATAATCTAGTTCACATCGCCATGTGATTTAACATCAATAGTTCACATCAGCATGTGATTAACACCCATAGTTCACATCTTCATGTGACCAACACCCAAAGGGTTTACTAGAGTAAATAATCTAGTTCACATCGATATGTGATTAACACCCAAAGAGTACTAAGGTGTGATCATGTTTTGCTTGTGAGAGAAGTTTAGTCAACGGGTCTGCCACATTCAGATCCGTAAGTATTTTGCAAATTTCTATGTCAACAATGCTCTGCACGGAGCTACTCTAGCTTATTGCTCCCACTTTCAATATGTATCCAGATTGAGACTTTGAGTCATCTGGATCAGTGTCAAAACTTGCATCGACGTAACCCTTTACGGCAAACCTTTTGTCACCTCCATAATCGAGAAACATATCCTTATTCCACTAAGGATAATTTTGACCAATGTCCAGTGATATACTCCTAGATCACAATTGTACTCCCTTGCCAAACTCAGGGCAGGGTATACAACAGGTCTGGTACACAGATGGCATATTTTATAGAACCTATGGCCAAGGCATAGGGAATGACTTCCATTCTCTTTCTATATTCCACCGTGGTCGGGCTTTGAGTCTTACTCAGTTTCACACCTTGCAACACAGACAAGAAATCTTTCTTTGACTGTTCCATTTTGAACTACTTCAAAATCTCGTCAAGGTATGTAATCATTGAAAAAAATATCAAGCCTCTTGATCTATCTATAGATCTTGATGCTCAATATGTAAGCAGCTTCACCGAGGTCTTTCTTTGAAAAACTCCTTTCAAACACTCCTTTATGCTTTGCAGAATAATTCTACATTATCTCCGATCAACAATATGTCATTCACATATACTTATCAGAAATGTTGTAGTGCTCCGACTCACTTTCTTGTAAATACAGGCTTCACTGCAAGTCTGTATAAAACTATATGCTTTGATCAACTTATCAAAGCGTATATTCCAACTCCGAGATGCTTGCACCAGTCCATAGATGGATCGCTGGAGCTTGCATATTTTGTTAGCACCTTTAGGATTGACAAAACTTTCTTGTGGCATCATATACAACTCTTTTTTAATAAATCCATTAAGGAATGTAGTTTTGTTTATCCATTTGCCAGATTTCATAAAATGTGGCAATTGCTAACATGATTCGGACAGATTTAAGCATAGATACGAGTGAGAAACTCTCATCGTAGTCAACACCTTGAACTTGTCGAAAACCTTTTTGCGACAATTCTAGCTTTGTAGATAGTAACACTACTATAAGCGTCCGTCTTCCTCTTGAAGATACATTTAATCTCAATGGCTCGCCGATCAATGGGCAAGTCAATCAAAGTCCATACTTTGTTCTCATACATGGATCTCATCTCAGATTTCATGGCCTCAAGCCATTTCGCGGAATCTGGGCTCATCATCGCTTCCTCATAGTTCGTAGGCTCGTCATGGTCAAGTAACATGACCTCCAGAACAGGATTACCGTACCACTCTGGTGCGAATCTCACTCTGGTTTACCTACGAGGTTTCGGTAGTAACTTGATCTGAAGTTACATGATCATCATCATTAGCTTCCTCACTAATTGGTGTAGTAGTCACATGAACAGATTTCTGTGATAAACTACTTTCCAATAAGGGAGCAAGTATAGTTACCTCATCAAGTTCTACTTTCCTCCCACTCACTTCTTTCGAGAGAAACCCCTTCTCTAGAAAGGATCCATTCTCAGCAACAAATATCTTGCCTTCAGATCTGTTATAGAAGGTGTACCCAACATTTTCTTTTTGGGTATCCTATGAAGACGCACTACTCTGATTTGGGTTTGAGCTTATCAGGTTGAATTTTTTTCACATAAGCATTGCAACCTCAAACTTTAAGAAACGACAGCTTAGGTTTCTTGCCAAAACATAGTTCATACGGTGTCGTCTCAACGGATTTAGATGGTGCCCTATTTAACATGAATGTAGCTGTCTCTAATGCATAACCCCAAAACGATAGCGGTAAATCAGTAAGAGACGTCATAGATTGCACCATATCTAATAAAGTACGGTTACGACGTTCGGACACACCATTACACTGTGGTGTTCCAGGTGGCGTGAGTAGTGAAACTATTTCACATTGTTTTAACTGAAGGCCAAACTAGTAACTCAAATATTTTACTTCTGCGATCATATCATAGAAACTTTTATTTTTGTTACGATGATTCTCCACTTCACTCTGAAATTCTTTGAACTTTTCAAATGTTTCAAACTTGTGTTCCATCAAGTAGATATACTCATATCTGCTCAAATCATCTGTGAAGATCAGAAAATAATGATACCTGCCGCGAGCCTCAATATTCATCGGACCACATACATCAGTATGTATGATTTCCAACAAATCTGTTGCTCGCTCCATTGTTCCGGAGAACGGAGTCTTAGTCATCTTGCCCATGAGGCATGATTCGCAAGCATCAACTGATTCATAATCAAGTGATTCCAAAAACCCATCAGCATGGATTTTCTTCATGCGCTTTACACCAAAATGACCTAAACGGCAGTGCCACAAATAAGCTGCACTATCATTATTAACTTTGCATCTTTTGGCTTCAATATTATAAAAATGTGTATCACCACGATCGAGATCCAACAAACCATTTTCATTGGGTGTATGACCATAGAAGGTTTTATTCATGTAAACAGAACAACAATTATTCTCTAACTTACATGAATAACCGTATTGCAATAAACATGATCCAATCATATTCATGCTCAACGCAAACACTAAATAACATTTATTTAGGTTTAACACTAATCCCGAAAGTATAGGGAGTGTGCGATGATGATCATATCAATCTTGGAACCACTTCCAACACACATCGTCACTTCACCCTTAACTAGTCTCTGTTCATTCTGCAACTCCCGTTTCGAGTTACTACTCTTAGCAACTGAACCAGTATCAAATACCGAGGGGTTGCTATAAACACTAGTAAAGTACACATCAATAACCTATATATCAAATATACCCTTGTTCACTTTGCCATCCTTCTTATCCACTAGACATTCAGGGCATTTCCGCTTCCAATGACCAGTCCCTTTGCAGTAGAAGCACTCAGTCTCAGGCTTAGGTCCAGACTTGGGCTTCTTCACTTGAGCAGCAACTTGCTTGCCGTTCTTCTTGAAGTTCCCTTTCTTCCCTTTACCCTTTTTGAAACTAGTGGTCTTTGTCAACCATCAACACTTGATGCTTTTCTTGATTTCTACCTTCGTCGATTTCAGCATCACGAAGAGCTTGGGAATTACTTTTATCATCCCTTGCATATTATAGTTCATCACTAAGTTCTAGTAACTCGGTGATAGTGACTAGAGAACTTTGTCAATTACTCTCTTATCTGGAAGATTAACTCCCACTTGATTCAAGAAATTGTAGTACTCAGACAATCTGAGCACATGCTCACTGGTTGAGCTATTCTCCTCCATCTTGTAGGCAAAGTACTGCCAGAGGTCTCATACCTCTCGACACAGGCATGAGTATTGTAACACCCCGGATATGGTTTACCTAATATGTAATCCAACTCTTGCCGTTTCTGGCGTTAAGTTATTTTATTTCCCCGGGTTTGTGTTTTCGTCTCCGTGTGTTTGTTGTCGTTGCCATGCTTTTCATATCATGTCATCATGTGCACTGCATTTGCATACGTGTTCGTCTCATGCATCCGAGCATTTTCCCCGTTGTCCGTTTTGCATTCCGGTGTTCCGTTCTCCTCCGGTGGTCATTTCTACCTCTCTTTCGTGTGTGGGGGTTAAACATTTCCGGATTTGACCGAGACTTGCCAAGCGGCCTTGGTTTACTACCGGTAGACCGCCTGTCAAGTTTCGTACCATTGGGACTTCGTTTGATGCTCCAACGGTTGACCGAGGGACTGAAAAGGCCTCGTGTGTGTTGCAGCCCAACACCCCTCCATTTTGGCCCAAAACCCACCAAAACCCTCTCCATCATCTAGAGAGTTCAATCACGATTGCGTGGCTGGAAACCGCACCTCATTTGGACACTCCTAGCTCCCTCTGTGCCTATAAATACACCCCCTTCGAAATTTCCGGTTCCCCTCTCCCGAAACCCTAGTCGCCTCCCACCTCTCGCCGCCGGACGCGTCCGCTCGGGCCGGACACGTCCGACCCAGCCGCCGCTGCCACGTGGCGCTCACCGATTCGCCGCCGCCATCGCGCCCACTTCGCCGCGCCTGCCC
>NC_041386.1:115010808-115070611 GCF_002162155.2 Triticum dicoccoides | reverse complement strand
GCCGAGGTGCTCCGCCGCCATCGCCGACCGGCGACCACCGCCACCGCGCCAATGCCGGCCGCTTCCACCGCCTGCTGCCCGGTGGCCGCCGCCCCCTCCTCACCGCCTCGCGGCGCCATCTCCATCTCCGGTCGCCGCAGCTCCGGCCGGATCCCGCTCCGGTGACCACCCGACCTCGCCGGCCGCCTCTCCTTCTCCGGTGGCTACATGAGCTCCGGTGATCTCCTCGAAGTCCGTGCCGGCCGATCCTGATCCATATCCAATTTGGAACCCTAACTTCTTGGGTTGACTCTTGCCCATCCTAGTTATTTTTTTGGCATTCTTGTTCATGCCGTAACTTTGCATCCGCAGATCCGTTTTGTGCGTGTAGCATATCAAAATGTTCGTCTCAGAGAGTACATCATTTCATCTCATTGCATAATTTTCATTTGAGCTCATCTTGATGCCCGAAATGCTGTTGGAAGAATGCTATTTGAGATAATTGTCAGATCTGCTGCTCCAATTAGCTATTTGTCATTTTTGCCATGATTTTTGTGTGCATGATATGCCCCTGAGCTCTACAGTCTTGTTATATGCTTTGCCATCTTTACAGAGGTGCCATCCATGTATTTTTGTGATTTGTGTGGTGACTAGCACAAGCTTGCAAAGTGGTGCATTCGTTAATGCTGATTTCAGGGACTTAGCAATTCCACCAAGTCCTTGATCTGTTCTTACCAATATGTCATATGTTCATGTTGTCTCCTAGTGATCCGTGCCTCTTTTGAGGATGATCAGTAAGGATGTTTTGTTAATCTTGTAGTGCTCTATCCATCCATGTATTTGTTTGCAATTATGAAGCACCCTATCTTGAGTCAATCAAGCTCTACTTTTGCTATTTCGTGAATCTGGGCAGATTGTCTACTTGTTAGCGATTTTGCCGAGGATGTTGTAGTTGATCCGTGCATGCTATGTTATTGTTCTTGCCATGTCTAGCTTGTATAATGTGTATTCTTGATGGGTGTATGCTTAGATTGTCATGACATGCTCTGTAGTGAGTGCATCGAGCTCGTAAACATGCCTACTTGATATCTGTTTTGCATGCTCCAGTTTTTCACTAAGTTTGTGACCTGATTATGTTTTTGCCATGTTCACATGCTTGCAATTGTATGTTCTGATCCCTTTTGGCTCAAGGTCACTAAGGGACTTTTGTTAAGCCCTTTGAGTAGCTCCATGCCATGCTTTACCTTGCCATGTTAAGTTCCTGTAGCATATAGTTTTCATGCTCCAAAGTGTGCTACCTGATGTGAAATTCCAGACAAGTGTTAATTTCACTAAGTCTGAAATCTGTTTACCAATTGCATTTTTGCCATGCTTGTTTGAACCTGTTAAGGTATGAATTGGCCGTAGCTCAGTGTTCATCTTTTGTTAAGCTTTATGAATGGATCCCTGCCATGTATTTTGTTGCCATGTTTGAGTGTCGTAGCGTGTTCATCTTGTTGCATTTAGATGGCTACTTGCTGTTTATCGCAGACCGGTGCCATATTTGAATTGCTTGCCATTTCCAAACCGTGTCTCCGATTCCGGTGTTCTTTATATCGATTTCAACCGAAATCACCTCATCTTTCTAGTGGCACTCTTGGATTTCCAAGTTGAGGCCAGGTTCATTCATTCTTTGCCAAATCTTGTATATGCATCACATATCGCATCCTGCATAGCATACCATGTTTGCATCATGTTGTTTGAGCTTTGCACGTGGTTGATTGTGTCCTTTTTGCTTGTTTGTCTTGTTTGGGTAGAGCCGGGAGACGAGTTCGCTAACGAGGAGCCCGTTGAGTTTGATTTCAAGGATCCAGTCAACTCTGACAATTTTGCAGGCAAGATGATCATACCCTCGAAATCACTTCTATCTTTGCTTTGCTAGATGCTCGCTCTTTTGCTGTGCCTATGCTATGATGCCTACCACTTGCTTATCATGCCTCCCAAATTGCCATGTTAAACCTCTAACCCACCATGTCCTAGCAAACCGTTGATTGGCTATGTTACCGCTTTGCTCAGCCCCTCTTATAGCGTTGCTAGTTGTAGGTGAAGATTGGAGACCGTTCCTTGTTGGAACATTATTTACTTGTTGGGATATCATTATATTATCTTGTTATCTTAATGCATCAATATAGTTGGTAAAGGGTGGAAGGCTCGGCCTTTTAGCCTAGTGTTTTGTTCCACTCTTTCCGCCCTAGTTTCCGTCATATCGGTGTTATGTTCCCGGATTTTGCGTTCCTTACGCGGTTGGGTAATAATGGGAACCCCTTGATAGTTCGCCTTGAATAAAACTCCTCCAACAATGCCCAACCTTGGTTTTACCATTTGCCACCTAGCCTCTTTTTCCCTTGGGTTTCCGGAGCCCAAGGGTCATCTTATTTAACCCCCCCGGGCCAGTGCTCCTCTGAGTGTTGGTCCACCTCGTCAGCCGCCGGTGGCCACCAGGGGAAACTCTGGGCTGGCCTACCGGAAGTTTGGACAATCTGAGTGTGCCCTGAGAACGAGATATGTGCAGCTCCTATCGGGATATGTCGGCACATTCGGGCGGTGTTGCTGGATTTTTTTTAACTTGTCGAAGTGTCTTGTAGAACCGGGATACCGAGTCTGATCGGAATGTCTCGGGAGAAGGTTTATCCTTCGTTGACCGTGAGAGCTTGTCATGGGCTAAGTTGGGACTCCCCTGCAGGGATTTGAACTTTCGAAAGTCGTGCCCGCGGTTATGGGCAAATGGGAATTTGTTAATGTCCGGTTGTAGATAACTTGAACCTTAACTTAATTAAAATGAATCAACTGTGTGAGTTACCGTGATGGTCTCTTCTCGGCGGAGTCCGGGAAGTGAACACGGTGTTGGAGTAATGCTTGCCGCAGGTTGTTCTCTAGTTATGCGTTCGTGCTTTGCCTTCTCTTCTCGCTCTCATTTGCGAATAGGTTAGCCACCATATCTTGCTAGTCGCTTGCTGCAGCTCCACATATTTACCTTGCCTTACCTATAAGCTTAAATAGTCTTGATCGCGAGGGTGCGAGATTGCTGAGTCCTTGTGGCTCATAGATTACTTCCAAACCAGATGCAGGGTCTGATGACTCCGTTCCAGATGACGCGCTTGAGCTCAAGTGGGAGTTCGACGAGGACTCACGTTGTTACTATGTGTCTTTCCCTGATGATCAGTAGTGGTGCCCAGTTGGGGCGATCGGGACCCTGTAGCATGTTGGGTTGATCTTTTATTTTGGCACCATAGTCGGGCCATGAGTGATTGGATGATGTAATGCTATTTATGTACTTTGTTTGACGTGGCGAGTGTAAGCCAACTATGTACCTTCCCCTTTTATTATTTATATTACATGGGATGTTGTGAAGATTGCCTTACTTGCGACATTGCTTTCAATGCGGTTATGCCTCTAAGTCGTGCTTCGACACGTAGGAGATATAGCCGCATCGAGGGCGTTACAAGTTGGTATCAGAGCCTTCCCCGACCTTAGGAGCCCCCACTGCTTGATCGTTTTAGCAGCCGTTTTTGAGTCTAGAAAAATGTTTTGAGTCATTTAGGAATTATATATCAGAGAGTTTAGGAATTCTTTTTACTCCCCAGTCCCTTCATCGCTCTGGTAAGGCATCCTGACATAGAGTTTTGACTCTTCTCTTCTCAAATTTCACTAAATTTTTTTTAGGATCACGCGGGTATCTTCGAATCGTTCCAATGGATTTGTGATGAGAACATTGTTCTTGGTGCCTCCTGTCATTTAGGGGTTGTGGCAGTGTCCCGGGGAGTTGAGCTCCGAGGTGTTGTCGTCACAATTTTATCGTTGTAGTTCTGGTGCACCTGAGTTTAGTACGCCGACATCGAAAATCTCTTTTATGCAGTTGTTGGTGAGATAACCTCGACGCCACCCAGTACTGGGGCGGGAGTTCAGGAGTATTGCCATAACTTGTATAACGAATGCTTTTCGAAGGTTGAGGTAGATGGTTTCCGAAGTTTTTTCTCGGTTATGTGTTAAAGGATGGATACAGCTGGATGTAGGATTTGCTAGATTTGGGTGAGATATTATGCTTCCCCTGTATCCCCAACACCTAATTACATAACTGGAAAGGTTCGGGAGTTTCATAGGTGGGAATTCTTGTAGCTCTAGTTCTTCTTCCACGGATATTTGGTTTGAGATTGGGATTTCTTACCGAGTATTCGTTCTTGTTCCGTACCTTGTTGATTTATTCCTCTACCTAAATTCTAAGTGGCTTCTCAATTTATGGATATGTGACCATTTCAAGTGGAATACATTCGTTCATTTTGTTCGGATGTGAAGACTATTTGTTGCAATTTCATCCCGCTTGATTCAGCTTCACTTTATCTGTCAATGTGCTAACGGATGTCACCCTCTTCAGGATGGCTCCCGCTAAGAGCAGTAATCAGAATCAGGATCAGGATCCGCCACCACCTCCTCCTCCTCCGGAGGCATGGCAAGCTGTGATGGCCGCAACCAATGCAAACACGCAGTTGATCATGCAAATTCTTCAAGAGCGCAACCAAGCGAACCAAGGCAACCAAGGCAACAATCAGAATCACTTTGCTACACTCAACCAGTTCCTTGCTAACCAGCCAAAGACCTTCAGCAATTGTGTTGAGGCAACTAATGCCGACGATTGGCTCGTGGACTTATGCAAGCATTTCGAGTGCAGTAACGTCAGGCCTGAGGACTTTGTCAAGTTCGCTTCCTTCCAACTCAAAGACCAAGCTGCAGAATGGTTTCAGCAGTACAAGGATTCCAGAGGAGGCCGTGTGATTACCTGGGATGAATTCCGTCAAGACTTCAAAGCTCATCATATTCCTTAGAGCGTGGTTTAAAGCAAGCGTTAGGAATTCCGCAACCTGAAGCAAGGCTCTTTGTCTGTCTATGACTACAACAAGTTGTTTCAGAAGCTCGCCCGCTTTGCTAAGCAGGACGTCCCTGATGAGAAGAGCATGATATACCAGTTCAGGGGTGGTCTCAGAGAAGAAATCCAGCTAGCTCTTGTTCTCTTTGAGCCCTTGAGGTACGACGAGTTCTACAACATGGCATTGAAGCAAGAGGCTGCCCAACTGAAGTGTGATGCTTCTAAGAAGCGAGTCAGAGATGCTACTCCTTCTTCCTCTACTCAAGTGGCCAAGTAGCAGAAGTATTGGCTTCCTCCTCCTCCGTTCCGTCAGCCGTATCAGAAGAGCAAAGGTGACAGTGGATCTTCCCACCCACCCAACCCTGGCTTTCAGAACAAGACTTCATCTCAAGCTCCAAGATTGAGTGCTCCGTATCACCATCCGCTTTCAGAGGTCACGTGCAACAAGTGCCAACAGAAGGGTCACTATGCCAACAAATGCTTCAATCAGAGGCGTCTCCCTCCTCCTCCTATGAGATCGGCAAGTACAGCTGTGGTCAAGCATAACCCCAAGCACGCCAAGGTCAACTTGATGAATGCAGCTCAGGCAGAGGACTCGTCAGATGTCATCATGGGTAACCTTCCTGTTAATGATGTTCCCACAAAAGTACATTTTGACACTGGTGCATCGCATTGTTTCATCTCGAAACCTTTTGCATCTAAGCATGAGTTGACTTCCCAAGTTATGCATAAACCGTTAGCAGTTGTCTCTCCGGGTAAATGTTTGCTCGCTAACCACGAGATTCCAGATATTTCTATCATGATGGGTGATTTCAAGTTTCTGGCTTCTCCAATGGTTCTTGGTAACTCGGATATTGATCTTATTCTCGGGATGGATTGGCTTTCTAAGCACAAGGCTCAGCTTGATTGTGCAGCCAGGCAGATTCAATTGACTCATTCGTCTGAGGATGTAATTGTCTTTGCCGCTCGGGATAATACCATCCGTCTATTTTCTCTCAATGAGAAGGGTGAACTGGATGCCATCTCTCAAATTCTAGTCGTTTGCGAATACCAACACGTCTTTCCAGAAGAGCTTCCAGGAATGCCTCCGCACCGGCCAGTTGAATTCGTCATCGATCTTGAGCCTGGCACGGAACCGGTGTGCAAGCGTCCTTACAAGATCGGACCTGAAGAGTTGAAGGAGCTGAAGAAGCAACTCAATATTCAAGAGCGAATGGGTCTCATCCGACCTAGTTCCTCTCCGTGGGGTTGTGGAGTTCTTTTTGTGAATAAGAAGGATGGAACGGACCGACTTTGTGTTGACTACCGTCCATTGAACAAGAAGACTATCAAGAACAAATACCCACTTCCCAACATCAACGAGCTGTTCGAACAACTCAAAGGTGCCCAAGTATTCTCCAAGCTTGATCTCCACATGGGTTATCACCAGATTCGAATCCGTGAGCAAGATATTCCCAAGACGGCTTTCAGGACAAGCTATGGTTCATATGAATACACTGTCATGTCTTTTGGCCTCGTCAACGCTCCTCCGACTTTCTCCCGCATGATGAACTTCATCTTCAACACCTACACCAATGACTTCGTTTTGGTCTATCTCGACAACATTCTGGTCTTTTCGAAGAACAAGGAACATCATGCCAAGCACTTGCGTTTGGTACTCGATAAGCTCAGGGAATACTAGTTCTACGCCAAGTTCTCAAAGTGCGAGTTTTGGCTCGATGAGGTTCTTTATCTTGGGCATATCATCTCTGCCAAGGGCATTGCGGTGAATCCTGAGAAGGTGTTTGCAATCGTGAATTGGGAACCACCTCAGAACGTGAAGCAACTCCGCAGCTTCCTCGGTCTCTCAAGCTATTGTTGAAGGTTCGTGGAGAACTTTTCAAAGATCGCGAAGCCTCTTTCAAACCTTCTCCAGAAGCACGTCAAGTACGTTTGGTCTCCGGAATGTGACATTGCTTTCAACACTTTGAAAGAGAGATTGGTCACTGCTCCAGTTCTGACTCCTCCTGATGAATCCAAACCGTTCGAGGTCTTCTGCGATGCCTCTCTCCAAGGTCTCGGTGCAGTGTTGATGCAAGAGAAGAAAGTTGTGGCTTATACTTCTCGCCAGTTGAAGCCCAACGAGAAGAACTACCCCACTCATGACCTCGAGTTGGCGGAAGTTGTGCATGCTCTTTTGACTTGGAGACATCTCTTATTGGGAAGAAAAGTGGACATTTTCACTGACCACAAGAGTCTCAAGTACATCTTCACTCAGCCTAATCTCAACCTCAGGCAGACTCGTTGGGTCGAAATGATTCAAGAGTATAATCAGAGTATCGAGTATACTCCAGGCAAGGCCAATGTGATTGCTGACGCATTGAGCAGGAAGGCTTATTGCAATAGTCTTATTCTCAAGCCTTATCAACCCGAGCTTTGTGAAGCTTTCCGCAAACTCAATCTGCAAGTTGTTCCTCAAGGTTTCCTCGCCAACCTTCAAGTCTCTCCTACCTTGGAAGACCAGATTCGCCAAGCTCAGCTTCTTGATGCTATGGTGAAGAAGGTGAAGATTGGGATTGCCAAGAGTCAACCCAAGTACAAGTGCTACCGCCTTGATGAAAAGGATACTCTCTTCTTCGAGGATCGTATTGTTGTGCCCAAAGGTGATCGTCGTAAGGTTATCATGAACGAGGCTCACAATTCACTCCTCTCCATCCACCCTGGGAGCACGAAGATGTATCAGGACCTCAAGCAGGCTTATTGGTGGACTCAAATGAAGCGTGAGATTGCTCAGTTCATGAATGAGTGTGATGTCTGCAGAAGAGTGAAGGCAGAACATCAAAGGCCAGCTGGTCTCCTCCAACCTCTTGCCATTCCAGAATGGAAGTTCGACCACATTGAGATGGACTTCGTGACTGGGTTTCCAAAGTCCAAGCGTGGCAATGATGCTATATTCGTTGTCATCGACAAACTCACTAAAGTGGCTCACTTTCTGCCTATCAAAGAGTCAATCACTGCAGCTCAATTGGCAGAGCTCTATACCTCTCGAATTGTCTCGCTGCATGGTATTCCACAGGTGATCTCTTTAGACCGTGGCAGTATCTTTACCTCCAAGTTTTGGGATTCTTTTCCAAAGGCCATGGGCACCAACATCCGCTTTAGCACAGCTTTCCATCCTCAATCTAGCGGTCAAATCGAGTGTGTCAACCAGATTCTTGAAGATATGCTCAGGGCTTGTGTGATCTCCTTCGGCATGAAGTGGGAGGATTGTCTTCCTTATGCTGAATTCTCCTACAACATCAGTTTCCAAGCAAGTTCGGGCAAGGCCCCATTCGAAATTCTGTATGGTAGGAAGTGCCGTACCCCTCTCAACTGGTCTGAAACTGGCGAACGTCAACTTCTGGGAAATGACTTAATCACAGAGGCAGAGGAAATATGCAAAGTCATTCGAGATAACCTCAAAGCAGCGCAATCGCGCCAGAAGAGCTACTATGATAGTAAGCACCGTGTTTTGGCTTTCGAGATCAGAGATCATGTTTACCTCCGCGTCTCTCCAGTGAAAGGTACTCATCGCTTCGGTATCAAAGGGAAGCTTGCCCCTAGATACGTGGGACCTTTCAAGATCGTCAGCAAGAGAGGCGATCTCGCCTATCAACTCGAGCTTCCTTCAAACTTTGCAAATGTGCATGACGTGTTCCATGTCTCTCAGCTCCGCAAGTGTTTCAAGACACCTGACCGCATCGTCAACTTCGAAGACATTGAGCTCCAAGAAGATCTCTCTTATCGTGAGCACCCCGTTGCTATTCTTGAAGAGACTGAATGCAAGACTCGCAATAAGTCAATCAAGTTCCTCAAAGTCAAGTGGTCACACCATTCCGACCGTGAAGCCACCTGGGAACGCGAGGATCACCTCCGTTCTAAGTACCCGGCGTTCTTTCAGTCCTAGATCTCGGGACGAGATCCTTTCGTAGTGGTGGAGTGTTGTAACACCCCGGATATGGTTTACCTAATATGTAATCCAACTCTTGCCGTTTCCGGCGTTAAGTTATTTTATTTCCTCGGGTTTGAGTTTTCGTCTCCGTGTGTTTGTTGTCGTTGTCATGCTTTTCATATCATGTCATCATGTGCATTGCATTTGCATACGTGTTCGTCTCATGCATCCGAGCATTTTCCCCGTTGTTCGTTTTGCATTCCGGCGTTCCGTTCTCCTCCGGTGGTCATTTCTACCTCTCTTTCGTGTGTGGGGGTTAAACATTGCCGGATTGGACCGAGACTTCCCAAGCGGCCTTGGTTTACAACGGTAGACCGCCTGTCAAGTTTCGTACCATTTGGACCTTGTTTGATGCTCCAACAGTTGACCGAGGGACTGAAAAGGCCTCGTGTGTGTTGCAGCCCAACACCCCTCCATTTTGGCCCAAAACCCTCTCCATCATCTAGAGTGTTCGATCACGATCGCGTGGCCGAAAACCGCACCTCATTTGGACACTCCTAGCTCCCTTTGTGCCTATAAATACACCCCCTCCGAAATTACCGGTTCCCCTCTCCCGAAACCCTAGTCGCCTCCCACCTCTCGCCGCCGGACGCGTCCGCTCGGGCCGGACACGTCCGACCCAGATGCCGCCGCCACGTGGCACTCACCGATTCGCCGCCGCCACCGCGCCCACTTTGCCGCGCCTGCCCACGCGCCGGCCCGCCGGGGCCCAGGCGGGGCCCTCCCGGCCCGGACCGACCCCGAGCGCCGCGCCCCGCGCGCCTGTCTACGTCACCGTCGCCGAGGCGCTCCGCCGCCATCGCCGACCGGCGACCGCCGCCGCCGTGCCAACGCCGGCCGCCTCCGCCGCCTGCTGCCCGGTGGCTGCCGCCCCCTCCTCACCGCCTCGCGGCGCCATCTCCATCTCCGGTCGCCGCAGCTCCAGCCGGATCCCGCTCTGGTGACCACCCCGACCTCGCCAGCCGCCTCTCCTTCTCCGGTGGCTACAGGAGCTCCGGTGATCTCCTTGAAGTCCGCGCCGGCCGATCCGGATCCAGATCCAATCTGGAACCCTAACTTCTCGGGTTGACTTTTGCCCCTCCTAGTTATTTTTTTTTGCATTCTTGTTCATGCCGTAACTTTGCATCCGCAGATCCATTTTCTGCGTGTAGTATATCAAAATGTTCATCTCAGAGAGTACATCATTTCATCTCATTGCATAATTTTCATTTGAGCTCATCTTGATGCCCGAAATGCTGTTGGAAGAATGCTATTTGAGATAATTGTCAGATCTGCTGCTCCAATTAGCTATTTGTCATTTTTGCCATGATTATTGTGTGCATGATATGCCCCTGAGCTCTACATGAGTCTTGTTATATGCTTTGCCATCTTTACAGAGGTGCCATCCATGTATTTTTGTGATTTGTGTGGTGACTAGCACAAGCTTGCAAAGTGGTGCATTCGTTAATGCTGATTTCAGGGACTTAGCAATTCCACTAAGTCCTTGATCTGTTCTTACCAATATGTCATATGTTCATGTTGTCTCCTAGTGATCTGTGCCTCTTTTGAGGATGATCAGTAAGGATGTTTTGTTAATCTTGTAGTGCTCTATCCATCCATGTCTTTGTTTGCAATTATGAAGCACCCTATCTTGAGTCAATCGAGCTCTACTTTTGCTATTTCGTGAATCTGGGCAGATTGTCTACTTGTTAGCGATTTTGCCGAGGATGTTGTAGTTGATCCGTGCATGCTATGTTATTGTTCTTGCCATGTCTAGCTTGTATAATGTGTATTCTTGATGGGTGTATGCTTAGATTGTCATGACATGCTCTGTAGTGAGTGCATCGAGCTCGTAAACATGCCTACTTGATATCTGTTTTGCATGCTCCAGTTTTTCACTAAGTCTGTGACCTGATTATGTTTTTGCCATGTTCACATGCTTGCAATTGTATGTTCTGATCCCTTTTGGCTCAAGGTCACTAAGGGACTTTTGTTAAGCCCTTTGAGTAGCTCCATGCCATGCTTTACCTTGCCATTTTAAGTTCCTGTAGCATATAGTTTTCATGCTCCAAAGTGTGCTACCTGATGTGAAATTCCAGACAAGTGTTAATTTCACTAAGTCTGAAATCTGTTTACCAATTGCATTTTTGCCATGCTTGTTTGAACCTGTTAAGGTATGAATTGGCCGTAGCTCAGTGTTCATCTTTTGTTAAGCTTTATGAATGGATCGCTGCCATGTATTTTGTTGCCATGTTTGAGTGCCGTAGCGTGTTCATCTTGTTGCATTTAGATGGCTACTTGGTGTTTATCGCAGACCGGTGCCATATTTGAATTGCTTGCCATTTCCAAACCGTGTCTCCGATTCCGGTGTTCTTTATATCGATTTCAACCGAAATCACCTCATCTTTCCAGTGGCACTCTTGGATTTCCAAGTTGAGGCCAGGTTCATTCATTCTTTGCCAAATCTTGCATATGCATCACATATCGCATCCCGCATAGCATACCATGTTTGCATCATGTTGTTTGAGCTTTGCACATGGTTGATTGTGTCCTTTTTGCTTGTTTGTCTTGTTTGGGTAGAGCCGGGAGACGAGTTCGCTAACGAGGAGCCCGTTGAGTTTTCTTTTGAGGATCCAGTCAACTCTGACAATTTTGCAGGCAAGATGATCATACCCTCGAAATCACTTCTATCTTTGCTTTGCTAGATGCTCGCTCTTTTGCTATGCCTATGATACGATGCCTACCACTTGCTTATCATGCCTCCCAAATTCCCATGTCAAACCTCTAACCCACCATGTCCTAGCAAACCATTGATTGGCTATGTTACCGCTTTGCTCAGCCCCTCTTATAGCATTGCTAGTTGCAGGTGAAGATTGGAGACCGTTCCTTGTTGGAACAGTATTTACTTGTTGGGATATCATTATATTATCTTGTTATCTTAATGCATCTATATACTTGGTAAAGGGTGGAAGGCTCGGCCTTTTAGCCTAGTGTTTTGTTCCACTCTTGCCGCCCTAGTTTCCGTCATATCGGTGTTATGTTCCCGGATTTTGCGTTCCTTACAGGGTTGGGTAATAATGGGAACCCCTTGATAGTTCGCCTTGAATAAAACTCCTCCAGCAATGCCCAACCTTGGTTTTACCATTTGCCACTTAGCCTCTTTTTCCCTTGGGTTTCTGGAGCCCAAGGGTCATCTTATTTATACCCCCCGGGCCAGTGCTCCTCTGAGTGTTGGTCCACCTCGTCAGCCGCTGGTGGCCACCAGGAGCAACTCTGGGCCGGCCTACCGGAAGTTTGGACAATCTGAGTGTACCCTGAGAACGAGATATGTGCAGCTCCTATCGGGATTTGTCGGCACATTCGGGCGGTGTTGCTGGATTTGTTTTAACTTGTCAAAGTGTCTTGTAGAACCGGGATACCGAGTCTGATCGGAATGTCTCGGGAGAGGGTTTATCCTTCGTTGACCGTGAGAGCTTGTCATGGGCTAAGTTGGGACTCCCCTGCAGGGATTTGAACTTTCGAAAGCCATGCCCGCGGTTATGGGCAGATGGGAATTTGTTAATGTCCGGTTGTAGATAACTTGAACCTTAACTTAATTAAAATGAATCAACTGTGTGAGTTACCGTGATGGTCTCTTCTCGGCGGAGTTGGGGAAGTGAACACGGTGTTGGAGCAATGCTTGCCGCAGGTTGTTCTCTAGTTATGCGTTCGCGCTTTGCCTTCTCTTCTCGCTCTCATTTGCAAATAGGTTAGCCACCATATCTTGCTAGTCGCTTGCTGCAGCTCCACATATTTACCTTGCCTTACCTATAAGCTTAAATAGTCTTGATCGCGAGGGTGCGAGATTGCTGAGTCCCTGTGGCTCACGGATTACTTCCAAACCAGATGCAGGGCCTGATGACTCCGTTCCAGATGACGCGCTTGAGCTCAAGTGGGAGTTCGACGAGGACTCACGTTGTTACTATGTGTCTTTCCCTGATGATCAGTAGTGGTGCCTAGTTGGGGCGATCGGGACCGTGTCGCATGTTGGGTTGATCTTTTATTTTGGCACCGTAGTCGGGCCATGAGTGATTGGATGATGTAATGCTATTTATGTACTTTGTTTGACGTGGCGAGTGTAAGACAACTATGTACCTTCCCCTTTTATTATTTATATTACATGGGATGTTGTGAAGATTGCCTTACTTGTGACATTGCTTTCAATGCGGTTATGCCTCTAAGTCGTGCTTCGACACGTAGGAGATATAGCCGCATCGAGGGCGTTACAAGTATGAAATACCAATTTCAACTCTTGGAACATCTTATATGCTCCATGGTGTTCAAAACATCTTTGAAGCCCCGATTCTAAGCCGTTAAGCATGGTGCACTAAACTATCAAGTAGTCATCATATTGAGCTAGCCAAACGTTCATAATGTCTGCATCTGCTCCTGCAATAGGTCAGTCACCTAGCGGTGCATCAAGGACATAATTCTTCTGTGCAGCAATGAGGATAAACCTCAGATCACGGACCGAGTCCGCATCATTGCTACTATCATATTTCAACTTAGTTTTCTCTAGGAACACATATAAAACATAGGGAAGCAATAACATGAGCTATTGATCTACAACATAGATATACAAATACTACCAAGACTAAGTTCATGATAAATTAAAGTTCAGTTAATCATATTACTTAAGAACTCCCACTTAGATAGACATCCCTCTAATCATCTAAGTGATTACGTGATCCATATCAACTAAACCATAACCGATCATCACGTGAAATGGAGTAGTTTTCAATGGTAACATCATTATGTTTATCATATCTACTATATGATTCACGCTCGACCTTTCGGTCTCTAGTGTTCTGAGGCCATATCTGCATATGCTAGGCTCGTCAAGTTTAACCTGAGTATTCTGCGTGTGCAAAACTGGCTTGCACCCGTTGTAGATGGACGTAGAGCTTATCACACCCGATCATCACGTGGTGTCTGGGCACGACGAACTTTGGCAATGGTGCATACTCAGGGAGAACACTTTTATCTTGAAATTTAGTGAGAGATCATCTTATAATGCTACCGTCAATCAAAGCAAGATAAGATGCATAAAAGATAAACATCACATGCAATCAAAATATGTGACATGATATGGCCATCATCATCTTGTGCCTTTGATCTCCATCTCCAAAGCATCGTCATGATTTCCATCGTCACCGGCATGACACCATGATCTCCATCATCTTGATCTATATCAATGTGTCGTTACATGGTCGTCTCGCCAACTATTGCTCTTGCAACTATTGCTATCGCATAGCGATAAAGTAAATCAATTATTTGGCGCTTGCATCTTATGCAATAAAGAGACAACCATAAGGCTTCTGCCAGTTGCCGATAACTTCAACAAAACATGGTCATCTTATACAACAACTTATTTCTCATCACGTCTTGACCATATCACATCACAACATGCCCTGCAAAAACAAGTTAGACGTCCTCTACTTTGTTGTTGCAAGTTTTACGTGGCTGCTACGGGCTTAGCAAGAACCGTTCTTACCTACGCATCAAAACCACAACGATAGTTTGTCAAGTTGATGCTGTTTTAACCTTCGCAAGGACCGGGCGTAGCCACACTTGGTTCAACTAAAGTTGGAGAAACTGACACCCACTAGCCACTAGTGTGCAAAGCACGTCGGTAGAACCAGTCTCGCGTAAGCGTACGTGTAATGTCGGTCCGGGCCGCTTCATCCAACAATACCGCCGAACCAAAGTATGACATGCTGGTAAGCAGTATGACTTATATCACCCACAACTCACTTGTGTTCTACTCGTGCATATAACATCAACGCATAAAACCTAGCTCGGATGCCACTGTTGGGGAACGTAATAATTTCAAAAAAATTCCTACGCACACGCAAGATCATGGTGATGCATAGCAACGAGAGGGGAGAGTGTTGTCTACGTACCCTCGTAGACCGTTCGCAGAAGTGTTATATCAACACGGTTGATGTAGTCGTACGTCTTCACGTCCGACCGATCCAAGTACCGAAAGCACGGCACCTCCGAGTTCTGCACACGTTCGGCTCGGTGACGTCCTTGCCTTCTCGATCCAGCAAGAGGGGCGAAGTAGTAGATGAGTTCCGTCAGCACGACGGCATGGTGATGGTGTTGGTGAAGAACAATCTCCGCAGGGCTTCGCCTAAGCACTACGAAAACTATGATGGAGGATAAACTAGAGGGGACGGGGTTGCCGGCACACGGCTTGGTGTTTCTTGATGTGTCTTGGGTGCTAGCCCTACCCCTCTATTTATATGTTGAGCCTTGGGGTCAAAACTTGGAGTAAAAGCCTCCACAAAGTCGGTTTCACCCGAAAGGCAAGAGTCCTTCTCGGACTCCAGGGTTCCCGGCGTCTGGACCCACACACCAGGGACCCTGGCGTCTGGCCCCTGGACTCCGCAAAACTTCCTTTTGCGCTTTCCAAAACCTTGTGGGATTTCCCCTTTGGCCCAAATAAAGTGTTCTCATACCCAAACATTTCGGGAAACATCAGGAACCCCTTCCGGTGATTTCTGGAACCCTTCTGGTGACCAAACACTATTATCCCATATATCAAACTTCATCTCCGGACCATTCCGGAGTCCCTCGTCATGTCCGTGATCTCATCCCGGACTCCGAACAACATTTGGTCATCAACATACATAACTCATATAATACTATATCGTCAACGAACGTTAAGCGTGCGGACCCTACGGGTTCGAGAACTATGTAGACATGACCGAGACACCCCTCTGCTCAATAACCAATAGCGGGACCTGGATGCCCATATTGGCTCCTACATATTCTATGAAGATCTTTATCGGTCAGACCGCATAACAACATACGTTGTTCCCTTTGTCATCGGTATGTTACTTGCCCGAGATTCGATCGTCGGTATCTCAATACCTAGTTCAATCTCGTTACCAGCAAGTCTCTTTACTCGTTCTGTAATACATCATCCCGCAACTAACTCATTAGTTGCAATACTTGCAAGGCTTATAGTGATGTGCATTACCGAGTGGGCCCAGATATACCTCTCCGACAATCGGAGTGACAAATCCTAATCTCGAAATACGCCAACCCAACAAGTACCTTTGGAGACACCTGTAGAGCACCTTTATAATCACCCAGTTACGTTGTGACGTTTGGTGGCACACAAAGTGTTCCTCCGGTAAACGGGAGTTGCATAATCTCATAGTCATAGGAACATGTATAAGTCATGAAGAAAGCAATAGCAACAAACTAAACGATCAAGTGCTAAGCTAACGGAATGGGTCAAGTCAATCACATCATTCTCCTAATGATGTGATCCCATTAATCAAATGACAACTCATGTCTATGGTTAGAAAACTTAACCATCTTTGATCAACAAGCTAGTCAAGTAGAGGCATACTAGTGACACTCTGTTTGTCTATGTATTCACACATGTATTATGTTTTCGATTAATACAATTCTAGCATGAATAATAAACATTTATCATGATATAAGGAAATAAATAATAACTTTATTATTGCTTCTAGGGCATATTTCCTTCACCGGTGTGGTGGTGAAGCGCGACCGTCGTCTTTGTCATCGTCGTCCGGCACAGAGGTGGGGAAAGAGTCGAGACGAGGGGCGATTCAAACTTTGCTTGGGTTGGCGACAAATTAGGGAATTGAGCAATCTGGGCATAGACATAACGCTTGTATTGCTCTCCCATAACCCCGTTTTCACGGTTTAGGCTGCTCCCATTTCGCTCGCCGCTACTATGGGAATCACTTTTGCTTTCTTTTCCTCTGGCTACTAAGATGTTTCAGTTCGCCAGGTTGTCTCTTGCCTGCGTTGATAAGATCCTTCCATTTAGTAGCACCTTAGGATGGCATAGCCTTAACGTTAATGGTGAGGTTAAAAAGAGGAAAGGCTTGCGGTGGATACCTAGGCACCCAGAGACGAGGAAGGGCATAGCAAGTGACGAAATGCTTCGGGGAGTTGAAAATAAGCATAGATCCGGAGATTCCCAAACGAGGGGACGGTGGAGAAGGGAGATTTTGCAGGGTTGGAATTGGGGCCGCTAGATATTTCAATCCAAAACATAAGCGTGAACTTATTTTGTGGTCGTCCTTTTTTGGGGGGAGGGAGGGAGGGGGGTGGGTGGGATGCAGCTTTGGTGCCTTTAAGGCACCTGCCTTTGGGTCACTGACATGTGGGCCAGCCACCTGTTGGGACCACATGTCATGGACACAAAGGTAGATGCCTTAAGGCACCGAAGCATTCGTTCGGGTGGGTGGCTGGGTGCTAAGCCACCATACGACACACTCGACCACCACGACACGGCCCTGGTCTGCCTGGTGCGCTTACATTTGAGAGGAGATTTGAGAATGCAAACGAATATTCTTTCATTTGCAAATGAATATGTGTGTATTAACATGCCCGTGTTTTCCTTGCAAATAATTAGCCATTCCAAACGAGATACTATAAATAATTAATGAGGAGTTATTTGAAAAAAAACGAAATGGTATCCATGGTATCCATGCTAATGTGGATTAGAGTGTGTGTCACATAATTAGTCGTTTGAATTAGAGTGTGTGTCACATAGCGATCTCCAATTCTAACATGGATTTCGCATTTCACTATATCCACGCTACTTTTTTAATACAAATTCAAATGTATATGATGAACACAATGGTAGCGAGAAAACTTTTGGATGGATTCAAACATATGACCTACAAAATAGCACAACAAATCGAGTCAATGTCAACTTTTCGAAACCTAGTATGGCACGAATTTGAAATAATTACCCATATGCATGGTCCTCAGTTCAAATCTTACAATGTACACCGAATTGAAACATCGATATTAAGTCTCGTACTATCTACATTTAGATGTTGTTTTTACCCCCCCCCCCCTCGCACACACACTACATACTTCCTGTATCGGTGAATCTTCCTCTCCTAACTACCTTAGGAAGCTATCGGTTTCCAACACACATTCATTCTTTCTCTCCATGTTTCGATCTCTAACTCTCTCAACTACACAACCCCCCTTTTCCACTCTGTTACCAAATGTATTTACCTCACACACCCGTCATTGCACCCCGTGCCGAGCTCTCTCTCTCCCTCTCCCTCTCACCCTATCACACTAAATACATGCATTGCCTATCTAGCCCCCAATCTCTTGTGCGCACGCACGCACGTTGTCTATCTAGGTCACTCCCTCGAGACTGTCTCACTCTTTCTTCCACACGACGGGCCACTCTTGCTCAATCTCGCTCTCTTTATCTGAGTCTCGTTTAACCTCATTTTCTTTCACACACAAATGATATATCTCCTTGTTCGGGCCTCGATCGACACACTCTATACTCTCTCACGCAAATTGTCTACCTAGGTCAGTCCATCCAAGACACCCCCACTCTTTCGACCTCATGGCGGGCCACGCTCGCTCAATCTCTCTCTCCCTCTCCCTCCCTCCCCCCTCTCTCTCTCTGTATGTCTCGATTGACCTCGCTCTTTCTCGGACAAAGACGATATATCACCATGTTTGAGCCCAATTCGACCTATTCACATTGTATACTCTCTCACGCACATTGTCTATCTAGGTCACTCTCTCCAACCCGTCTCACTCTTTCGATCACACGACGACCCTATGTGATCGATTGACCTTGCTTCCTCCCATGCACAAAATATATCTACATGTCTGTGACTGGATCATCTCTCAAGCTCTATCTTACAGCCCTCACCCTTGCCAAAAGCTCAATCGGACAATATCTCTCCAGAGCATATATATATATATATATATATATATATATATATATATATATATATATATATATATATATATATATATATATATATATATGTTCAATGAATGTTGGACCACACTCACTTTGTCTCTCTATCTATATGTCTCTCGATTGTCCTCACTTTCTCAGGCCGTATCTTCCACACATTGAAGCTACCTCTCCATCCCTCTCAAAGACGGAGATATTTACATTGCGAGGGGCACTCCAACCTTGGATTAATTTGTGTAGGCATTTATTCTGGTCGGTTTAGATTATACTTTCGTAGCATTCGGCCCACAACTACTCCAAACACCATTGCAATCCCCGCAATTCCCCCAGTTAATTTCCCTCTGGCTCGGTCATCGCTCTCTCGCACGTCCTTTCTCGCCTTCAACGTCGCACCATAGTATTATTGCAAAAACTCTGTTGTTCTCTTTAATTATATAAATAAGCTACAAAACTACACATCGATTGTCCACTTGGAATGGAACAAATTTCGACCCACAGATTAAAGTGCTACAAACTACACACCGAGGGGCCTACATGTCATGAAACAAATTTGGACCCATATACAAATTTAAAAATAAAGGAAGAGGATCGAACATGCGAGGAGGGCCTTCAAGTCGCACGTCAATATGCAACATACATAGAACAACAATGTTTGTTGTACCTCCCTTTGTTCACATAATATTTTTATATTACCACAACCTATTTAATGGATAACATGTAATATTATTTTTAGTACTGTTCACCTTCACTTACTGGTGGGTTCCATATGTGCTCTCTCTATCCTCCCCTTCTTCGTTTAGACGCACGGGGAAACACGAAGAACTCACAGGCGATGTTGCCGTTGACCATATCTGGACGCGTTCACAAGTTACGGCACCAGTTTCACGTACTAGCAGCACTAATCAGTGTGTACGTGCAATGCACGTTAATTTGGAAGTATATTAAGTGCATGCGGATATTAAGTAGGATATTATTTGCATGTTATTATGTGATTAGCACTATTTTTGGCATGAAATTAACTGCACGTTGAACATGTTGAGCGCTCGACATTGAAGCAGTCTAGGTCATTGGATGACAAGGAATACATGTGGCTTGATGACGAACGTTTTATATTTAACTTGATACGGCTCTAGCAGAACATTCAATCGATCAAACCATAGATTTCTCTCAGTCTTACTCCGACTTTGAATTATACGACGATCGATCTAAAATAAACAGAAATGATAAATGTTCCGATTTTAAGCATGGCAATCCGAATGTTTTTCATGGAAAATTTAGATTACGTGGCGGCGGCAGGGGTGTCTTGCGGTGGGAAGCGGCTCCTCTGCCGTGCTCTGTATGTCGTCGGGCCACTGACCGACGGCGACGGCGGCACCTCGCGCCGTTGTTGGCGTACTCTTGGACGTTGGCCTAGCTTCAAGGAAGGCCAAAATGTTCTGGACTTCGGAGTGAGTCAACTGGTGGGAGGAGGCGAATGGCATTGGTGCAAGGAAGCGGTCGACGGCGTCCATCCATGCCGATGAGGGGGGGGGGGCACTGGCACCTGCGCGGGGACAAGCACTGTCAACGGCACGGCGGAGACATTCATGTGCACGGGCACCGGCACGGGCGTGCACGTCAGTGCACGCGCAGGCAGGTGCATGGGCACCGGCACGGGCGTGCGCGTCAGTGCACACGCAGGCGCATGTGCTGGCAGGTGCACGGGCGCGTGAAAGTCGGCGGGGACCTTGTGGAACCCCGTGGCATCAAGCTCGGTGACAATGTGTGGCTCCCAGCCCATCAATGCCATGGGGATGGGCGCTGGCGCAGTCGGGGCGACGGGAGCGGGGACAGGCGCGGCGTCTTCCCGCAAGGCTAGTTCAAGCTCGTCCCAAAGTGCCTTATATTCTTGAGACTCCGGCTGGGTGTCTTCCTCAGGAAACTGGAAGACTAAGGGCAGACCATCGTGATGCGGCATGGCGTACGTTTATGTCAGGCTGGTTGGAGGTAGACGACAGGAGAATCGGAGAGGAAGAGAGAAGATTGTAGCGATACCGGGTAGTGCGGGTTGATTTTAAACTGCGGTGCCGGCGACATTAAAAGTGGGAGCAGTTGGGACGAAGGTGGGCGGCGGAGCCTGGTCAAAGGGCTCGCCTCCCGGTGAGCCTGCACACCGGTCTGCTTGCACACCTCCTTGTCAGCCGGCGCAGCGGTCTGCTCGCACGTCTCCCGTCAACTCACACGCTTGCTCGGACGACACCTACCGATGAGAAGCGAGACTCGTGGCGGCACGTAAATGCCCACGGTTTCAATAGTGAAAGCGTTCACCTTAATGTGATAGGTCTTTGTTCCAAAATACCTTGCCTCTTCATTTGTGCAACTTGTCATAAGCAGCTTGTCTCAAATTGAAGAAAGAATTACGAAGTAATATTTGTGCCATATCACGTGACCATGCTCAGTTTCAAGAATTTATGGTCAGTTTTGGATTTTCTGAAATTTAAGATCCAGGATTTGAAACAATATCATAACCTGCATCATGCAATAAATTTTCAAGCCATACTTCTGTCCTGTTGTATTTCTTAAGAAAGGATTTGGTCAAACATTTTGCTTAGTTAGACTTCAGACAAGTTATATATGCAGAGTAAAAGGATAATCCCTCTGTACCAGTGCATTGCCTGATATATTAACTCAAGTACTAGGCACGAACAAACGGGCTCAATTATGTGCTCATCCTGTTCTTGTAGTAGTAGTACTAGGCAATGCAGTTGAGGGGTGACCTTGGCGAGCGGCGGCCGAGGGAATTGAACCGCGCTCAGCACGATAGGTAACGTTGTCTAGTTACTAAAGCATCCCTCCGTTGTTCATCGGTAGTCATTATGGACCGGTGACATGAGGGGAATTTCCTAGGGATGGAATTCTGGATGCTAGATATTTTGACTCAGAACGCGGAGGCTCGACTAGTTGGGGTTGCCTAATGTGCGTACCACGCACGCCACCAGAAGGACATGAGCCCGGTTTATTTATTTATTTTTTTAGGATCAAAACGAGCCAAGGTCTGGCTGGTACGCCGTTGGGTCCTACCATTCGATAATATGAAAGGAACCTTTTAAATTGCCAAACGAATCTATGTGTATTACAATGCCCGTATTTTCCTTGCAAATACTAATCTCAACGTGGTAATTGATTTATGATGAGTTGTTGAATTAGAGTGAGTTTGTGATATAGTGATCTCAATGTGGATTTCACATTTCATGGTATCCCTAGTAAGTTTTTCAATGCAAATTCAAATTTAAAAGATGAACAATATGGAGGTGAGAAAACTTTGTATGTATCAAGCATATGACCACACACACACACGAACACAACAACAATCCAATAAGTATAGTGCATCTATTTTTCCAAACCATGCATGTATGACATGAATTCAAAAATACTCCTTCTATTCCTAAATATTAGTCTTTTAGAGATTTCAACAAGTGACTACATACGGAGCAAAATGAGTGAATCTACACTATAAAATATGTCTATTTACATCCGTATGTGCCAGTCCATTTGAAATCTCTAAAAATACTAATATTTAGGAATGAAGGGAGTAAAATATAAGACATGCATGGTCCTCAATTCAATATTTAAAATGAACATGAAACTGAAACATGAATATTAAGTCTAGTACTACAGTACATGCAAATGTTGTGTTTAATTAGGCGGAGCTATGATTGTCGAGGGTCAACCCCTTGACCTTAGATAAAATTGTGAAGCTCTGTTTAGGGTTGTTTAGATTATATTTTCCCCACCCTCCCAACCACCGATTGGTTGTGCACCCCCACCCCTCCTCCCTGGGAGAATATCATGTGCCCCCATACCTTAGATGCTATATGCCGATACGAGTTGCTTGGAGCTTGTAGATATGAGATATAGCAGCTCACATGATGTCTTAATATTTTTACAGGAAACCTTGATGAGTTTGAGAATTGCACACAATTTGTACAAAAACTACTCAGATGCCCTTGGATCCCATATCCAACGACCTCGAAGCTCGTATCATCATAGCATCTAAGATGAAGGAGGACATCATATTCTCCTGTATGTAAGAATATCATGTGCTACCACACCTTAGATGCTTTGGTGATACAAGCTCTTCGGAGCCGTTGGATTTGTGACCCAACACCTCCTCGGTGGTTCGAATGGTTTTTTGCAAAAAAGCCCCCAAAGAGTTCGGCCACTGCTTACAAGCACAAAGACTGCTCATATGCCATTGGATCTCAGATCAAACGACCTCGAAGCTCGTATCACCGTAGCATCCAAGCTGCGAGAGCACCTTATGTTTTCTCGCACGGGAGAATATGAGGTGCTCCCGCACTGTAGATTCTATGGTGATACGAGTTCACGGAGATCTAATGGCCCACAGTAGGAGGTTTGAATGTTTTTGCAATATACGGATGAGAGACTTTGGGAATTGTGCAGAAAGTACAAGTACTACGCATGTGCCATCTGATCACTGATCATATGACCTAGATGCTCATATCACCGTAGGGGGTAATTAAGCTATGGGGAGCACCTAATATGAGCAACGGGGAGCCGTTGGATCCAAGATGCAGCGGCACACACGAGGCCTGAATGTTTTTTTGCAAAAAAACCTTTGGAGAGTTTGGAAATTGCGCATAATTACAAAGACTACTCCCAAGCCATTGGATCTCACTTCCAACGGTGTAGAAACTCATATCACCATAGCATCTAAGCTGCGGGGTGGATGTGATATTCTATGCCACTGTCATTTTTGTTCGTAAACTTGCAAAATACGTGTAAATCGTGTCGTTACTTGTCTAACCACGCAAAGTGTTTGTTCAAAAAAACCATCATACACTAAAATATTGGAACAACACACGGGGGTCCCACTTGTCATTAATCAAATTTGGACCTAAAACTAACAAATGTGAAAGACGAGATTCGTACAGGCAACCTAGACTACAAAGTGTAATTCGATAGCCTGAAACAACAACGGTTGTTGGCTTTGTCCCATAACTTGATTTTATACAATATTACGTTGAGTAGAGTAGAGAGAGTGCCTCATCAACACGTGCATGACCGTTGACTCACTTATTGGTGGGTCCTAGGTCTGCGATCTCTCTCTTCTCTCCGTTGTCTAACCTTTGAACGGGCACACACGAAGAGCGGCGCTAGCTTGCCGTGGTGTTATTACAACTAAAAAAAGCTTGGAAAATAGAAGAATCGCCTAGAACAAGAGACGTTGTGGCTGGTCGAGACAGAGCTAACCACACCTATCCTCCGTGCCACGTTAGCATGATGAAGTTGTGTGGCTAGTGGGGTGTTTTCGACCGACTGGCTGGGTCCCGAGGTCGAACCATAGGTACTATGTTTGATATAGTATATTTTTAAACGCACATTTTTCCTCCGTGTCGAGACATGGCACACCCTACCGCGCGGTTTCGGGGTCCTCCCGGGTGGTGCAGGCATATATTCTTCCTGACATGGGACGCCTTATCACGCGTTTTCGCCGAAGCAAGTAAATGAGTCATCAAATCACGAAAAACCACCTTTCCCGCCGAGTACATCAGTGAAGCACGGTGGCTAGCTAGTTGGGCTAGTTCGACCAATTAGCTAGGCTGCCGCCACATTTGTTTTTTCACCCCTTTTTTATCTACTTGTCGGCAGGTAAATTTAAATATCCACCGCGGTGTTGCTCTGGTGTTTGGGTGCAGCAGGATTTTTATTTTTTTGATTCATGGGAGCAGGTGCAGCAGGATTTTCAATTTTTTGATTGACGGGAGTAGGCGCGGCAGCAATTAGTCACGATGACTCCGCCTGTAAAACCCACTGCTCCCTGATGTGAGAAGTCGTCGACTAGTGTTTTACCATGGTGAAAACCAAAAGATTCCTCGCTCCTCGGCGGCTCCCTCCGCCTTCCCGTAGATTGCATTGCCTTCAGCCGTTTCGCCCCCTGCATCACCAACGTCGTGCGCCTCGAGAAGCAGAGGGGCTTCGGTGGTGTTTAGGCGCCCTCTGCATGGGCATGTCCATGTCTCGGTGCAACATGACCGTTGGATCAAACTCAGACAGTGCAGATCAGTCACTGTAGCACAAAGCGTGTGGGTGTGTTTGGTTGCATTCTCATCTCAATATAGTTGTTTCCTCTTCGTGTATTTGTGTTAACCTACTAGTGTGGACTCATGCACCCTTCATGCACTCTGCCAAACACCCAAAAGTGGGTCGATAAGGGAACTTTTGCTCCCATCCCGTGCACCCTTCATACACCCTACTTAACACTATTCGTGCTTCATATGGTTCATGTGTTTTGGAGTACTGTAGCACCGTACTCTCCGTGCGCTGTAGACCTAGTTCTGTTAACATTGATCTCACTGTTCATTCTCGACCGGACAGTCGAAAAAGAGATACTATGTTACTACATTACTGTTCATATAGTTGACATGCACACAACATCATTTGTTGTCGTCATATCTTACTATGCTAGCAACAAGATTATGTAGTACTGACGTATGAACCACTGCACATGCCTAGTAGTAGGAGCACTGTGTATGTTCAAGTGGCTACCGTGTTTCGCACTCCTCCGTCGTAAGAGTGGAAACGCTTGCTGTAATCATTTTTTTCTTTAGAAAAACAGTGTACACGCTCTACCGTGCGGATCCTCCTCCAACCATGCACTAAATTCATCGCTTTCACCGACGTGTGGGACAGCTAACATCGGGGTCCACCAGCCATGCACTAAATTACTCCGTAGTAGAGTGACGGTAGAGTACCCTGATCAAAGCGCCACAGTAATGCCCAATGAGCCGTCAAATCACAAACCCCCTCATTTCCAGCAGTAAGTTGGACGAACAAAGCGACCATCATTTCACTCTTCTCTCTCAGCTTCCTCTCTACCCAACTCGCTTCTCCCTCATCTTGTTCCTCACTTCTTCAAGAAAATCCCGACCTGCTTCTGCCATTGTTCTTCTCTCCCAAAGAAGGAAAGGTGAGCGCATCAATGGTGTTGATTCTGGCCAAGGCCCGGTCTTGCAACCCGGAGACTGATCCTATAACTCCCTCTCTGTTCTTCTTTTGGGTTTGTGATTATGGTTTCTTCTATTTTATTTCTATTTGACAGTTTCTTGATGGACGCTGGAGCACCGGCCGAAGTGATGTCTATGGCTCTGGCCAAAACCGTCGAGGCTCATGGTACGAAGAAGCGCAAGCACCCCGCCGAGACTACCGCAGACAAGCTCAAAGCCATCGCCCTGTCCAAGCCCCCTCTTCGGGATACCTCATTAAGCAAGTCCAGGTAATATCTCTTCTTGACGATCTTTTTCTCGATCTTGATCGTGTTTTTTCATCTAACACGCAGTACTAGTACTAGTAGTACAACTTTCTGGGTGATCTTGCATGTGATTTTTGTGTGCCAAATGACGGTTCTAAATTCCTCTTTTGACCAAAACATGCGAGAGGTTGACACTGATTTATTATAGATTACTTTCAACTGGATTACTTTATGAACATCAATGCTACCTTTGAAGAGGGTATATTTGCTTCAGTAACTTGTGTTATGGATATTGCAAGTAATCCCTCTGCTCTCATGCCTTTGAAGACATGTTCTAGTGTCTTTGTTCACTCATTTCTGTGCGTATATGTAGTCATATATGGAGTATAATATCGAAAATCATCTTATATTTCTGAACGGAGGTAGTAATAAAATATGGTTTCTGTTTGAATTAGAACCAAGTCCGCGGTGGAGATGAAGTGCTCAAAGTCATGCCATGTGAACTGGAAGACCTGAGGATGAGTTCTACTACTAAACTATCCAGCTGTTGTGTCCTTGTCGCCACGTGTCCTGAACTAATGTTTTCCTATAACATTGTTGTCAGGCGTGTTCTCGAGGCTGTACTTGACCACAACAATTTCCTGGTTGTGCCTTCGATTACGAAGGGTGTGGTTCTTGTAAAGCTTCCCAACAAATCTGATGCGGCATGTGTTCATCATCATGTTTATGAGTGTAAAGACCACTCCATTAGGTTCTCCAAGGTTGACGAGATGGTGATGGTGCATGTAGACATCTCTCACGAAGTCCATGGCCTAGTCAGATATGCAGGGTTCATCCCGTAGGTCGGTGGCAAGAAATAGTCTGCAGAGTTTAATTAGTGCAACTTTGCTTGTCTGTAGTAAGTACTATTGTTCAGTATTTGATTTGTGTTTGTGAACCCTGTATTGTTTATTAGTACTTCCGCTTTTGGTGTGTGGTTAGTCCTGAGAATGGTCTATGTTAATGTCTGTCACTCAATTCAGTCTGTATATTTTGAAGTATCCAGATCATCTTTTTTTTGAAGACGGTTTATCAATTATGGTTACACTCCAATATCTGTATGCATTGCAGGGTTTATCGCACCCACCAAGATTTCCAGTCCCATGGATGTTCGGTCCATACGATTTGTCACGACCTTTGGACTGTCCTGCTTGTGGGAGTAGGCGGGGCCCCTGCATGCCACCCGTAGTAGGACGATCAATCTTCTTTTTAGTACTTAAACATAGTGATTTCCTGTTAAGGATTCACTCGTGACACATCAAGTAAATCTTATTGATTTACTGTCTAAATCTTATTGATTTAATGTCATGTTTTCTTTCTTTTCCTGCAATTTTACGATGTAGGTTTTGCCATGTGACATTCATCACAGAATAAACTGTTTGGTTTGTTGTACGATGGATATTTTTGCAGGTTTCACTTCTTATGTCGTGTCAGTAACGAAGGCACTGTCCATCACTTATATTACTGGAAAAAATTAGATCAGTCTGTTATCTGAGTACAGGCTGAATCCCTATGATGAACTGTAGTTTGGTTTAACAAAAACGCCACAATTAGTCCTTCTCGCGTTTAAAAGAAATGAAGAAAAAAACTGGATCACAGCCATGGAGCCTAGTCAAGTTAGAAAGCTGATCATAGCAGACCAGACACGATCGCCGCTGTCTCGCACATCGGTACCACCTTCAGCAACGGATTGAGCACTGGCAGTTGCTCTAGCACTGACAGCGGTAGTAGCTTAGTCTGATCCAGCTGAGGATTGGGCACCGACCGCGTCAGTGGATCAGGCTGATCTACCGGAGGATCGGGCATCGACACCGGCACCTGCTCCGACACCGGCACCAGCTCTACAAGGAGCACCATCTCCGGTAGCAGCAGCGGCTTCGGCACCTGCACCAACACTTGCACTTGCATCTGCTCCGGCTCGTGCAGCGGCAACCGAACGAGTAGTAGCACCGGGAACAGACTGGGCTGCAGTTCACACTTCATATACCAAAGTCCTTACAAAAACCGACATGTCCACCTTCTTGGTAAGCATTGGCCGCCCAAGTGCTTCGTTCTTTTTTCTTTCCATGTTGTTTCGCATGATTCACTATGTTGATCTAACTATTTGGGTATGTCTTCTTGTTTGCAAACAGAGAATTCCTAGAGCAACAGGGGAGTCGTTCAACAATCCAGGCGACAACGGCCAAGTTTCTCTTACCATGCGCAGCCTTGGTGTGAATGAACCTGCTCAATATACTGTAAGTACAAAGGATGGTCGCATGAGGATTGATGCTAAAGGATGGTCAAGGTTCAAATCTAAATCATATCTTGCGGTAGGGGATGATCTCAAAATTGAACTTTCTCGGCAAGGAGAGCTGGTCCAAATCAACTTTGAAATTCTTTAGTAGCAGCACACAACTGCTGAACTGATCTATCCTCCGAGAGATTTTGATGTAATAATCTGGCATGGTGAAACATGTGTCCTGTGTGTATAACTAATACGACAGTATTATTTATCACATGGTATATCGTCGATAGAATTGCAACTCTCATTGCTGGTTAGGAACTGTCATTCGATTTCATTCCAACAGCTGCCGTGCTTTATTCAATTTTGTGTATTCGCCTTGCGACAGCATCTAAAACCAGCGTTGTACTGATCACTTGCAATATGAAAAGCACTGAGGTAGAACACATGGGCCCCCAGACATGCAGGGTGGGCCTGCGGCCCAAAGTCCAGAACCGTGAGCCTGTCTGAGTATTATATTCTCAGCTGAACCCCCATAATGCCCGTGCGTTGCACGTAACATCAAGATGCATTTGTATGAGTATTTTATCTTGTGCGAGAAAAGGATGAATGAGGGAAGGCCTTATTTGCAAATGTGGAGAGGTGTGTGGGTACCTTTTTGCAAAATTACCATAGTTTCCTTCCTATCCGTCAGATATAAATCGGATGGCCTATATTACAGGATGGCAGGTGAGGGAGTCCTGGATTAGGGGGTCCTCGGACAGCCGGACTATATACTTTGGCCCGACTGTTGGACTATGAAGATACAAGATTGAAGACTTCATCCCATGTCCGGGTGGGACTCTCCTTTGCGTGGAAGGCAAGCTTGGAAATCCGGATATGTAGGGGTGCGTTTGGATCCCTTACCAGTTTACCTCGCTAGGCAAAGCTAGCCTTGCCGACGGAGGCTAGCCGATTTGGCTCGCTCGCTCGATAGAACAAAAAGATGGCAACCACTGGCAATAAGGCAAGCTAGCTGAGGAACCAAATCCATTGCTCCCTTGCTTGGCCAGGCTAAGCAAGCGCTTGCTGGATAACCAAACGCTCCCTAGATCTCCTCCCTTGTAACCGACTCTATGTAACCCTAGCCTCCTCTGGTGTCTATATAAACCAGAGGGTTTAGTCCGTAGGACAACAACAATCATAATCATAGGCTAGCTTCTAGGGTTTAGCCTCTACGATCTCGTGGTAGATCAACTCTTGTAATACTCATATCATCAAGATCAATCAAGCAGTAAGTAGGGTATTACCTCCATCGAGAGGGACCGAACCTAGGTAAACATTATGTCCCCCGCCTCCTGTTACCATCAGCCTTAGACGCACAGTTCGGGACACCCTACCCAAGATCCGCCAGTTTTGACACCGACATTGGTGCTTTCATAGAGAGTTCCACTGTGCCGTCACGATAAAGGCTTGATGGCTCCTTTGATCATCGGCAACGATGCGATCTAGGGTGAGATTTTTCTCCCCAGACAGATCTTCGTATTCGGTGGCTTCGCACTATGGTCCAACTCACTTGGCCATCTAGAGTAGATCGATAGCTACGCCCCTGGCCATCAGGTCAGATTTGGAAGCTTGAAGTACACTGTCGATATCCGCGGAGACTTGATCTTCGACGGATTCGAGCTCGTGTCAGGCGCGCCGCACAGTCACGACGAGCATGACTTAGCTCTGCCATCGGACGATGTTCGGGAGATCACACCTGCGGTTACTCCCGCCCTCAATCCGGAGAAGAACGTGCCATCCGAGGATGGGTGGATGGACCCCGCCACGGAGGCCGCACACTCAGCGGCGATAGAGCCGAATACTGACTTCACCTCCTATGAGACCTGTGTTACCGGACCCTTGGATTCATCCCCGGCCATAGCCTCCGAACCGCCTGCGTCCGTGCCTATCCAATCTGATTGGGTACTGATCATGGAGTTTACCTCCGTGGATATTTTTCAGCACTCGCCCTTGGGCGATGTGCTAGATTCATTGAGGTCTCTCTCCTTGCCAGGAGACCCTCGGCCAATCTATGTCCGGTTCGAGTGGGAAGCGGACAACGAAGGAATTCGTTCCCCACCCACCACCCAATTAATAGCCACTGTCGACGACTTAACCAACATGCTTGATTTCGACTCCGAAGACATCGATAGTATGGACGACGATGCAGGAGAGAAACAGGAACCACCGCCCACAGGGCGCTAGACAGCTACTTCATCACACGATATATACATGGTGGATACACCCAAAGAAAACAACGACGAAGAACGGGAGGATGCGGCGAAGGATAGTCCCCTTGAGAAGCAACCAAAGCGACAACGTAGGTGCCGCTCCGAATCCCGCCTCAGCAAAAACAGTGATAACAGCACAAGAAAGAATAATACCCCGGTCGACTCCAAAGGAAACGACGACCACATGGAACCAGCGATGGAGCAGGATGAGCCAGCGGACAGTGAACATAGTACAGAGCCGCTGTCCGATCACGGCGACGCTGAGGGTAAAGCTCATCAACCTATCTCCGGAGAGGAGAATAGTCCGGACGACGATGCACACATCATCCTGGAAAGGGACTTGGAACAAGAGAACCTCCATAAAAGCCTTATCGCCACCGCGAGGAACCTAAAGAAGCAGAAGCAAAGGCTTAAGGCCGCGCAGAATACGCTCAACAGCAGATGGAACAAAGTGCTTGACACTAAAGAAAAGTACGGTGGCAGTCGCCACACAAAGAGCTATCCAAAGCGCAAGCCGTTGCCTGAATTTGACGACGAGGCTTTAGAGCCCATTCAGCCAAAAAATAAAATGACCAATCAGCCGGATCGACCACCCCGTGACCGCGACAGGGCAGCTAACGACGTTGAACACAAGTCAGCACACGATTTATGAGAAGACCCGCATAAAAAAGCTGGTATGACCAGGTCCATCTACGGATCTAGGAAGCGCGCTCCGACGCAGAATCATGGCCGCCCAAACGACTATACTGACCGAATAACAGCTCGGAATCAAAACCAAACGCTACAACCGTCCGAAGAATGCCATGACACATCAAAATACAGGGGTGCCGCGCACCCCCTATGCTTCACCGACGAGGTGTTGGACCATGAATTTCTAGAGGGATTCAAACCCGTGAACATAGAGGCATACGACGGAACGACAGACCCTGCGGTCTGGATTGAGGACTTTATCCTTCACACCCACATGGCTCACGGAGATGATCTCCACGCCATCGAATACCTACCCCTCAAGTTGAAAGGACCAACTCGGCACTGGCTAAAAAGCCTCCCCAAAAAACTCAATTGGAAGCTGGGAAGAGCTTGAGGATGCTTTTAGGGCCAATTTTCAAGGGACCTATGTCCGACCTCCAGACGCATACAATTTAAGTCACATAATTCAACAGCCCGGAGAGTCAGCCCAACAGCTTTGGAACAGATTTCTCACGAAGAAGAATCAAATCGTCGACTGCCCGGATGCCGAAGCCTTAGCGGCTTTCAAGCATAGTGTCCGGGACGAATGGCTCGCCAGACACCTCGGCTAGGAAAAGCCGAGGACAATGACAGCCCTAACAAGCCTTATGACCCACTTTTGCGAGGGCGAAGACAGTTGGCTAGCCTGTAGCGGCACCAGCAACCCAGGCACATCCGAAGTCAGGGATGGCAACGGGAAACTGCGACGCAATAAAAGCAAGCGTCGAAACAACGAAGACAGCCCAGAAAACACGGCGGTAAACACTGGATTCAGGGGCTCTCGACCCGGTCAACGGAAAAAGCCATTTAAAGGCAGCAAAGATGGACCATCCAGCCTAAACAAAATTCTAGATAGATTATGTCAGATTCATGGCACCTCCGACAACCCTGCAAATCACACCAACAGAGAATGCTGGGTCTTCAAGAAGGCCGGCAAGCTAAACGCCGAACACAAGGGGAGGGAGACACCGAGCGAAGGCGAGGATGGGCCTCGCCAGCCGAACACTGGGGGACAGAAAAAATTCCCACCAGAGGTCAAAATAGTGAACATGATTTACGCAACTCACATACCGAAGAGGAGGCACCAGCGCGCACCCCGAGACGTATACGCCGTGGAGCCCCAAGTCCAACCCTTGGTCGGCCTGCCCGATCACTTTTGATCGTAGGGATCACCCAACTAGTATCCGACACGGAAGATCGACTGCCTTGGTGCTAGACCCAATAACTGACGTATACCATCTCACCCGAGTCCTCATGGACGGCGACAGTAGTCTTAATCTGATATATGAGGACACCGTCCGCAAAATGGGGACAGACCCGACAAGAATCAGCCAAAGCAATACTACCTTTAAAGGAGTAATACCAGGCCCAAAGGCCCACTGCACGGGCTCTCTAGTACTAGAGGTTGTATTCGGTGCTCCCGACAACTTTCGAAGAGAAGAATTAACCTTCGACATCGCTCCATTCTGAAGCGGCCATCACGCATTACTCAGAAGAACGGCCTTCTCTCGTTTTAATGCAGTACCGCATTACGCTTACCTTAAGCTTAAGATGCTCGGTCCACGTGGCATCATCATAGTTAGCGGAAACACAGAGCGTTCCTCACGTACGGAGGAATACGTGGCGGCTCTAGCAGCCAATCACTGAATTGCCTCTTCAACCAGAAGAAATGATGGGTCGTCAAGACCGCGGACACGGCTAGACGAGTCCGGCGCACCACTAGCTATAACAGCTCAGATAATCCTGAGATTGGGTCGATGGATATACCCCCATAGGTGGTGCTAGGGGCTTCCCGCATGTAAAAAGGGCTACAGTTCAGCTTGACCCTATTTAGATTGCATTTTAATGGTTCATTAAGAATAACCATTTTTTCGCATGAAGACTTTCACCTGGGTTTTTCTCTTTTACAGATGATTACCGTGCTACACGCTTCCAGAATACGGCACAACGGAGACACATGCACAGACGTGCAGCAGGGCCCCGCTCAAAGGCTTCTTTTTAGATTAAGACCCTATGTAAACCTTTTTTACTGTCTCTTGTTGCTTCACTCCCTCCGGATACTCAACACAACCGAAAGGGATGCTGGCGTTATTGGCATTTTGTCAAGTCAGACTAATGCAAGTACCTGGAAGATCAGGGCTCATAATCGAGGGTGTTACTCAGCCCAGTATATGTTGTAAAGTCCGAATACCTTAGGGAGTGTTCGGCGTCGCGAGTTTGGACTTATATGCATCAGCTCTGAATCATGTCTTTGGTCAATAGTTGGGTTTGCCCGACTCCCGTGTTTTGCTACCTTACGTTCCTCTCTATCGGCTAAGGTGGCACCGGGAGAACTACTGCAATTGTGCCCTGGTTCATCTGGATGAGCACCTCAGTAGAGAAAGCCGAAAACTGACTGTCATGATAAAGCGCGAGACTGGTCAACCACTTGATGACTCAGCGGAATCTTCGCGATTCCTCCGCATTAACGAAGGACCGGTTTCCCGGTCATGTATGTACGCGCACCGTATTCAGATGAGCGCGGAAGTACTAGGGGCTATATAGTAGCCCCACCGTCAAACTCCTATGGCTAAGTGAAAGTGTTAAAGCTATATAGTCCGATTGCCTTGTTCGCCGCGCTATCACCTCCTTAATGGACCAAGACGTTGGGTCAAGTGTGAACACGCGCTTTTCCGAACACCCCCGCATTATATGCGTGGGGGCTGTAGCCGATGACTGCAAACTTTCAGGTTATATACATACATAAACGGCCACACAGGAGGCATCATAATACTTTCAAGCAAAAGTATAAAAACAACCTTTATAATCCAAATAGCATTGTTTTTACAATTGGGATACATGTCACTCGAACATGATATTCTTCAAGCACTGAGCCTCTATTACACGAGCGCCTTCCAGGACTTCTTCAAAATAGTGCTCAGCCGAGACCTGGCCTACGGCCGGATCCCGGGTTGCAATAGTGGTGGTCTCCATCTCTGCCATGTATGTCTTAACACGGGCAAGAGCCATTCGCGCACCCTCTATGCACGTAGACCTCTTTACAACGTCGATATGCGGCACAACACTAAGGAATCGTTGCACTAAACCAAAATAACTATTCGGCCTTGGCCCATTCGGCCAAAGATGATCCACGACAGACCTCATGGCAAGTCTGGACAACCTATGGAGCTCAGCCCACTCGGCCATTTGTTCATTCAACAGCAGCGGACGCGTTGAAGCACTGAACTGCGACCAGAACAACCTTTCCACTTCATGATCTTTTTGATCTTTGAAAAACTCAGTCGCATCAGCAGCACTCATTGCCAAGTCCGAATACGCGTCTACAACACTCGATAATTGATCCAGAGGGGCATATTTTGGATCTCCGAACTTCGACCGCAACAAAAAGGGGTTCCCAGCCGTGATATCTCCGGCTTGACAGAGCTCCTCCTTCGCCGCTCTGATTTCAGAGCGGGTTTCCTTGGCTGCTTCCATGGCTTTCTTCATGTCAGCCGCTTTCGCTTGGCTTTCCTTTTCAAGAAGCTCATATCGGCTGGCGGCATCTTTCAGCTCAACAGCCATCTTGGCTATTTTATCTTCGCTCTGGCGACGAGCAGCCTGTTTGGCTCTTAAGTCTTTGGCCGCCTTTAGGGCGGCCGCATCACTTCTCCTTGCTTGTTCCTTGGCTCGGGCAAGTTCCGCCCGAAGGGTCTCCACGGCCACAGCTCCATCTGCAGTCACAACATATTATAGATACTAGCATCATGCTCCTCTTAATATTTGTTGAACGCCTGAAAATACATACCCTGTGCCTCATCAAGCCGTTTGTTCACAAGTGCAATGTCGGCATCTGCCGCATCAAGTAGACGCCTCAGTCCAGCAAACTCAGCAATCCGGCCAGCCACCGGACCCTCAGCCGCCTGCACATGAAAGCAGCGCGATCATTACCTGGGACTATGATCCTCTATTTGCCGCCTCTGGACAACAACCAGAGTCTCAGGGGCTACTATCTGTATTGAGCACACCTAGCGTGTGCGGTACCATCAAAAAAAAATATATTACTTTGCGTACCTCAAAGCCTCTTAGCAGGCTCATAAAAGCCTCATGCAACCCACTTTTGGCGGATGAAATCCTCTCCACCGTCGTACCCATTAAAGTACGATGTGCCTCTGAGATAGCCGCTTGCTCCAAAAGACCCATCAGTGCGTTCGGTTGTGCACCGGACAATCCTAGATTCTTTCTGTTGCTCTCCTTAGGAGCTGAATACTCCGGACTTCGGGTGGCCGAAGGGTCACCTTCTGGCCTTGGCGGATCAGGAGAAATCCTCCATGATGACACCCCAGGGTCATCCACCCCAGGTGGCGGGGAGGCATGGGTAGGCGTTTCGCTCTCCATCTTCTCCGGAAGAAGATCCCCCAAAGAAGAACTCTGTTGAGTAGGGCTACGAGCCGGACTGCAAGATATATGTCACGGTTATTGTCCTTAGAGATAAAGCAGGATATATTTACCAAAACTACTCTTGTTCACTTACAACTCGGTGGAGGGTTGGCCCCCTTGCAGGCACTGTGCGGTAAGGACGCCCTCCGGGGCAGGGCCCCTGGCGAAGGTTTCTTCCCTCGTTTGGAAACCTTCGTTTACAAGTCTTCAGAGGCGGTCCTTTTCCTTCCTTGGGGAGAGGGAATTCTAGATTCTTCTCCCCGATTATCCTCCTTCGTGGAGACACTAATTCCCCCAGTTTGGATGAGTAATGTGTGAAGCCCGCTTTCAGATTCTTTATTCCTCCCTTTATCTTCCCCTGATGGCACTTGATAAGGTGTGCGCTCAAGCATCCTGGCTAGTACAGGATCCGGTGAGCCTTCAGGAAGGGGGCCGAACACCTAATCATCTTCGCCTTTCTTATCCAGTCCTGGCCGAGAGCGATTTTTTCAGAATGATGTTGTGACAAATAAAAAGACAACATGTTCGGCCGCAGAATTACTTATGTGGGTATCTGGACGGTTGCAGTTGATACCCGCATCCTCGGTGGTGTCCGGGCACTTTATTCGTGATCCGAAGAACAATCCATACATCTCTTGGAGCGTCACACCGAAGAATTGCTGAATAGTTCGCGGTCATTCCGGGTTGAACTCCCACATACGGAGAGATCGACGTTGCCATGGTAGGACCCGACGAACTAGCATAACTTGCATTACCTTGACAAGACTGACATCCCTCTTGAGGAGATCTCGGATGCGACTTTGCAATGTCAGCATGTCATTAATTGGTCCCCAGTCCAGCCCCTTGTTGACCCATGACGCTGATACGTCTCCGTCGTATCTACTTTTCCAAACACGTTTACCCTTGTTTTGGACTCTAACTTGCGTGATTTGAATGGAACTAACCCAGACTGATGTTGTTTTCAGCAGAATTACCATGGTGTTATTTATGTGCAAAAACAAAAGTTCTCGGAATGACCTGAAACTTCATGGAACGTCTTTTCGGAAATAATAAAAAATCCTTGCAAAAGATGAAGACCAGGGGGGCCACACCCTAGCCACGAGGGTGGGGGGCGCGCCTGCTCCCTAGGGCGCGCCCCCTACCTCGTGGGCCCCCTGGAGCTCCTCCGACCTCGACTCCAACTCTATATATTTGGTTTCGGAGGGGAAAAAATCAAAGAGAAGGATTCATCACGTTTTACGATATGGAGCCGCCACCAAGCCCTAAAACCTCTTGGGAGGGCTGATCTGGAGTCCGTTCGGGGCTCCGGAGAGGGGAATCCATCGCCATCGTCATCATCAACCTTCCTCCATCACCAATTTCATGATGCTCACCGCCGTGCGTGAGTAATTCCATCGTAGGCTTGTTGGACGGTGATGGGTTGGATGAGATTAATCATGTAATCGATTTAGTTTTGTTAGGGTTTGATCCCTAGTATCCACTATGTTCTGAGATTGATGTTGCTATGACTTCGCTATGCTTAATGCTTGTCACTAGGGCCCGAGTGCCATGATTTCAGATCTGAACCTATTATGTTTTCATCAATATGTGAGAGTTCTTGATCCTATCTTGCAAGTCTATAGTCACCTATTATGTGTTATGATCCGTTAACACCGAAGTGACAATAATCGGGATACTTACCGGTGATGACCGTAGTTTGAGGAGTTCATGTATTCACTATGTGTTAATGCTTTGGTCCGGTACTCTATTAAAAGGAGGCCTCAACATCCCTTAGTTTCTGCTAGGACCCCGCTGCCACGGGAGGGTAGGACAAAAGATGTCATGCAAGTTCTTTTCTATAAGCATGTATGACTATATTCGGAATACATGCCTACATTACATTGATGAATTGGAGCTAGTTCTGTGTCACCCTAGGTTATGACTGTTACATGATGAACCGCATCCGCCATAATTCTCTATCACCGATCCATTGCCTACGAGCTTTCCATATATTGTTCTTCGCTTATTTACTTTTCCGTTGCTATTGTTATCATCACTACAAAATACCAAAAACATTACTTTTGCTATCATTACCTTTTGCTATCGTTACCACTACTATCATATTACTTTGCTACTAAATACTTTGCTGCAGATATTAAGTTTCCAGGTGTGGTTGAATTGACAACTCAGCTGCTAATACTTGAGAATATTCTTTGGCTCCCCTTGTGTCGAATCAATAAATTTGGGTTGAATACTCTACCCTCAAAAACTGCTGCGATCCCCTATACTTGTGGGTTATCAAGACTATTTTCTGGCGCCGTTGCCGGGGAGCATAGCTCTATTCTTTGAGTCACTTGGGATTTATATCTGCTTATCATTATGAAGAACTTGAGAGATCCAAAAACCAAGATTTATCCCTCAACTACGAGGGGAGGTAAGGAACTACCATCTAGCTCTGCACTTGATTCACCTTCTGTGTTGAGTCAGCTTGCGACACCTAAACCTGCTTCTGCTATTCGTTCTGATATGTCGCATGTTATTGATGATGCCACTTCTGCTATGCATGATACTTATGATGAAACTACTTCTATGCTTGATACTACTGTGCCACTTGGTGAATTTCTTGATGAACAACTTGCTAGGGTTAGAGAGAATGAAATTATTGAAACTGATTATATTGAAGAAAGTGATGATGAGGACTCTCCCCCTAATCAATATGAATCTCCTGTTATTCCTGAGGGTTATGTTTTTGAAGAAGAAGCTGCTCTAGCTATTTTAGCTTGCAAAGATAGATACAAGCTCAAGAGGTTATTAGCTAAATGGAAGCAACAATCTCTTAATGCTAGAATGAAACCTGACCCTACTTTTGCTACTTCACCTATCTTTGTTACTGATAAGGATTATGAATTCTCTGTTGATCCTGATATAATTACTTTGGTTGAATCTGATCCTTTTCATGGCTATGAATCTGAAACTGTTGTGGCACATCTTACTAAATTGAATGATATAGCCACCCTGTTCACTAATGATGAGAGAACTCGCTACTTTTATATCCTTAAAATATTCCCGTTCTCATTAAAGGTTGATGCTAAGATATGGTTCAATTCTCTTGATCCTGGTTGTGTGCGTAGTCCCTAGGATATGATTTATTACTTCTCTGCTAAATATTTCCCTGCTCATAAGAAACAAGCTGCTTGAAGGGATATATACAACTTTGTGCAAATTGAAGAAGAGAGTCTCCCACAAGCTTGGGGGAGGCTTCTCCAATTACTTAATGCTTTGCCTGATCATCCTCTTAATAAAAACGAAATACTTGATATCTTTTATAATGGACTAACCGATGCTTCCAGAGATTATCTGGATAGTTGTGCTGGTTCTGTTTTCAGGGAAAGAACACCGGATGAAGCTGAAATTCTATTGAATAATATGTTGACTAATGAAAATAATTGGACACTTCCCGAGCCAGCTCCTGAGCCTATTCGTAAACCAACTCCGAAGAAGAGGGGAGTTTTATTTCTCAGTCCTGAAGATATGCAAGGGGCAAAGAAATCTATGAAATAAAAAGGTATTAAAGCTGAAGATGTTAAGAATTTACCTCCTATTGAAGAAATACATGGTCTTAATTTACCGCCTGTTGAAGAAACATATGATCTTAATCCTTCACCTATTAAAGAAACTCATGGTCTTGATAACCTGACACAGGTAGGAAAGGTAAATTCTCTCTATAGATATGATAAAGCAGAAATCCCATTTACTAAGTTTGCTAGCCCATGCTTAGATGAGTTTGATAAATTTATGGTTAAGCAAGAAGATTTTAATGCTTATTTTGGTAGACAATTGAAATACAATTCAAATATGCTTGAACACTTGGGTGATTATATGGCTAATGTCAAAGGTGAACTTAAACTTATTAGTAAACATGCTTCTATGGTTACCACTCAAGTAGAACAAGTACTTAAGTCTCAAAATGATTTGCTCAATGAATTGAATAGTAAGAATAATGATTATGATGTTAGAGTGGCTACTAGAACTGGTAGAATGACTCAGAAACCTTTGTATCCTGAAGGCCACCCTAAGAGAATCGGGCAAGATTCTCAGAGAAATAATATAGATGCACCTAGTCCTTCTAAAAGGAAGAAAAAGAAAAAGATAGGACTTTGCATGCTTCTAGTGAACCTATTGCTGAAACACCCGAGAATCCAAATGATATTTCTATTTCTGATGCTGAAACACAATCTGGTAATGAACCTGAAACTAGTGATAATGTCAATGATAATGTTCATAATGATGCTCAACCTAGCAATGATAATGATATAGAAATTGAACCTGCTATTGATCTTGATAACCCACAATCAAAGAATCTACGTTATGATAAGAAAGACTTTGTTGCTAGGAAACATGGTAAAGAAAGAGAACCATGGGTTCAGATACCCATGCCTTTTCCTCCCAAACCATCCAAGAAAAAGGATGATGAGGATTTTGAGCGCTTCGCTGAAATGATTAGACCTATCTTTTTGCGTATGTGATTAGCTAATATGCTTAAAATGAATCCTTATGCTAAGTACATGGAAGAAATTGTTACTAATAAAAGAAAGATACCGGAAGCTGAAATTTCCACCATACTTGCTAATTATACTTTTAAGGGTGGAATACCAAAGAAACTTGGAGATCCACGAGTACCCACTATACCATGCTCCATTAAAAGAAACTATGTTAAAACTGCTTTATGTGATCTTGGAGCCGGTGTTAGTGTTATGCCTCTCTCTTTATATCGTAGACTTGATTTGAATAAGTTGACACCTACTGAAATATCTTTGCAAATGGCTGATAAATCAACTGCTATACCTGTCGGTATTTGTGAGGATGTGCCTGTTGTGGTTGCAAACGTTACTATTTTAACGGACTTTATTATTCTTGATATTCCCGAGGACGATAGTATGTCTATTATTCTTGGAAGACCTTTTTGGATACTGTAGGGGCTGTTATTGATTGCACTAAAGGCAATGTCACTTTTCATGTTAATGGTAATGAGCATATGGTACACTTTCCGAGGAAACAACCTCAAGTTCATAGTATCAACTCTATTGGAAAAATTCCGTCGATTATTATTGGAGGTTTTGAAATTCCTCTTCCTACTGTCAAGAAGAAATATGATATTCTTATTATTAGGGATGTGCTTATCCCCGTTGAGGTAACTTAGTGTTATTCGAAGATTCTCCGGTTCCATGTTATTCGGAATGAGTTTGTTAACAAGACTTGATCAACCTTGTTAATGGATTCCTTTTGATGATCATGAGATGCATGAATTTAGGAAACACAACTCTCTGTAACCTCCTTTTACTTTCTGTTATTTATATTAAATAAAATAAGAATAAGTATTTCCCGTTTGTTATCTGATTATCTGTGCAATATAAAAATACCCCAAAAATAAAAGTTCTCCAAATTCCCTGAAATTTAAATATGATTTTTTTCTATAATATTTGAGAATATTTGGCACTGAGAACACAGCAGGGGGTCATCCACCTGCACACGAGGGTGGAGGGCGCGCCCTACCCCCTGGGCGCGCCCCCTGCCTCGTGGGCCCATGGTGGCCCTCCACTTATTCCTGCACCCACACACTTCTTCTTCCTCCCACAAATACGAATATCCAGCTCAAGCACGAGTTCTAGCTCATTTTGCTGCCATTTTCGTTTTCCTTGCTCAAAGCACCTCTCACAAAACTGGTTGGGGGGATAGTTCCTTGGTATGTGACTCCTCCATTGGTCCAATTAGTTTTTCTTCTAGTGCTTTATTCATTGCAAATTTGTGCTGCCTAGGTGACCTTGTTCTTGAGCTTGCATGTCAAATTTATATGGTCAAAAGTAGTTTTGATGCATGATATAGGCTCTAGGCACTTGTAGGAGTTGCTGCTATCAATTTTGTTGAGCTTGGTTCACTTTTGTTTGAAGTTACTAAAAATTTCAGAAATTTTTCAGAGGAAGAAATATGTTTAGGAAAATGTACCAAGGTGGCTCTTCAAGGAAACAAGAGCCCAGGCTTACAATGCGTGATGCTGATGATGAGCCACCAAGGGACGCTCTAGTGCGGCCTTGTGAATGGCCTTCAGAGGACTTCATGGATCAAGCGGGGATTAAGGAAGAATTTAACGCATATTTGCGTAACGCTGATCTTGTGAGCTTCGAGGAAGAAAAATGCCGTCAGAGCCACTATCTCACTAGTTCCTTTGTGAGGAGGCAAAAGGAAGATATGTTATTACCAGAGAGGAGGCAGATGAGTACGAAAGGAGGGCGGAGGCAGCTCGCCGCCACACTGCAGCTCAGGGGGCGGTAGCCGCTGCATCTCGGTACGACCCCAACTATTACTATGGATATCCGCCAGGCCAACCGTGGCGATAGACCAACTTAGGCCAAAAGCCTAAGCTTGGGGGAGTACGTATTTATCACCGACATTACATTTATGTTCACACACTCATTGCTAGATGTTGGTGCTCATACTTTTTCATTGTATCATCCATGCTAGTTTATTTCCTTTTTATGCTTTCTTCTTGTGTGTTTAATAAACCTTAAGAAAAACCAAAAAAATTAGTTGTAGATTTTAGCTAGTTTTAATTTCCATGCTTGTAGTAGTAATTAAAAAGAAAACCCAAAAAGATTTCCTATTCTTCTTTTGCTTGATGGGAGCTTTCTCGTGTAAATAGTTTTATTTCCTTTCCTTTCTTTGGGGGTCGATAGGAGAAGACCATGATTAAATTGTTGAAGTGGCTTTTATATGCATTATTGTTGATCTGACAAAAGAGCCCATATTGCCTTGTCTTCTCCTGTTTATCGAATGCTTGCAGATTTTAGCTTAGTCCAATGCACGTGCACTACTATTATTATTCACATCATTCGGTCGTGCAAGTGAAAGGCAATTATGACGATATATGATGGACTTACTGAGATGAGAAAAGCTGGTATGAACTCGACCTCTCTTGTTTTTGTAAATATGATTAGTTCATTGTTCCTGATTCAGCCTATTGTGAATAAACATGTTTGCACTGACAACTAGAGATCATAGTTTCTTGTGCCATGCTTGATTAGCTAGGAGCTTATAATGGTTTACCTTCCGTGCCAACATGCTATTAAAATGGTTGTGATGTGGTATGATAGGGTGGTATCCTCCTCTGAATGATTTAAGTGACTTGACTTGGCACATGTTCATGCATGTAGTTGAAACAAAATCAACATAGCCTTCATGATATTTATGTTCATGGTGGATTATATCCTACTTATGCTTGCATTCGGTGTTGATTAATTTTAATGCATGTTCATGACTATGGTCGCTCTCTAGCTGGTCACTTCCCAGTCTTTTGCTAGCCTTCACCTGTACTAAGCAGGAATACTGCTTGTGCATCCAACTCCATAAACCCCAAAGTTATTCCATATGAGTCCATCATACCTACCTATATACGGTATCTACCTGCCGTTCCAAGTAAATTTGTATGTGCCAAACTTTAAACCTTCAAATAAATATCCTGTTTTGTATGCTCAAATAGCTCATGTATCAACTAGGGCTGTCCGTATCTTCCATGTTAGGCGGGTTATTCTCAAGAGGAGTGGACTCCGCTCCTCACTCACGAGAAAATGGCTGGTCACCGGGATGCCCAGTCCCATGCTTTATGCAAATCAAATCAAAATAATTGCAAACAAAACTCCCCCTGGGACTCTTGTTAGTTGGAGGCACTCGTTGTTTCGAGCAAGCCATGGATTGATGCTTGTTGGTGGAAGGAGGAGTATAAACTTTACCATTCTGTTTGGGAACCGCCTATAATGTGTGTAGCATGGAAGATATCGCCATATCTTGGTTGTTATGTTGACAATGAAAGTATACCGCTCAAAATATTATTCACCTCGATTTCAAAACCGAGCTCTGGCACCTCTAAAAATCCCTGCTTCCCTGTACGAAGGGCCTATCTATTTACTTTCATGTTGAGTCATCATCCTCTTATTAAAAAGCACCAGTTGGAGAGCACTGCTGTCATTTGCATTCATTACTGTTAGTTTACATTGAGTATGACTTGACTGGATCTCTTTTACCATGAATTACAATGTCTAGTCAGTCCTTGATCTTTAAAGGTGCTCTGCATTTATGTTTTGCGGTCTCAGAAAGGGCTAGCGAGATACCATCTTGTTGTATCATATTATGATTGTTTTGAGAAAGTGTTGTCATCCGAGATTTATTATTATTGCTCGCTAGTTGATTATGCCATTGATATGACTAAACATGAGACCTAAGCGTTATTGTGAATATGGTTAGTTCATAATTTTTGCTAAAAACTTGAATGCTGGCTTTACATATTTACAGTAACAAGAGCAAACAGAGTTTGTAAAAGTTTTTCTTTATCACTTTCAGTTTGTCAACTGAATTGCTTGAGGACAAGCAAAGGTTTAAGCTTGTGGGAGTTGATACGTCTCCATCGTATCTACTTTTCCAAACACTTTTGCCCTTGTTTTGGACTCTAACTTGCATGATTTGAATGGAACTAACCCAGACTGACGCTGTTTTCAGCAGAATTACCATGGTGTTATTTATGTGCAGAAACAAAAGTTCTCGGAATGACCTAAAACTTCACAAAACGTCTTTTCGGAAATAATAAAAAATCCTTGCAAAAGATGAAGACCAGGGGGCCCACACCCTAGCCACGAGGGTGGGGGGCGCGCCCCCTACCTCGTGGGCCCCCTAGAGATCCTCCAACCTCGACTCCAACTCTATATATTTGGTTTCGGAGGGAAAAATTAGAGAGAAGGATTCATCTCGTTTTACGATACAGAGCCGCCGCCAAGCCCTAAAACCTCTCGGGAGGGCTGATCTGGAGTCCGTTCGGCGCTCCAGAGAGGGGAATCCGTTGCCATCGTAATCATCAACCTTCCTCCATCACCAATTTCATGATGCTCACCGCCATGCGTGAGTAATTCCATCGTAGGCTTGCTAGACGGTGATGGGTTGGATGAGATTTATCATGTAATCGAGTTAGTTTTGTTAGGGATTGATCCCTAGTATCCACTATGTTCTGAGATTGATGTTGCTATGACTTTGCTATGCTTAATGCTTGTCACTAGGGCCCGAGTGCCATGATTTCAGATCTGAACCTATCGTGTTTTCATCAATATATGAGAGTTCTTGATCCTATCTTGGAAGTCTATAGTCACCTATTATGTGTTATGATCCGTTAACCCCGAAGTGACAATAATCGGGATACTTACCGGTGATGACCGTAGTTTGAGGAGTTCATGTATTCACTATGTGTTAATGCTTTGGTCTGGTACTCTATTAAAAGGAGGCCTCAATATCCCTTAGTTTCTGCTAGGACCCCGCTGCCACGGGAGGGTAGGACAAAAGATGTCATGCAAGTTCTTTTCCATAAGCATGTATGACTATATTCGGAATACATGGCTACATTAGATTGATGAATTGGAGCTAGTTCTGTGTCACCCTAGGTTATGACTATTACATGATGAACCGCATCCGGCATAATTCTCTATCACTGATCCATTGCCTACGAGCTTTCCATATATTGTTCTTCGCTTATTTACTTTTCCGTTGTTATTGTTATCATCACTACAAAATACCAAAAACATTACTTTTGCTATCGTTACCACTACTATCATATTATTTTGCTACTAAATACTTTGCTGCAGATATTAAGTTTCCAGGTGTGGTTGAATTGACAACTCAGTTGCTAATACTTGAGAATATTCTTTGGCTCCCCTTGTGTAGAATCAATAAATTTGGGTTGAATACTCTACCCTCGAAAACTGTTGCGATCCCCTATACTTGTGGGTTATCAGACGCCAGTTGTGGCAGAGGGCCCGAGCGGAAGGCAGGGGCAGCTGCCCACTTTGCACTTCGGGGAGCTGTGATGTAAAACCACTCCCGCTGCCATAAGTTGGACACCTCCAGGAAGGAACCCTTTGGCCATAGAGCATCGGCGCCTTTGATTATTATGGCACCTCCGCATTCTGCGTGTCGCCCATCAATCGTCTTCGGCTTCACATTGAAGGTCTTGAGCCATAAGTCGAAGTGTGGGGTGATGCGGAGGAAGGCCTCAGACACGACGATAAACGACAAGATGTGAAGGATGGAATCTAGAGCTAGATCATGGAAATCGAGCCCGTAATAGAACATAAGCCCTCTAACAAAGGGATCCAGACTAAAGACTAGCCCTCGGAGGAAGTGGGAAACAAATACGACACTCTCGTTGGGTTCGGGAGTGGGGATGACCTGCCCTTGAGCAGGCAGCATGTGCGAGATTTCGGCGGTCAGATACCTGGCTTCCCTTAGCTTCTTTATGTCATCCTCTGTGACAGAGGAGGCCATCCACCGACCTTGAAGGTTGGATCCAGATATGGTTGAAGGTCCAAAGCGCTTAGCCTGAGCCTTGGGTGTTGGAACTCGAGGTGGGGGAAGGGAAGGATCGAGCACGAGAAGAAAAGGACATGCCTTGGCCCCTTTATAAAAGGGCGAATACCAAGCGTCCTTCGCGTGGCCGTTAGGAACTTGCCTAAAATCGAGGAGTCATACTAACAAGCACGATTGGGTTACCCGCACCCGTATTGATGAGAATCCCGTGATAAAGTGAACACGATCTCTGCTTCGACAAGACGTGCCAATAAAACCACCTCGTAACACGTGCAGTGGCAGGCAAGGAAAAATGGTTCATAATGACCGGGCCACGGCATGACGTCACGTTATAAAAAGTTGCCGAAGACAATCTGCGCGCCGGACTCATCATCATTGAAGCCTGGTTCAGGGGCTACTAAGGGAGTCCTGGATTAGGGGGTCCTCGGACAGGCGGACTATATACTTTGGCCGGACTGTTGGACTATGAAGATACAAGATTGAAGACTTCGTCCCATGTCCGGGTGGGACTCTCCTTTGCATGGAAGGCAATCTTGGCAATCCAGATAAGTAGATCTCCTCCCTTGTAACCGACTTTGTGTAACTCTAGCCTCCTCCGGTGTCTATATAAACCAGAGGGTTTAGTCCGTAGGACAACAACAATCATAATCATAGGCAAGCTTCTAGGGTTTAGCATCTACGATCTCGTGGTAGATCAACTCTTGTAATACTCATATCATCAAGATCAATCAAGCGGGAAGTAGGGTATTACCTCCATCGAGAGGGCCCGAACCTGGGTAAACATTGTGTCCCCCACCTCATGTTACCATCAGCCTTAGATGCACAGTTCGGGACCCCCTACCCGAGATCCGCCAGTTTTGACACCGACAACAGTCACACCATCATCACCAACTGGTCTATACTGTGTTAAAAACAACTCTGTTTTTATAATTATATATGTTATATATATTCCCCTTGATTTTCCTTATGTATAAAGTTGTGATATAAAAGATTTGTATATTTCTTTACAGAGGGAGTATCTCTCTGTCAAAAATATATTTATGTGTAACTAGTTACTCCTTTCTTTCTACTTCCTTTCGCTGATATGTGGGGCATCCGACAATGGGGTCCACGTGCCATATGCACAAATTAGAGTGCACAACTGCACGGTAGACACACCCCGGTCGTAGCGCCATAGTAATGCCCCATGAGCCGTCAAATCACAAACCCCCCCTTTCTAGCTTTAGCAGTAAGATGGATAGACGAAGCGGCAGTATTTCACTGGGCTTGAATCCCCTTCTCCCTCATCTGCTTGTTCAGAGAAAACCCCTCTCGGCGATTACATAGGGTTTTCTCATGGAGAACTAGGTACGAATTCTTCATCCATCCCTGATAAATCCAAGTCCCTTGGTCGCGGGTAATCCTAGGATGGCAGCCGCCGCCGTTGATGCATTTTTCTTCCTACTGAATCTAGTGTGTTTCATTTGCAGTGCCCAAAGTGCGAGACCCTACGGGTTTCTGCAGCCTCGGCGAGACGCCACACTTGTTCCTTCTCATCCTAACACACAATTTTAAAACACGCACAATATGTTCCTAGAATCCTCTTTTCTATCGGGGAGGGTGGGTTTTTTTTTTGAACATGATGTCGACTAATTTGGAAATTTGGATTTCTATATTTGGATAAAAGGTACTACCAGCACGATGGTCAACACTGACGTGAAGGAGGAAGTTATTTTCTAGATTTTGATAGGGAATACATTGTGTTCTCATATTATTTTTCCTGCAGTGCATTATTTGCTCTGCCGGAACACATGTACTCAAGATGCTCGGCCTTGCCATAACTGAATACACCAGTTTAATGGTCACAGTGAAGACAAGCCATGGATATAAGTTCCGAGTTGGGTTCATGAACCAAGAAGATCGCTGCTTTTTTATGGCCGAACTTGGATAAACTTTCTCAAGTGTTACGGACTGAAAGTTGGCGCATGAATGTTGATGGAAATAGCAGAACCTAGTATCATCTTCACTGCGATCTTCCACCCCGACGTCGTTCCAATTGTTCATCCATGTTAGTTTTGTATCTGGTTCTTGCTTGTTGCCTCGTTTACTTCTTAATCCATGACACGTCTCCAATGTATATATAATTTTTGATTGCTCCATGCTATTATATATATTATGTTTTGGATGTTTAATGGGCTTATTTATACACTTTTATATTATTTTTTGGACTAACCTATTAACCAGAGGCCCAACCCAAATTGCTGTCTTTTTGCCTATTTCAGTGTTTCGCAGAAAAAGAATATCAAACGGAGTCCAAACGGAATGAAACCTTCAGGAATGTGATTTTTGGAACAAACGTGATCCAGAGGGCTTGGAGTGGACGTCCAGCAACCAACAAGGAAGCCATGAGGCAGGGGGCGCGCCTACCCCCTGGGCGCGCCCTCCACCCTCGTGGTCCCCCCGTGGCTCCACCGACCTACTTCTTCCTCCTATATATACCTATGTACCATGAAAACATCGAGGAGAACCACGAAAACCTAATTCCACTGCCGCAACCTTCTGTACCCATGAAATCCCATCTTGGGGCATTTTTCAGCGCTCCACCGGAGGGGGCATTGATCACGGAGGGCTTCTACATCAACACCATAGCCTCTCCGATGATGTGTGAGTAGTTTACCTCAGACCTTCGGGTCCATAGTTATTAGCTAGACGGCTTCTTCTCTCTCTTTGGATCTCAATACAAAGTTCTCCTTGATTCTCTTGGAGATCTATTCGATGTAATCTTCTTTTGCAGCGTGTTTGTCGAGATCCGATGAATTGTGGGTTTATGATCAAGATTATCTACGAACAATATTTGAATCTCCTCGGAATTCTTTTATGTATGATTGGTTATCTTTGCAAGTCTCTTTGAATTTTCAGTTTGGTTTGGCCTACTAGATTGATCTTTCTTACAATGGTAGAAGTGCTTAGCTTTGGGTTCAATCTTGCGGTGCTCGATCCCAGTGACAGAAAGGGAAACGACACGTATTGTATTGTTACCATCGAGGATAAAAAGATGGGGTTTATATCATATTGCATGAGTTTATCCCTCTACATCATGTCATCTTGCTTAAAGCATTACTTTGTTCTTATGAACTTAATACTCTAGATGCATGTTGGATAGCGGTCAATGTGTGGAGTAATAGTAGTAGATGCAGGCAGGAGTCAGTCTACTTGTCACAGACGTGATGCCTATATACATGATCATACCTAGATATTATCATAATCATTCGCTTTTCTATCAATTGCTTGACGGTAATTTGTTCACCCACCGTAATACTTATGCTATCTAGAGAGAAGCCACTAGTGAAACCTATGGCCCCCGGGTCTATTCTCCATCATAAGTTTCCAATCTATTTTATTTTGCAATCTTTACTTTCAATCTATATAATAAAAATACCAAAAATATTTATCTTATTATTATTATCTCTATCAGATCTCACTCTTGCAAGTGGTCGTGAAGGGATTGACAACCCCATTATCGCATTGGTTGTGAGGTTCTTATTTGTTTGTGTAGGTACGAGGTGACTCGTGCGTGGTCTCCTACTGGATTGATACCTTGGTTCTCAAAAACCGAGGGAAATACTTACGCTGCTTTGCTGCCTTTCCTCTTCAAGGGAAAACCAACGCATGCTCAAGAGGTAGCAAGAAGGATTTCCGGCGCCGTTGCCGGGGAGATCTACGCCAAGTCAAGACATACCAAGTACCCATCACAACTCTTACCCTTCGCATTACATTATTTGCCATTGCCTCTTGTTTTCCTCTCCGCCACTTCACCCTTGCCGTTTTATTCCCCCTCTTTTCCTTTCGCCCTCTCTTTCCGTTTGCTTTTTCTTCGCTTGTTTGCTTGTGTGTTGGATTGCTTGCTTGTCACGATGGCTCAAGATAATACTAAATTGTGTGAGTTTGCCAATACCAACAATAATGATTTTATTAGCACTCTGATTGCTCCTCTTACCGATGCTGAATCTTGTGAAATTAATACTACTTTCCTGAATCTTGTCATGAAAGATCCGTTTTCTGGCCTTCCTAGTGAAGATGCCGCTACCCATCTAAACAACTTTGTTGATTTATGTGATATGCAAAATAAGAAAGATGTGGATAATGATATTGTTAAACTTAAGCTATTTCCATTTTTTCTTAGAGATCGTGCTAAAGCTTGGTTTTCGTCTTTGCCTAAAAATAGTATTGATTCATGGAATAAGTGCAAATATGCTTTTATCTCTAAGTATTTTCCTCCCACTAAGATCATCTCTCTTAGAAATGATATTATGAATTTTAAGCAACTTGATCATGAACATGTTGCACAATCTTGGGAGAGGATGAAATTAATGATACGTAACTGCCCTACACATGGATTGAATTTATGGATGATTATACAAAAAATTTATGCCGGATTGAATTTTTCTTCTAGAAATCTTTTAGATTCGGCCGCGGGAGGCACTTTTATGGAAATCACTTTAGGAGAAGCTACTAAACTCCTAGATAATATTGTGGTTAATTATTCTCAATGGCACACCGAAAGATCTACTAGTAAAAAAGTTCATGTGATTGAAGAGATTAATGTTTTGAGTGGAAAGATGGATGAACTAATGAAATTGTTTGCTAATAAGAGTGCTCCTACTGATCCTAATGATACGCCTTTATCTACTTTGATTGAGAATAATAATGAATCTATGGATGTGAATTTTTTTGGTAGGAACAATTTTGGTAATAACGCGTATAGGGGTAATTTTAATTCTAGGCCATTTCCTAGTAATTCCTCTAATAATTATGGTAATTACTACAACAATTCTTACGGAAATTATAATAAGATTCCCTCTGATTTTGAATCTAGTATTAAAGAATTTATTAGTTCGCAAAAGAGTTTCAATGCTTTGATTGAAGAAAAATTGCTTAAGATTGATGAGTTGGCTAGAAACATGGATAGAATTTCTCTTGATGTTGATTCTTTGAAACTTAGATCTATTCCACCTAAGCATGATATCAATGAGTCTCTCAAAGCCATGGGAATTTCCATTGATGAGTGCAAAGAAAGAACCGCTAGGATGCGTGCTAAGAAACATTGCTTTGTGAAGGCGTGTTCTTCAAATTTTTATGAAAATAAAGATGAAGATCTAAAAGTGATTGATGTGTCCCCTATTAAATCCTTGTTTGCAATATGAATCTTGATAATAATGGGACTGGAGATGAGTCAACTTTAGTTAGAAGGCGTCCCTAAAATTCGGAGTTTTCAGATCTTGCAAAAATTGGTAAAAGTGGGATTGAAGAGGTTAAAACTTTAGATAGCAACAAACCCACTATCTTGGATTTCAAGGAATTTAATTATGATAATTGCTCTTTGATAGATTGTATTTCCTTGTTGCAATCTGTGCTAAATACTCCTCATGCTTATAGTCAAAATAAAGCTTTTACTAAACATATCATTGATGCTTTGATGCAATCTTATGAAGAAAAACTTGAGTTGGAAGTTTCTATCCCTAGAAAAATTTATGATGAGTGGGAACCTACAATTAAATAAAAATTAAAGATCATGAATGCTATGCTTTGTGTGATTTGGGTGCTAGTGTTTCCACGATCCCAAAAACTTTGTGTGATTTGCTAGGTTTCCGTGAATTTGATGATTGCTCTTTAAACTTGCACCTTGCGGATTCCACTATTAAAAAACCTATGGGAAGAATTAATGATGTTCTTATTGTTGCAAATAGGAATTATGTGCCTATAGATTTCATTGTTCTTGATATAGATTGCAATCCTTCCTGTCCTATTATTCTTGGTAGACCTTTCCTTAGAATGATTGGTGCAATTATTGATATGAAGGAAGGGAATATTAGATTCCAATTTCCATTAAGGAAAGGCATGGAACACTTCCCTAGAAAGAAAATTAAGTTATCATATGAATCTATTATGAGAGCCACTTATGGATTGCATACCAAAGATGATAATACCTAGATCTATTCTTGCTTTTATGCCTAGCTAGGGGCGTTAAACGATAGCGCTTGTTGGGAGGCAACCCAATTTTATTTTTATTCCTTGGTTTTTGTTCCTGTTTAGTAATAAATAGTTTAGCAATCCTATGTTTTGGTTGTGCTTTTTGTGTTTAATTAGTGTTTGTGCCAAGTAGAACCGTAGGGAAGACTTGGGGAAAGTCTTTTTGATCTTGTTGTAAAAAACAGAAACTTTAGCGCTCACGAGAATTGCTGCCATCTTTTATTGGAGAGTGCTATTTAGTTAATTATTTTTGCAGATGATTAATAGATAAATTAATCACGTCCATAAATTTATTTAAGAATTTTTTGGGTTCCAGAAGTTTGCGTTAGTTGCATATTACTACAGACTCTTCTGTTTTTGACAGATTCTGTTTTTCGTGTGTTGTTTGCTTATTTTAATGAATCTATGGCTAGTAATGGAGTTTATAAACCATAGAAAAGTTGGAATACAGTAGGTTTAACACCAATATAAATAAATAATGAGTTCATTACAGTACCTTGAAGTGGTGTTTTGTTTTCTTTCGCTAACGGAGCTCACGAGATTTTTTGTTAAGTTTTGTGTTGTGAAGTTTTTCAAGTTTTGGGTAAAGATTTGATGGATTATGGAACAAGGAGTGGAAAGACCCTAATATTGCGGATTCCCAAGGCACCCCAAGGTAAAATACTAGGACAACAAAAATCCTAAGCTTGGGGATGCCCGGGAAGGCATCCCCTCTTTTGTCTTCGTTCATCGTTAACTTTACTATGAGCTATATTTTTATTCACCACATGATATGTGTTTTGCTTGGAGCGTCTTGTATGATTTGAGTCTTTGCTTTTTAGTTTACCACAATCATCCTTGCTGTACACACCTTTTGAGAGAGACACACATGAATCGGAATTTATTAGAATACTCTATGTGCTTCACTTATATCTTTTGAGCTATATAGTGTTTGCTCTAGTGCTTCACTTATATCTTTTAGAGCACCGTGGTGGTTTCATTTTATAGAAATAATTGATCTCTCGTGCTTCACTTATATTATTTTGAGAGTCCTTTAGAACATCATGGTAATTTTCTTTTTATATTATAAAAAACTTTCATATAAGTGCATTGAATACTAAGACAAGTTTGATACTTGATGATTGTTTTGAGATATGGAGATAGTGATATTAAAGTTATGCTAGTTGAGTAGTTTTGAATTTGAGAAGTACTTGTGTTGAAGTTTGCAAGTCCCGTAGCATGCACGTATGGTAAACCTTGTGTAACAAATTTGAAACATGAGGTGTTATTTGATTGTCTTCCTTATGAGTGGCGGTCGGGGACGAGCGATGGTCTTTTCCTACCAATCTATCCCCCTAGGAGCATGCACGTAATACTTGTTTTTTGATGACTTGTAGATTTTTGCAATAAGTATGTGATTTCTTTATGACTAATGTTGAGTCCATGGATTATACGCACTCTGCCCTTTCCATCATTGCTAGCCTCTTCGGTACCGTGCATTGCCCTTTCTCACCATGAGAGTTGGTGCAAACTTCGCCGGTGCATCCAAACCCCGTGATACGATACGCACTATTACACATAAACCTCCTTATATCTTCCTCAAAACAGCCACTATACCTACCTATTATGGCATTTCCATAGCCATTCTAAGATATATTGCCATGCAACTTTCCACCGTTCCGTTTATTATGACACGCATCACCATTGTCATATTGCCTTGCATGATCATGTAGTTGATATCGTATTTGTGGCAAAGCCATCGTTCATAATTCTTTCATACATGTCACTCATGAGTCATCGCCTATCCCGATACACCGCCGGAGGCATTCATATAGAGTCAAATCTTGTTCTAGTATCGAGTTGTAATCATTGATTTGTAAATAAATAGAAGTGTGATGATCATCATTAATAGACCATTGTCCCAAAAAAAAGAAAGAGAAAGGCCAAATAAAAAAGAAGGCCCCCAAAAAAGGGGCAATGCTACTATCCTTTTTTCCACACTTGTGCTTCAAAGTAGCACCATGATCTTTATGATAGAGAGTCTCTTGTTTTGTCATTTTCATATACTAGTGGGAATTTTTCATTATAGAACTTGGCTTGTATATTCCAACAATGGGCCTCCTCAAGTGCCCTAGGTCTTCGTGAGCAAGCAAGTTGGATGCACACCCACTTAGTTTCTTTTGTTGAGCTTTCATACATTTATAGCTCAAGTGCATCCATTGCATGGCAATCCCTACTCCTTGCATTGACATCAATTGATGGGCATCTCCCTAGCCCATTGATTAGCCGCGTCAATATGAGACTTTCTCCTTTTTTGTCTTCTCCACATAACCCCCTTCATTATATTCTATTCCACCTATAGTGCTATATCCATGGCTCACGCTCATGTATTGCGCGAAAGTTGAAAAAAGTTTGAGATTACTAAAGTATGAAACAATTGCTTGGCTTGTCATCGGGGTTGTGCATGATGAGAGCATTCTTGTGTGACGAAAATGGAGCATGACCAACTACAAGATTTTGTAGGGATGAACTTTCTTTGGCCATGTTATTTTGAGAAGACATGATTGCTTAGTTAGTATGCTTGAAGTATTATTATTTTTATGTCAATATTAAACTTTTATCTTGAATCTTTTGGATCTGAACATTCATGCCACAATAAAGAAAAATTACATTGATAAATATGTTAGGAAGCATTCCACATTAAAAATTCTGTTTTTATCATTTACCTACTCGAGGACGAGCAGGAATTAAGCTTGGGGATGCTTGATACGTCTCCAACGTATCTATAATTTTTGATTGCTCCATGCTATTATATATTCTATTTTGGATGTTTAATGGGCTTATTTATACACTTGTATATTATTTTTGTGACTAACCTATTAACCGGAGGCCCAACCCAAATTGTTTTTTTTTCCTATTTCAGTGTTTCGCAGAAGAAGAATATCAAACGGAGTCCACACAGAATGAAACCTTCGGGAGCGTGATTTTTGGAACAAATGTGATCCAGAGGACTTGGAGTGGATGTCAAGCAACCAACGAGAAAGGCATGAGGAAGGGGGTGCGCCTACCCCCCTATGCGTGCCCTCCACCCTTGTGGGCCCCACGTGGATCCACCGACCTACTTGTTCCACCAATATATACCTACATACCCTGAAAACATCGAGGAGCACCATGAAAACCTAATTCCACCACCGCAACCTTCTGTACCCATGAGATCCCATCTTGGGGCATTTTTCGGCGCTCCACCGGAGGGGGCATTGATCACGGAGGGCTTCTACATCAACACCATAGCCTCTTCGATGATGTGTGAGTAGTTTACCTCAGACCTTTGGGTCCATAGTTATTAGCTAGATGGTTTCTTCTCTCTCTTTAGATCTCAATACAAAGTTCTCCTTGATTCTCTTGGAGATCTATTCGATGTAATCTTCTTTTGCGGTTTGTTTGTCGAGATCCGATGAATTGTGGGTTTATGATCAAGATTATCTATGAACAATATTTGAATCTACACTGAATTCTTTTATGTATTGGTTATCTTTGCAAGTCTCTTCAAATTTTCAGTTTGGTTTGGCCTACTAGATTGATCTTTCTTGCAATGGGAGAAGTGCTTAGCTTTGGGTTCAATCTTGCGGTGCTCGATCCCAGTGACAGAAAGGGAAACGACACGTATTGTATTGTTGCCATCGAGGATAAAAAGATGGGGTTTATATCATATTGCATGAGTTTATCCCTCTACATCATGTCATCTTGCTTAAAGTGTTACTCCGTTCTTATGAACTTAATACTCTAGATGCATGCTGGATAGCGGTCGATGTGTGGAGTAATAGTAGTAGATGTAGGCAGGAGTCAGTCTACTTGTCACGGACGTGATGCCTATATACATGATCATACCTAGATATTCTCATAATTATTCGCTTTTCTATCAATTGCTCGACAGTAATTTGTTCACCTACCGTAATACTTATGCTATCTTGAGAGAAGCCACTAGTGAAACCTATGGCCCTCGTGTCTATTCTCGATCATATAAGTTTCCAATCTATTTTATTTTGCAATCTTTACTTTCAATCTATATCATAAAAATACCAAAAATAATTATCTTATTATTATCTCCATCAGATCTCACTCTTGCAAGTGGCCGTGAAGGGATTGACAACCCCTTTATCGCATTGGTTGTGAGGTTCTTATTTGTTTGTGTAGGTACGAGGTGACTCACGCGTGGTCTCCTACTGGATTGATACCTTGGTTCTCAAAAACTAAGGGCAATACTTATGCTGCTTTGCCGCATCACCCTTTACTCTTCAAGGGAAAACACCGCATGCTCAAGAGGTAGCAATCCACCTATTCTGTCTAACTAACACAATTTAACTTTAGAAGTAGCAACGAATCTCGCACGAAGATGCTACTTCTAACTAATATTTTCTTATAATTGGTGGCACGTGTAGGTTTTTTTAGAGTTAAGCAGGCTGCTCATTTGTTATTCTATAACAACTCGGTTGTTACTGATGGCACTGAAGTTGACTGGGACGACATCCATAAGTTCCTACACTTTATTGATCGTCTTGAGGTCCTTGTGGGGCGTTTCAATGGTGGAAGGCCACGTGGGATATGTGTGCCACTGCTGCACTCTTGAACAGGTCCAATTGTGTCGAGAAACTTATGGTATGAGCTGTTTTCTGTTATATATGTTATTCATAAACTATTGCTTATACACAGCTTTACAGCTGTGATCTTCTTGAAACAGAAAGTGCCCAGTTCTATTGTTCCTATACAGATGCCTGACCATGGTCGGGTCAGACTTACACTTGGTCACAACATGATGTTTATGTCGACCTACTCCATTCCCCTTGGAGGTGAAAAGATACTTATTCATGGGTGGTCACAAATAATGAAGGCCCGTCCATCTTGGAGAATAGGACAGAAGATTATGTTCCTGCTTTTCCATGGCTCTAAAGTGAATATCCTGTTTATTGACCACATTGGGATATGAAGCCGCTTTCAAAAGGTTGTGGATGCGCAGGGTGGCGCCTGGGCCTTGTCCTGGGGCTTGGCGGTCTCACCCTTCGTTAACTGTAGGCAAAGCAGCATTGTTCGAGGCGTGCTTTGTACAGTTGAACCTATATAAGTACTCATACTGCATTCAGCTATGGTTGTTAAGTGCCCCTACTGGTTTCAGTTAAGGTTGTTAAGTACTCCTGTTGCTTTTATAGTATGTCGTGTTTCTTCAGTCCCGTCTTCCTCCAGCCGCCAAAACTAAACCAGCGTCGGCGGGGCCGCCTGCTTCCGCCTCCCACGGCTGGCTGCGCCTCAGCGCACGCATCGCCGCCCCACCGTCTCTAAATCGTTAACACCGACGTTCGAGGCCTCGCCGTCGTCCTCCGCACGCTTTGGTGCGCTCGCCGCGGCGCCGCCCTCTCGCGTTGTCAACATGGTCAACAAACAATAGGAATCGGTAGAAGTACATGGAGAGGATGACAATAGGGGCCCACCATGTCAGCATATGGAAAAATAAAATGCTTCCTCCCAGTGTTTTCCTAACATCTGGGACCACGACATTGTGAGTGTATATAGTCAATAGACAAGAGAACATCACAAGATCGGCTGATACCTGGGACGTAGCTGCTCGAGCAGTATTTTTTGTTATTGTTGAGACGGAGCAGGGTTTGAACTGGGTTGTGGCCCGTCTAGCCCAGGCTTATATTTTATGTTCACCATATGACCAGCCTAGCTATTTTTTCTTTGTGAAAATGAGCCCAATTTATTTTTTCTGAAGAATACCCAATCCAGGCCTACTTATTTTTATATGCCCTGATGGGCTGCAACTCTTTCAAGACGCCCGCAAATCTTGAAAGTAATATAAAATGGGTTGTAAATATAAAAACAGATGACAAATTGGCAATTACTTTATAATTTCTGAATTGTTTCACATTTTCAGATTCCTATTTCACTCGGCATTAACCTAATTTAAATATATCTTCAAAGTACTTTAAATCTGGCTCGACATTTCGGTATTAAAAATAGTTTGGAACCCACAGAAATATGCGAAATTGGCCATGGCCAACCAAAAAAATGGTCTGCAATAAATTGCATAAGAAGTCGCAATGAGCTATATATAAATTATTAAAAAAAGAGGGAATGGTCTGACTTGTGGGCCTATTAAGTTGACGCGTATGCAAGATTTTTTTAGTTATTATATACGTCAACAAACGATTCTAGCAGACGTAACCGTTAGATGTCAATCCAACGGCCGTCGTGTTTCTTCAATCTCTGATCTTCTTGCTCCAGCCGCCAAATCCAGCACCAGCATGACCGCCTGCTCCCGCCTCCCGTGGCCGGCTGTGCTGCCGCGCAGGCCTCACCGCCGCATCGTACTCCCATCACTGGCCTAGCCATCCCTCTACTCACCCACACCTGCTGTTATTCTCCGGCGACGGCAAACGAACCAGTAAACCCTTGTACAGTCGTACTCCCCTCCGCATGGGAAACAACTGCCGAGTCTTCCCTGGCTCCGTGTCGTTCCCTTCCTAGGCCTCGTCGTCGTCCGCCGCCCTGGTGCTCTCGGCGCGGCCTGGTCAACGTGGTCAATGATCGACATGCATCTGAAGTGGACTATACGTGGAGAGGCTGACAGCTGGGTCCACGACCGCATGCAAGGAAATGCCTCCTTATTAAGTGCAAAATAATTATTCCTCCACCTGACATCTGGGACCCACCGAAAGGGCCTATGTATTTCGCGAAAAAAATGTTACCGCCGCTGACAGCTCGGACCCACCAGCTATATCTTCGCACGCAAGGAAGTGCCTCCTTATTACGCAAAAAAATGAATACTCCCCCTGCTAGCTGGGACCCAGTATAGTGGGAGCCTGACTTGTGGGCCTACAAAGTTGACAGGGATGGAGGGCTTTGTCAACTTAGTCAATATGCATGATTCTAGCTCCAGTGACCGTACGATGTCCATCCAACGGCCGTAGTGCTTCTTCAACCTCTGGTCTTCTAGCTCCAGCCGCCTAAACCAGCGCCGGTCGTGCCTCATGCTCCTGCCTCCCATGGCCGGCTGCTATGCCGCGGAGGCCTCACCGCCCCTACTACTCCCACCGCTGGCCAGGCCATCCCTCTACTCACCCACACCCCCTGTTATTCTGCAGCGATGGCAGCCTCACACCGCAGCGAACCAGTGAACCCTCATACTCCTCTACGCGTGGGAATCCACTGTCGCGTCTTCCCCGGCTCCTTGTAGTCCCCTTCCTAGGCCTCACCGTCGTTCACCACACAGGTGCTCTCGGCGCAGCGTGGTCAACGTGGTCAAGGAATGGCTTCCGTCGGACGTGGACTATACATGGAGAGGCTGACAGTTGTGTCCACGGCCGCAGCAAGGAAGTGCCTCCTTATTACGTGGAAAATAATGATTCCTCCACCTGACAGCAGGGACCCACCAGACGGGCAACCGTATTTTCGTGAAAAAAAGGTTTCCCCCTGACTGCTGGGACCTACCAGCGACATCTTCACACGCAAGGAAGTGCGTCCGGGCAAAAAAATGATTCGCCCCTTGACTGCTGGGACCCACCAGCTACATCTTCGCACGCAAGGAAGTGCCTGACAGTCGGGACCCACCTGGTCGAAGCGTACGTAGCGTTGTCATTCTGGTCGCGAACGTGTACGTACATACTGGTCCATGTAGAGGCGCGCACGTGTCGTAGTAGAGGTGCGCACATAGCATATACACGTATGTACATCGACCAGTGTGCAAGAAAGAAAATACGACCACATACATTCATATGGGCAGGGTCTCAAACGCCTACTCGCGCATACGTATGGCCAGAGCTCATGTACATGGCTGGGTCGGAACGGAGAAACAACGTCGTCGTCGTGTTCATGGGGAGCCAACCGGCTGGGTCGGAATGGAATATGTCGTCATGTTCATCG
>NC_041386.1:114935490-115010686 GCF_002162155.2 Triticum dicoccoides | reverse complement strand
GGAACAGCTGACGGAAACAAGGCCTGGCGTACCGCACAACAGAGGAAACGACCTTGTGTTCGACCGGCCACGGTCGAAACGGGATCCTGTTCATCGGGAGGGGTCTGGCGTACCGCAAAACAGAGGAAAGGGACCTCCTACGATCGAAATGGGGGTCCTATTCATCGAGAGGGGTGTGGCGTACCGCAAAACGGAGGAAACGGACTTGTGCTGGAGCGCTACGATCGAAACGGGGGTCCTGTTCATCGGGAGGGGTGTGGCGTACTGCAAAACGGGACTCCACGGGATACTGTTCATCTCCACCATCGACCCCCTCCAGCCTCCACGGGCTACTGTTCATCTACCGTCGACCTCCTCCAGCCTCCACCTGCGACTATTCATCCAGCCTCCACCGCGCGCTACTCCACCAGCTACAGTTCAACCAACCCTCTCCATGGGCTCCTGTTCATCCAACCCTCCACCGTCTACTGTTCATCCAGCCCTCCACCATCTACTATTCATCCAGCCCTCCACAAGGTGGTCCTGTTCATCCAGCCCTCCATGGGGTCCTGTTTATCCGGCCCCAACCGGATCGATCGATCGGGGTCCTGTTCATCCAGAGGCAACACCACGGGGTCCTGTTCATCCACCCCCACCGGGAACTGTTCATCTGAACCCCCCCAACAACGCTCACTGTTCATCCAGAGGCAACATCGATCAGCTTGAGTTAGCAGCAGTAGCAAAGGAATCACTCGGGTTCAGTAATGTAGCTAGTGCAATCGCTCGGGTTCAGTTAGAGCCCAACGCCTCGCTCGGGTTCAGTTAGAGCCCAACGCCTCGCACACACGCGCGTACGTGTACGAGAGAAACGCGCATCGCTCGGCCCCCGACCACCCACCGTAACCGGGAACTCCCCGAAATTTTCCTCGCCCTCGCTTCTACCATGGTGTTTTCCATCATGGACAGCCCAAAGAATGTCATGCAGCTGCGTCTCCGGCCCGCACAGGACGAAAAGCCCATTTTCTGTCATGATTTTTTGTCATAGAAGTAGGAGCCCACCACATCTATGATGATACTGGGTTTTGTCACAATTATCCTCATAGAAGTGTCATAAGTATGACAGAAAAAATTTCATTCGACCCAAAATGTCATGGATGTGTCTTTTTGTAGTGAGTCCGCGCCTAGCACTGGATCGGCCAGCAAGCATGCCGAGCTCGAGCGGATCCTCGAGCACTTCGACGACCGATTGGACGAGGAGGGGCTGAGAAGGGTGGGGAGGGGGTGTGATGCCTCACGTCGGCGATGGAGACGATGAGGAGGGGCGGCTTGAGGAGGTAGAGAGAGTTGTGGGCTTGTGGCCACCATGTAATAGGGAGAAGTGGGGAGACAGTGAAGGGATAAGTGTGGGGAGGGTAGGTGACGAGGTGACGAGAACTATGAGGGAGAGTAAGGTGTGTCCTTGTTTTTAGATTTATTTCCGTTTATTTTCTATTTTGAGTTGTTTTTTAGCCTTTTTGTCAAGTCATAAGTAAGGATGTAGCATTGGGCGTTGTCCAATTTATTTTTTTAGTCAATAGCTTTCTTTGTAACGCCCCGAGTCCGATGCGCCAGGGGTCTTCCAGTTGTTCACTGTTGTTGCCTTGTCTTTTCTTGCGTGTTGCATCTTGCCATGTCATCATGTGCATTGCATCATCATGTTTTCAAAACTTGCATCTGTCCCAGTCTCCCCGTTCTTTCCGTTGTCCATTCTGAGCCGAGACACACTTGCACGCGCCCGTGACACCTCTGAAATATTATTTTATAAGTGGTCGGAAAATGTTCTCGGAATGGGTTGAAAGTTGGTGTGTGGTCTTATTATAGTGTAGAGAGACCGCCTATCAAATTTCATTCCATTCAGAGTTCGTTTGATGCCCCAGCGGATAACTATAGCGGCAGTATAGTCGGTCTATCGTTGGGCGTTTTCGGTCTCCGGAAATAGTCGCCGGGCTGCATTCCTCCTCTTTTCTCTTAGCGCAAGACCTTCTTTGCACAGCCCACTAACCCCACCTAGGCCCAACCAACCTCCCCTCTCAACCGGTGCGTCAGATCGCGATCGGAGGGCTCCAAGACGGCTTCAAACCCCCTAACCCTAGCACCTACCCTATATATACACCCCTTCCTTCCAAAAATGGGCTACCCTAGTCTTCCCTACCCTCCTAGCCTCCTCCCACCACCTGCAGCCGCATATCCATCGTTTTCCACGCCGGCCAGCTCCCCCGCCGCCACTTGTCGCGCCCCATCGGCCCGCGCCGCCGTAGTCGCCGCCCTCCACCAACCAGAGCATGCCACCTCACCTCCCCAGCTCTCCCCGCCGTCGCGGCCCGTGGAAGCCCGCAACCGGCCCGCCCCGGGCCGGATTTGAGCACGAGTGCCCTCGTGTGCGCGCCACCCGCTCATTGCCACTCCTCTCGAGCGCCGCCGCCCGTTCCTCCCGCAAGCCCGAGCCGGCGGCCGCCGCTCCCGTGCGCAGCCCCGCAGCAGAGCTCCCACACCTCCTCCCTGCCCTCGCGCACGTCGCCTCCCGATCATCTCAGCAAGTGTCCGCGTGGCGCCACCCGTCAACCGGATCCCGTCGCCACCCCGATGAGCTCCCCCTGCCCCCGCTCCACCACTCGGGAACCCGCCATCGTCGCGCCCGCTCGAGACCTCGTCCGTCGTTGCCTGAGCTCACCGCCACCGGAAAGGGAACCGCCGCCCTCGGATCCGTTGAGCTCCGCCACCCGAATGCTGCCCCGCTCCAGATCCGGCAGGATCCAGCCGGATCCAGCCGCTGCCGGCATCCTGCTTTGAGGAGGAGCTTGACCCACTCGCTCGCCTCCCCTGCTTCATGCACATGGGCCGGCTGCAGCGCCTCCAAGGCCCAGATCTGCCAGTTCCCTGGAGCCCAATGTGAGCCACATCCTAGTCCATCTCCTTTGGCCCAACAGTGCACTAATTCAGCCCGTGTAATGTCTTTTTTTCTCTGGACGCATTTGTTTATTCTTCCAGAGACTGCGAGTTTTGTAGAAAAGCCCCTCATGTTCATGCATTTAATATCTCCCAAACTATGCATCTTATGTAAAAAAACTTCATATATGTAAAATGCTTAGAATTTTGTCTAGTTTCATAATATCCCACTTTCATCCATGTTTGAAATGTTTAAATTATTGTTTGCATTAATTTGCTCATGTGCCATGTTAAAATGATTTTTTTCATAACTAAATAACCGTAGCTCCAAATTTAATAAACTTTATATGTAAATGGGGTAGAAAAATGCATAGTTTAGCATGGTGGTATTACTTTGCATGTTTAACAACTCTAAAATGTGGTTTAGGGCAGAACAGTACCAAAATCGAAATATGTATATGGGGATTTCCCGGATTTGTTGTTTGTTAGTTCCGGCCTCATTTAAACTTGCTTAAATAGATAGTTTTATTATGCCTCACCTCTTGCCATGTTTAACAACATTTAATATTGTTGGGTACATAACCGAGGGATAACTAAATAATTGAATGTGGTGTTTCATCAATATGCAACTCGTTGCATATTGAGCTCCACTTAATTTGTAGTTTTGGTTGTTGCACTTTGCCATGCCATGCATATTTAAACCGGACATGCATCATCCTTGGTTGTGCATCATGCCATGTTTATGGTCGTGTGTTTACCATGTTGCTTCTTTCCGGTTTGCTTCTCTCGTTAGCTTCAATTTCGTTCCGGAGTTGTGAGAATTCGTTCGACTACGTCCGTTTGTCTTCTTCATGGACTCGTTCTTTTCCTTGCGGGATTTCAGGCAAGATGACCATACCCTCGATATCACTTCTATCTATGCTTGCTAGTTGTTCGCTCTATTGTTATGTCGCGCTACCTACCACTTGTTTATCATGCCTCCCATATGGCCATGTTAAGCCTCTAATCCACCTTCCTAGCAAACCATTGTTTGGCTATGTTACCGCTTTGCTCAGCCCCTCTTATAGCATTGTTAGTTGCAGGTGAGGTTGAAGATTGCTCCATGTTGGAACATGATTATGTTGGGACATCACAATATCTCTTATTTAATTAATGCATCTATATACTTGGCAAAGGGTGGAAGGCTTGGCCTTTTGCTCGGTGTTTTGTTCCACTCTTGCCGCCCTAGTTTCCGTCATACCGATGTTATGTTCCTTGATTTTGCGCTCCTTACGCGGTTGGGGCTATGGGACCCCCTTGACAATTCGCTTTGAATAAAACTCCTCCAGCAAGGCCCAACCTTGGTTTTACATTTGCCTAACAACCTATAACTTTCCCTTGGGGTTGCAAACCCGATGGTCATATTCATTTTAACCCTCGGGCCAGTGCTCCTCTGGGTGTTGGTCCGAACTGGGCAATGTCCGGCGCCCCAGAGTTTATGCCAACCCGACATCTAGCCCATCCATTGTGCCCTGAGAACGAGATACGTGCGACTCCTATCGGGATTTGTCGGCACATCGGGCGGTCTTGCTGGTCTTGTTTTACCATTGTCGAAATGTCTTGTAACCGGGATTCCGAGTCTGATCGGGTTGTTCCGGGAGAAGGAATATCCTTCGTTGATCGTGAGAGCTTGTGATGGGCTAAGTTGGGACACCCCTGCAGGGTATAAACTTTCTAAAGGAAATATGACCTAGAGGCAATAATAAAGTTGTTATTTATATTTCCTTATATCATGATAAATGTTTATTATTCATGCTAGAATTGTATTAGCCGGAAACTTAGTACATGTGTGAATACATAGACAAACAAAGTGTCACTAGTATGCCTCGACTTGACTAGCTCGTTGATCAAAGATGATTAAGTTTCCTAGCCATGGACAAAAAGTTGTCATTTGATGAACGAGATCGCATCATTAGGGAATGATGTGATTGACTTGACCCATCCATTAGCTTAGCATGATGATCGTTTAGTTTACTTCTATTGCTTTCTCCATAACTTATACATGTTCCTATGACTATGAGATTATGCAACTCCCGAATACCAGAGGAACACTTAGTGTGCTATCAAACGTCACAAGCAACTGAGTGACTATAAAGATGCTCTACAAGTGTCTCTGATGGTGTTTTGTTGAGTTGGCATAGATCGAGATTAGGATTTGTCACTCTGTGTATCGGAGAGGTATCTCTGGGCCCTCTCGGTAATGCACATTACTATAATCCTTGCAAGAAATGCAACTAATGAGTTAGTTGCGGGATGATGTATTACGTAACGAGTAAAGAGACTTGCCGGTAACGAGATTGAACTAGGTATTGAGATACCAACAATCAAATCTCGGGCAAGCAACATACCGATGACAAAGGGAACAACGTATGTTGTTATGCGGTTTGACCGATAAAGATCTTCCTAGAATATATAGGAACCAATATGAGCATCGAGGTTCCGCTATTGGTTATTGACCGGAGATGTGTCTCGGTCATGTCTACATAGTTCTTGAACCCGTAGGGTCCGCACACTTAACGTTCGATGATGATCGGTATTATGAGTTCATGTGTTTTGATGAACCGAAGGTTGTTCGGAGTCCCGGATGTGATCACGGGCATGACGAGGAGTCTCGAAATGGTAGAGACATAAAGATCGATATATTGGATGACTATGTTTGGACATCGGAATGGTTCCGGGTGAGTTCGGGCATTTACCGGAGTACCAGGAGGTTACTAGAACCCCCCCGAGAGGTATATGGGCCTTATTGGGCCATAGTGGGAGAGAGGAGAAGGAAGCCTAGGAGGGGGCGTGCCCCCCAAGCCCAATCCAGATTGGGTGGGGGGACGGCCCCCCTTTCCTTCCTCCTTCCTCTCCCTTCGTTCCTCTCCTAGTCCAACTAGGGAAGGGGGAGGGGGGATCCTACTCCCGGTGGGAGTAGGACTCCTCCAGGGCGCGCCATCGAGGGCCGGCCCTCCCCCTCCTCCACTCCTTTATATACGAAGGAGGGGGTCACCCCATAGACACACAAGTTGACAATTGTCTTAGCCATGTGCGGTGCCCCCTCCACCATAATCCACCTCAGTCATATCGTAGCGGTGCTTAGGCGAAGCCCTGTTCCGGTAGCTTCATCATAACCGTCATCACGTCGTCGTGCTGACGAAACTCTCCCTCGACACTCAGCTGGATCTAAAGTTCACGGGACGTCACCGAGCTGAACGTGTGTAGATCGTGGAGGTGTCATACCTTTGGTGCTAAGATCGGTCGGATCGTGAAGACGTTTGACTACATCAACCGCATTGTCATAATGCTTCCGCTTACGGTCTACGAGGGTACGTGGACAACACTCTTCCCCTCTCGTTGCTATGCATCACCATGATAGATCTTGCGTGTACGTAGGAATTTTTTTGAAATTACTGCGTTCCCTAACACTTTCGAGAGCCGTGCCCACGGTTATGTGGCATATGGGAATTTGTTAATATCCGGTTGTAGAGAACTTGACACTTAACTTAATTAAAATGAATCAACCGCGTGTGTAGCCGTGATGGTCTCTTTTCGGCGGAGTCCGGGAAGTGAACATGGTTTGTGTTATGTTTGATCATAAGCAGTTTCAGGATCACTTCTAGATTCACGACCGTTGCGTAGCTTCTCATCTTACTCTTATTTGCGTATGTTAGCCACCATATTTGTTTAGCACTTGCTGCAACTCCACCTCATTACCACCTCCTACCCATAAGCTTAAATAGTCTTGATCTCACGGGTGTGAGATTGCTGAGTCCTCGTGACTCATGGATACTTCCAAACAGTTGCGGGTGCCGATGATGCCAGCGCAGGTGATGCTACCGAACTCAAGTGGGAGTTTGACGAGGGCCTTGGTCGTTACTATGTTTCGTTTCCTGATGATCAGTAGTGGAGCCCAGTTGGGACGATCGGGGATCTAGCATTTGGCACTACTGCAGGATGGTCCAAATGTGACACTACGATCAGAGACCCTTCGAGAAATTGTGTGCGATGCAATGATCGCAAACGGTGGTGTAGGAAAACCGTCAAAAAAGGTGCAAAACATTTGCAATGACAGATGCATCAAACACGATTCAGAATTTAGTTGCATGTGCGATGCAGGGCATACGGTTCAGCTCAATGAACTGTTTGTGATGAGGAGGCACAAAAAATGGGCAGCCAGATGAAGGCGTGTGTGATATACAACATATGGTTCACTTGGATGAACTGTGTGTGATTAGGCAACACAATAGAAACGGTTCAAATGAACAAGATGTGTGTGATACACGGCAAACAGGTCCGTAATCTGAAATGTGTGCGAAGACCAATAATAACACAGACGATTGCTGCTAATAAGCCGTGTGAATTGCTTTGTCTATAGTAGAATAACATGTACTCCCTCCGTCCCAAAATACAAGAACGTTTTTGACACTAGTGTAGTGTTCAAAACGTTCTTACATTGTGGGACGGAGGGAGTATATATATAACTGAAATAAACATCCAATTACATAAGTGACTATTCAGATCATTCGCACACACCTCAATAAACAATTGCATGCATTCTAAAGTAGGAGAAACGATCATCTAGTCATCTACTTCTTGTGACGCTCCCGCCACTGCTATGTGGCTCGATCCCTCGTCTGGGTCAGGAAGAAGATAGTTCCTCATGTCAATGATCCACATGTACATCTCGTAGCTTGTGTACGCATCCATGGCCGCGTACTTGACATGTTGTTCATCCAGTCTCTTATGCCACACACTGTGCCAGGCGTTCTTGTCCTTATTGCTCTCTTCCTGCATCTTCGCGTAGTAGGGGTCGATGATGGCCGAGGCGAGGTCAACCAGGGAGTTCAGTTTGCTTTTGTCAGTGCCCTAGACCTTGTATTGGTGCTGGATGTTGACAAGATTCGGGCATTTCAAGTCCGAAACCTTGAGCGCTTTTAGATTGTTGGTGGTGTCCACCATAGCGAAACTGTAGTCGGAGCTCTTGATAAACCTGGAGAAATGCTCGCAAGGCCTTGTGACAAGGTGGAAGTGGTAGACGAGGACATCATGTCGCATGCATAACTGGGCGACGGCAACCTTCTGATCGTGCCCGGCACAACCGATGGTGTTCTCGAAGTCGAAGCCGGCCACTCGGTACTTGTCCTCGGCAAGGAACTACTCCATAGTTTGGATGGAGCTCTCCACCGAGACCGGATCGTTCATGTACACCACCGAGAGGGCCTTCCCTCTCACGTGGGTGTCCACTACGTGATGGGTGGTGAACTGCCCACCATTGTCGTTGTCGGCCGCTGGGAACGCCATTGGAGCCACGGGGAGTGCCATTGGAACCGTTGGATGACCTCTCTGTATGTGTCCTCGTGGGTGTGCTTATCGTGACGTGTGAGACGAGAGATGAAGGTAAATGGCCGCAGGAATAAAAGGGGGCCGGGCGGCGTGGATTCTCGGCGCGTTCGCATGGCAGTTTTTGCGGCGGGTAACTGCATTGTCGCGTCGCGCCCGGCGCAACCGCTGGCACACAAACGTGCGTGATCGTGCGCCGGCCCAAAACACTGGCAGCGCGAGTGGAGGGACGACGGCAGAGCACCCGGAGGGACGCGAGAGCAGAGCGCATGCGGCGGGACGCGAGCAGAGCAACCACACGCATGGAGCAGTTGAACACTGATAACCCACAAGTATAGGGGATCGCAACAGTTTTCGATAAGTAAGAGTGTCGAACCCAAGGAGGAGCTAAAGGCAGAACAAATATTCCCTCAAATTCTATCGACCACCGATACAACTCTACGCACGCTTGACGTTCGCTTTACCTAGAACAAGTATGAAACTAGAAGTACTTTGTAGGTGTTGTTGGATAGGTTTGCAAGATAATAAAGAGCAAGTAAATAAAAGGTAGGGGCTGTTTGTAAGTAAAGAAACAATAAAGTAAATATAGAGAGTGTGGAAAAGTGGTGGTAGGAGTTGTGAAATTGCCCCTAAGCAATTGACTACTTCACTAGACCGATAGCAAGTATTATGTGGGAGAGGCCACTGCTAGCATGTCATCCCTGACTTCGAATTCTACGCACTTATGATTGGAACTATTAGCAAGCATCCGCAACTACTAATGTTCATTAAGGTAAAACCCAACCATAGCATTAAGATATATTGGCCCCCCTTCAATCCCGTATGCATCAATTTCTATGCTAGGTTGAAGCTTCTATCACTCTTGCCCTCCAATACATAGTCCTATCAACATACAACTAACCCTAGGGTGTGATCCACGCGCGCAATCATATGATGGGCACCAAAGGACAACAACATAACCACAAGCAAATTAAATCAATCATAGCAATTCATCAACCACCAATAGGACAACGAAAATCTACTCAGACATCATAGGATGGCAACACATCATTGGATAATAATATGAAGCATAAAGCACCATGTTCAAGTGGAGGGTACAGCGGGTTGTGGGAGAGTGGACCACTATAGATAGAGGGGGAAGGTGATGGAGATGTTGGTGAAGATGGCGGAGGTGTTGGAGTAGATCGCGGTGATGATGATGGCCCCCGGTGGCACTCCGGTGCCACCGGAAGCGAGGGGGAGAGAGCCCCCCTCCTTCTTCTTCTTCCTTGACCTCCTCCCTAGATGGGAGAAGGGTTTCCCCTCCGTTCCATGGCCTCCATGGCACGGGAGGGCGCGAGAGCCCCTCCGAGATTGGATCTGTCTCTCTATCTCTCTCTGTTTCTGCGTTCTCAGATTCTTCCCTTTCACCGTTTCTTATATCCCCGGAGATCCATAATTACGATTGGGCTGAAATTTTAACACGATCTTTATCCGTATATTAGCTTTCTTGCGGTGAAAGAAGGGATCCAACCGCCTTACGGGGTGGCCATGAGGATCAGGGGCGCGCCTGACACCCCGGGGCGCGCCCCCCTACCTCGTGCCCCCTCGGGCACCGTCTCGCGATGATTCCACTTCCCAAAATTCATAAATATTCCAAAATAAATTTTTGTCAGTTTTTATTCCGTTTGGACTCCATTTGGTATGGGTTTTCTGCGAAACAAAAAAATGCAACAAACAGGAACTGGCACTGGGCACTGGATCAATATGTTAGTCCCAAAAATAGTATAAAAAGTTGCCAAAAGGTATATGAAAGTTGCATATTATTGGCATGGAACAATCAAAAACTATAGATACGATGGAGACGTATCAGCATCCCCAAGCTTAATTCCTGCTCGTCCTCGAGTAGGTAAATGATAAAAAAGATAATTTTTGATGTGGAATGCTACCTAGCATAATCTTGATCATGTATCTAATCATGGCAAGAATATTAAGACACGAGTGATTCAAAGCAATAGTCTATCATTTGACATTAAGACAATAATACTTCAAGCATACTAATAAAGCAATCATGTCTTTTCAAAATAACATGGCCAAAGAAAGTTATCCCTACAAAATCATATAGTCTGGCTATGCTCCATCTTCACCACACAAAATATTCAAATCATGCACAACCCCGATGACAAGCCAAGCAATTGTTTCATACTTTTGACGTTCTCAAACCTTTTCAACTTTCACGCAATACATGAGTGTGAGCCATTGACATAGCACTATAGGTGGAATAGAATATGATGGTGGAGGAGACAAAAAAGAGAAGATAGTCTCACATCAACTAGGCGTATCAACGGGCTATGGAGATGCCCATCAATAGATATCAATGTGAGTGAGTAGGGATTGTCATGCAACGGATGAACTAGAGCTATAAGTGTACGAAAGCTCTAACTGAAACTAAGTGGGTGTGCATCCAACTTGCTTGCTCATGAAGACCTCGGGCATTTGAGGAAGCCCATCATCGGAATATACAAGCCAAGTTCTATAATGAAAATTCCCACTAGTACATGAAAGTGATAAGTCAAGAGACTCTCTATATGAAGAACACGGTGCTACTTTGAAGCACAAGTGTGGAAAAAGGATAGTAGCACTGCCCCTTCTCTCTTTTTCTCTCATTTTTTTATTTTTTTTATTTTTTGGTGGGCTTCTTTGGCTCCTTTTTTTTGGGCTTCTTTGGCCTCTTTTATTTTTTTGTAAAGTCCGGAGTCTCATCTCGACTTATGGGGGAATCATAGTCTCCATCATCCTTTCCTCACTGGGGCAATGCTCTAATAATGATGATCATCACACTTTTATTTACTTACAACTCGATATTACAACTCGATATCTAGAACAAAGATATGACTCTATATGAATGCCTTCGGCAGTGTACTGGGATGTGCAATGATCTAGCGTAGCAATGACATCAAAAAACGGACAAGCCATGAAAACATCATGCTAGCTATCTTACGATCATGCAAAGCAATATGACAATGAATGCTCAAGTCATGAATATGATGATGATGGAAGTTGCATGGCAATATATATCGGAATGAAAATAAAGGTCTTTGGGTGGCTTCTCCTGTCCGACAGACTCAACACCAGAAACATGCTGAAGTGAAGACATTACAACATTGGCAATGACTATACTTGCCCCCTCTGCGATTCCAATGTGGAAGAAACGCTTGAACATCTATTCTTCAGTTGTGCCTTCAGCAAAGACTGCTGGTCTGATATTGCCATAAGTTGGAGCGCTCAAGGTTCACGATTGGATTGGATAAGCACAGCCAAAGATGCATGGAATAATCCAATGTTCATGGCAATATTCCTACAAGCTACATGGAGCATCTGGACGGAACGAAATAATAAGGTTTTCAGAAGAATAACACCCACGAAAACAACCTGGATATCAAGGCTAAAAGAGGACCTCTCTCTCCTAACTCATAGGGTTGGAGAAAAACACACCTCATTTCTCACTTCCTTTATCGCTACTCTTTGATCTTCTCCTCCCCCCCATCCCCAAAGGGGCTGGCATGTACAAAATCATATGTAAATTCACGCATTCATTAATTTAATTACACAGTAGGAGACTCTCCTACTGTTTTAGGTGTCAAAAAATATATCTTGGAATGGCTATGGAAATGCCATGTAGGTAGGTATGGTGGATGTTTTGAGGAAGGTATATGGTGGGTTTAAGGTACTGACGAAAGTTGCGCAGTACTAGAGAGGCTAGCAATGGTGGAAGGGTGAGAGTGCGTATAATCCATGGACTCAACATTGGTCATAAAGAACTCACATACTTATTGCAAAAATCTATTAGTCATCGAAAAAAGTACTACGCGCATGCTCCTAGGGGGATAGATTGGTAGGAAAAGACCATTTCTCGTCCCCGACCGCCACTCATAAGGAGGACAATCAATAAATAAATCATGCTCCGACTTCATCACATAACGGTTCACCATACGTGCATGCTATGGGAATCACAAACCTCAACACAAGTATTTCTTCAATCCACAACTACCCACTAGCATGACTCTAATATCACCATCTTTATATTGCAAAACTATTGCAAGGAATCAAACATATCATATTCAGTGATCTACAAGTTCCATGTAGGATTTTATGACTAACCATGTGAATGACCAATTCATGTCATCTCTCTAAATAGATATAAGTGAAGCAAGAGAGTTTAATTCTTTCTACAAAAGAATTGCCCACGCTCTAACAAATATAAGTGAATCAAAAGAGCATTCTACAAATGGCGGTTTTCTATGTAAAGAGAAACAGGCAATCCAAACTTCAAATGATATAAGTGAAGCACATGAAGCATTCTATAAATCCATACTCAAAAAATATAAGTGAAGTGCAAAGAGCATTCTATAAATCAACCAAGGACTATCTCATACCAGAATGGTGCATAAAAATAAAAATAAAAACCTAAATGCAAAAGACGCTCCAAGACTTGCACATATCGCATGAACGAAACGAATCCGAAAACATACCGATATTTGTTGAAGAAAGAGGGGATGCCTCCCCAGCATCCCCAAGCTTAGACGCTTGAGTCTTCTTGATTATTTACTTGGGGTGCCTCGGGCATCCCCAAGCTTGAGCTCTTGCCTCTCTTCCTTCTTCTCACATCGAGACCTTCTCAATCATCGAACACTTCATCCACACAAAACTTCAACAGAAAACTCGGTCAGATCCGTTAGTATAATAAAGCAAATCACTACTCTAGGTACTGTTGCAAACCAATTCATATTTTGTTTTTGCATTGTGTCTACTGTAATATAACGTTTCCATGGCTCAATCCACTGATATAAATTGATAGTTTCATCAAAACAAGCAAACTATGCATCAAAAAACAGAATCTATCTAAAGCAGAACAGTCTGTAGCAAGCTGAACATTCACCATACTTCTGATACTTGAAAAATACTACCAAAATTAGGAAAAATAAACAATTTTTATAGGAAGACAGTGCAGAAAGAATCAGAACCATTTGACGTTCCAGCTAAAAATGTAAAATTGCGCACTACAGCCAAAGTTTCTGTCCTGCACCGTACAAACCATCAAGCAAATGTAAACATCCTAAAGGCAAACCTTGGCACATTATTTTTATAATACAATGGAATTGTACAAGGGGATAATTATTTTTGTTGAAAAGTTTCTGTAATCAGATTCACAAAGTTTCAGTGAGCATGAACAAAGTTCAAGGAGCTCTCCCACTTCAACAATGCTTGTCTTTCTCACTTTCACTTTTCTTTTTGAAAAAGTTTTGGGTTCCCCTCTTTATTTTTGTTGTTTTTAAACTATATGAAAGCACTCTACAGAAATAAATGACTCTCTAAAACTTCCGGGTTGTCTCCCTGGCAGCGCTTTCTTTAAAGCCATTAAGCTAGGCATATAGTGCTCAAGTAATGAATCCACCTGGATCCCAAGGTATATCAAAGCCAATTTTAATTAGCAATGGTTTGGCATTTATTAGTGAGCACAAAGCAACATATATCAAGCAATGGCGAAATCTAACTCTCTTTCTATGCATCGGCATGTCATAAAAGAGCAATTCATGCACACCTAGTAAAGGCCAATGCATAGTATAAACAGTTTCTTGCAATTTTATCATATTGGAAACATAGAGAGGTGGAGATATAGTTCCTCTCTCATAATAATTGCAAGTAGGAGCAGCAAGCACATGCATATTATATCTATCAAAATCATCATGTGCAACGGTAAAAGGCAACCCATCAATATAATCCTTAATAAGTGCAAACTTCTCTGATATAGTGTAGTTGGGAGAATTCAAAAAGATAATAGGACTATCATGCGTGGGTGCAATAGCAACGATTTCATGTTTAACATAAGGAACTATAGTAAGTTCATATCCATAAGCATAATTCATATTGGCATCTTGGCCATAAGCATAGCAAGAATCATCAAAAAGGGATATTTCAAGAGAATTAATGGGATCATAACAATCATCATAGCAATCATCCTTCGGTAAGCACGAAGGGGAATTAAAAAATGTATGAGTTGAAGAGTTACTCTCATTAGAAGGTGGGCACGGGTGATCAATCCGCTCTTCCTCCTTTTGTTCTTCGCTCTCCTCCTCATCTTTTTCATCCAATGAGCTCACAGTGTCATCAACTTCTTCTTCCATAGACTCCTACAAAATATTAGTCTCTTCTTGGACAGCGGAGTATTCCTCAATATATTGTTTAACATAAGCATTAGAAGCATAATTATCAATGCAATATTTAAGTATGGCAAAATTTTCAGATTTGTGAAAAGTAGCATCATACTTTTCAATCAAAGAAGCAATTTCATAAGCACCCTTAAAAGCAACAAATTCTTCAATTTGTTGAACATCATAGTAACTATAAACACCTTTAGCATATGAAGATACGATTCCATTATCACTAAACTCACATTGGTAGGGAAGGTGTTTCTTAGGGTTTTCAGAAAAACAAGTAAAATCATATATTTCACATAAATTCCAAGCATAGCATTGCAAACGATGAATTTGACCCAATAGAATTTTCCCTTTTTCAGATATTCGGTGTCGCACATAACAAGCATGCTCATCTAAAGATTTGCCCTCAACTAAGCTAGTTGGGGTTTCAGCACGAGCACATAGGGATCGAAGATGATCCAAGTAATAAGCTTCAACAATGTGATAGATTTTTGATTGGTTCTTCAACCATTGGTTCAGTAGGTACAACTAATTTTTTTGATATTTTGCGTTTCCTACCCATAACTAAAGATAGGAAACAACTAAGAACAGCAAATAAAAATTACTTAGTGATAAAGCAAACAAGCACACACGAGAATATTCACCCCACGCTATTGCTCCCCGGCAACGGCGCCAGAAAAAGGTCTTGATAACCCACAAGTATATGGGACCGCAACAGTTTTCGATAAGTAAGAGTGTCGAACCCAACGAGGAGCTAAAGGTAGAACAAATATTCCCTCAAGTTCTATCGACCATCGATACAACTCTACGCACGCTTGACGTTCGCTTTACCTAGAACAAGTATGAAACTAGAAGTACTTTGTAGGTGTTGTTGGATAGGTTTGCAAGATAATAAAGAGCAAGTAAATAAAAGGTAGGGTTTGTTTGTAAGTAAAGAAACAATAAAGTAAATATAGCGAGTGTGGAAAAGTGGTGGTAGGAGTTGCGAAATTGCCCCTAAGCAATTGACTACTTTACTAGACTGATAGCAAGTATTATGTGGGAGAGGCCACTGCTAGCATGTCATCCCTGACTTGGAATTCTACACACTTATGATTGGAATTATTAGCAAGCATCTGCAACTACTAATGTTCATTAAGCTAAAACCCAACCATAGCATTAAGATATATTGGTCCCCCTTCAATCCCGTATGCATCAATTTCTATGCTAGGTTGAAGCTTCTGTCACTCTTGCCCTCCAATACATAGTCCTATCAACATACAACTAACCCTAGGGTGTGATCCACGTGCGCAATCATATGATGGGCACCAAAGGACATCAACATAACCACAAGCAAATTAAATCAATCATAGCAATTCATCAACCACCAATAGGACAATGAAAATCTACTCAGACATCATAGGATGGCAACACATCATTGGATAATAATATGAAGCATAAATCACCATGTTGAAGTAGAGGGTACAGCGGGTTGCGGGAGAGTGGACTGCTGTAGATAGAGGGGGAAGGTGATGGAGATGTTGGTGAAGATGGCGGAGGTGTTGGTGTAGATCGCGGTGATGATGATGGCCCCCGGTGGCACTCCGGTGCCACTGGAAGCGAGGGGGAGAGAGCCCCCCTCCTTCTTCTTCTTCCTTGACCTCCTCCCTAGATGCTAGAAGGGTTTCCCCTCTGGTCCATGGCCTCCATGGCACGGGAAGGGCGAGAGCCCCTCCGAGATTGGATCTGTCTCTCTGTCTCTCTATGTTTCTGCGTTCTCAGATTCTTCTCCTTCACCGTTTCTTATATTCCCGGAGATCTGTAACTCCGATTGGGCTGAAATTTTAACACGATCTCTATCCGGATATTAGCTTTCTTGCGGCGAAAGAAGGGCTCCAACCGCCTTACGGGGTGGCCACGAGGGTCAGGGGCGCGCCTGACACCCTAGGGCGCGCCCCCTACCTCGTGCCCCCTCGGGCACCATCTCGCGATGATTCCACTTCCCAAAATTCATAAATAATCCAAAATAAATCTCCGTTAGTTTTTATTCCGTTTGGACTCCGTTGGGTATGGGTTTTCTGCGAAACAAAAAACATGCAACAAACAGGAGCTGGCACTGGGCACTGGATCAATATGTTAGTCCCAAAAATCGTATAAAAAGTTGCCAAAAAGTATATGAAAGTTGCATATTATTGGCATGGAACAATCAAAAATTATAGATACGATGGAGATGTATCAAACATGCAGCAAATGGTCGCCTACAAGCCTGCCGACAGTTGCGTCGCTGCATAGAGAGCGGCCATGTGGTACCACCTCCGTCTAGTCTACAGTCTCCTTTATATTGCGTGCCATACTTTGCCCTCAAATTTAACCAACAAAATGTTAATGCATGTTTTTAAAATTATATAATTGGAAACTATGTTCAAATACAAATCCAACTATATAATCTTGGCGACATGCATTCGTATTTTATTAGTTAAATCATACTTATAAACCAGGACGGTGATATAGTAGGTAATTAAATCATAAACGTTTTTTTATTAACCGTATGTGTACATGGCCTTTCGTCCTCCTCTCGCATGTCTTGTCACCCCGCTGCCATAGACGGCTTACAGCGCAAGCTTGCGCAGCGCGCGGGGGCGTTCTTTTTGCCAAATGGTGGCGCCAATGAATCGTCGGTGAGCCCGTTCCCGCCCAAGCTTCCCGCTCGACTCGGTGAAATCCCCCAAAATCCCAATGCTTATCGGCTAGTTATAAAAACCTCACGGCCAGCGAGTCCTGCGTCGCATTTTCCCCTCCATCCCTGTAGCTTATCTTGTATGCTTCTCCCACATTCTCCAATGGCACCGGTCCGTCGTCATCGCTCAGCCACTCCGCCGTCATCAGAGGACAGCTCCAGCTGGGAGGCTACACCGCGACGGCGGCGAAGTCCCCGGCGTAGTGTAGTGCGCAGAACACCCACCACACGCTCCACCGCCGGTGCCCGTTGGTAGCTGTTGCCGGCCACCGTTGCCTCCACACCACCGTTGAAAGCCAGGGCCATCGCCCGCTCTGCCGCCACGGCCCGAAGGCAGGAGATGGTCATCGTGGCCGCCACCCCACTGCCGGCCACTGTGGCCATCACCCGCTCCGCCACCGCGGCCCGAAGGCAGGAGGTGGTGGTCATGGTCGCCACCCCGTCGTTGGCCACCATGGTCGCCAGCCCACCGTTGACCGCCGGGGTCATCACCCGCTCCGCCACCGCCGCCCGAAGGCGGAAGGCAGAGGTGGATGCCCGCACATGTGACAGAGACCTTGCACGCTACATCGAGTTCTTGCGGGAGGAGGAGGAGCACCTCGTCGAGCATGCAAAGAGCCTTACCGCCGCAGTGGTAGCGGCACACGCCGCCTCAGAGGTAAGGAATCAAGAGATCTACGAGGAGAACCACCACTTCGAGAGGGGTCGTTTGGAGCGGCAGAGGGCGTTTGAGGCGAGCGTCACTGAAGTTGCATTAGTGGCAGGCACCGCATTGCGGTTGCCCAGCTCGTCGGTAGGCTCCTCCTCCACCGCCTCTTACTAAGCGCGCTCGGCAGAGGAGTGGCAGCCAGAAGTAGTACAAAGCTCCTCCGCAGTAGTAGCAGTATTTAGGGGCTATTTTGTTCAGTTCATCTGACTATAGATGTGGTGGAACTATACAACGTACTTAAAATTAGCTAGTATATATAGTTGAACTTGCTATTTCAATACGTGGTTGGTAACAACTGGGGAAAAGTTTGGTCGGTTCAGCTGTGAGTTGAACTGTTTGTATAAATTAAGAACGACTACTTAATCTATGAATGAAATCTATGCTTAATTACTGAATTTTAGTTGCAAAAATTAGATACTGCTAGTGATTTTTAGCTTCATATTTTAACAAATCGCAATGTTACAAGGATTGACAAATCTTACCAAATTGTTTGTACGTGGTTCCACACGGGTCATCCAAAACAACCGTTTGCGTTGAAGGGATGCCCAAATCATGCGCTACTCTCACTTTGCATACGGGTGTTCTATCTAAAACGTTTGTGATCAAGAGCTGCAGAAATCATGCTCGGCACATTTTCTCTTGGCTTCATGGGGAAGCTGTCAGTTTGCATACGGGTGTTCTAACTAAAATGTTTGCGATGAGTGTTTTATATTCAAAAAGCGAATTAAACTGCATCTTGGGCTCCATTAATGGAGAGTATGCAAGCAAGGCGGGTGGCCATGGAAGTCAAAGGGCTCGCTTCCCAGTGAGCCTGCGCAGCGTACAGCTCGCACGCTTCCTGGTGAGCCTGCACACTCAAGGACATCTTGGACGCCTCTCAGTCAGCCTGTGCACCGGACGACGCTCGCACGCCTCCCTTTCAGTCAAGGTCAAGCAGTTGTCCCTATGGCACCTCCGTAGCCATTAAAAGCAACACACGTGGCGTCACGTGAACGGTTAATAGAATTTTGGATTTACTAGAATTTTAAAACCAGGCATCTCAATGTTTTGCCGGCAATCAACGGTTCCCTGGTGTTTGAAATTCATTCCCATTTCACCCTAAGGGCGCATATTTGATTTTTCAACCAATTTATATGCACTGGAGCATGTGCATGTAGTTCAAACTTGAATTATGCACATAAATGCATTGAAAACTCAGTTAATGCATAAAAATGTCCAAACGAACCCTGAAAAATCACAAAAAATCACACAACACTCCTGTTGTTCTATGTCGACACGAGAAAAAAATTTGAAAGCAATAAGAGGCAATGGATATCATTTCGTCCACAAAGGTGGGACGTTCCCTACCGAAAACCATCATGCTTGTTGTGAGAAGCTCTGGTTTGTGAGAAGCATATACCCAAACCTGCCCCAAATGGGACGAAATTTGTACCACGGCATGTTGACGCTGCTCCATGATAGCATGCCAAGTTTCATGAATTTCAGATGAGTTTTGGATTTACTAGAATTTAAAAACCATGCATATCAATGTTTTGTCGGCGATCAATGGTGCCATGGTGTTTGAAATTCATTCCCATTTCTTGCATGGGACCTAAGCATGCACCCAAGGACAAATATTTGTTTCTTCAACCAATTTATATGCACTGGAGCATGTGCATGTAGTTCAAATTCGAATTATGCACATCAAATGCATTGAAAACTCAGTTAATGCATAAAAATGTCCAAACGAGCCCCGAAAAATCACAAAAATTCACACAACACTCCTGTTGTTCTATGTTGACACGAGAAAAAAAGGTGGGACGTTCCCTACCGGAAACCATCATGCTTGTTGTGAGAAGCATATACCCAAACCTGCCCCAAATGGGACAAAAGTTGTACCACGGCATGTTGATGCCGCTCCATGATAGCATGCCAAGTTTCATGAATTTCAGACGAGTTTTGGATTTACTAGAATTTAAAAACCAGGCATCTCAATGTTTTGCCGGCAATCAACGGTGCCCTAGTGTTTCAAATTCATTCTCATTTCTTGCATGGGACCTAAGCATGCACCCAAAGACACATATTTAATTTTTCAACCAATTTATATGCACTGGAGCATGTGCATGTAGTTTGCTACCTCTTGAGCTTGTGTTGCTTTTCCCTTGAAGAGGAAAGGGTGATGCAACACAGTAGCGTAAGTATTTCCCTCAGTTTTGAGAACCAAGGTATCAATCCAGTAGGAGACTACACGCAAGTCCCTCGTACCTGCACAAACAAAAAAGCCTCGCAACCAACGCGATAAAGGGGTTGTCAATCCCTTCACGGTCACTTACGAAAGTGGGATCTGATAGAGATAATAAGATAAATATTTTTGGTATTTTTATTGTATAGATTGGAAAATAAGGATTGCAAAATAAAAATATCAAGTTGATAGGAAAATAATATGATGGAAGATAGACCTGAGGGCCATAGGTTTCACTAGTGGCTTCTCTCAAGATAGCAAATTCTACGGTGGGTGAACAAATTACTCTCGAGCAATTGATAGAAAAGCGCATAGTTATGAGAATATCTAGGCATGATCATGTATATAGGCATCACGTCCGCGACAAGTACACCGAAATGATTCTGCATCTACTACTATTACTCCACACATCGACCGCTATCCAACATGCATCTAGAGTATTCAGTTCATAAGAACATAGTAACACATTAGGCAAGATGCCATGATGTAGAGGGACAAACTCAAGCAATATGATATAAACCCCATTTTTTATGCTCGATGGCAACAATACAATACGTGCCTTGCTAACCCTATTGTCACTAGGAAAGGACACCGCAAGATCGAACCCAAAGCTAAGCACTTCTCCCATTGCAAGAAAGATCAATCTAGTAGGCCAAACCAAACTGATAATTCGAAGTGACTTGCAAGGATATTTAAATCATGCATGAAAGATTTCAGAGAAGAATCAAATATTGTTCATACATAATCTTGATCATAAACCCACAATTCATCGGATCTTGACAAACACATCGCAAAAAGAATTACATCGAATAGATCTCCAAGAGAATCTAGGAGAACTTTGTATTGAGGTCCAAAGAGAGAGAAGAAGCCATCTAGCTAATAACTATGGACCCGGAGTTCTATGGTAAACTACTCACACATCATCGGAGAGGCTATGGTGTTGATGTAGAAGCCCTCTGTGATTGATTCCCCCTCCGGCGGAGCACCGGAAAAGGCCCCAAGATGGGATCTCACGGGTACAGAAGGTTGCGGCGGTGGAAATAGGGTTTTTTGGTGCTCCTCGATGTTTTCGGGGTATATGGGTATATATAGGTGGAAGAAGTACGTCGGTGGAGCTATGAGGGGCCCATGAGGGTGGGGGGCGCGCCTACCCCCCTGGGCGCGCGCCCTGCATCGTGGCCTCCTTGCTTCTTCCTTGACGGCCACTCCAAGTCTCCTGGATCACGTTTGTTCCAAAAATAACTCTCCTGAAGGTTTCATTCCATTTGGATTCCATTTGATATTCCTTTTCTGCGAAACACTTAAATAGGCAAAAAGACAGCAATTTGCACTGGGCCTTTGTTTAGTAGGTTAGTCCCAAAAATAATATAAAAAGGTATATTAAAGCCCATTAACCATCCAAAACAGATAATATAATAGCATGGAACAATCAAAAATTATAGATACGTTGGAGACGTATCAAGCATCCCATGCTTAATTCCTGCTCGTCCTCGAGTAGGTAATTGATAAAAACAGAATTTTTGATGTGGAATGCTACCTAGCATAATTCTTAATGTAATTTTATTTATTGTGGCATGAATGTTCAAATCCGAAAGATTCAAGCCAAAAGTTTAATATTGACATAAAAATCACGATACTTCAAGCATACTAGCAAAGCAATCATGTCTTCTCAAAATAACATGGCCAAAGAAATTTATCCCTACAAAATCATATAGTCTGGCTATGCTCCATCTTCACCACACCAAATATTTAAATCATGCACAACCCCGATGACAAGCCAAGCAATTGTTTCATACTTTTTATGTTCTCAAACTTTTTCAATCTTCATGCAATACATGAGCGTGAGCCATGGACATAACACTATAGGTGGAATAGAATGGGGGTTGTGGAGAAGACAAAAAGGAGAAGATAGCCTCACATTAACTAGGTGTATCAACGGGCTATGGAGATGCCCATCATTGGATGTGAGTGATTAGGGATTGCCATGCAACGGATGGACTAGAGCTATAAGTGTATGAAAGCTCAACAAAAGAACTAAGTGGGTGTGCATCCAACTCGCTTGCTCACGAAGATCTAGGGCATTTTGAGGAAGCCCATCATTGGAATACACAAGCCAAGTTCTATAATGTAAAATTCCCACTAGTATATGAAAGTGACAACATAGGAGACTCTCTATCATGAAGATCATGGTGCTACTTTGAAGCACAAGTGTGGTAAAAGGATAGTAACATTGTCCCTTATCTCTTTTTCTCTCATTTTTTCTTCTTTTTTTTATTCGTCCGGAGTCTCATCCCGACTTGTGGGGGAATCATAGTCTCCATCATCCTTTCCTCACTTGGGACAATGCTCTAATAATGATGATCATCACACTTTTATTTACTTACAACTTCGAAAAATTACAACTCGATACTAGAACAAAATATGACTATGTGAATGCCTCCGGCGGTGTACTGGGATGTGCAATGACTCATGAATGACATGTATGAAAGAATTATGAACGGTGGCATTGCCACAAATACGATGTCAACCACATGATCATGCAAAGCAATATGACAATGATGAAGCGTGTCATAACAAACAGAACGGTGGTAAGTTGCATGGCAATATATCTCGGAATGGCTATGGAAATTCCATAATAGGTAGGTATGGTGGCTGTTTTGAGGATTGTATATGGTGGGTTTATGGTACCGGCGAAAGTTGCGTGGTACTAGAGAGGCTAGCAATGGTGGAAGGGTGAGAGTGCGTATAATCCATGGACTCAACATTAGTCATAAAGAACTCACATACTTATTGCAAAAATTTATTAGTTATCGAAACAAAGTACTACATGCATGCTCCTAGGGGATAGATTGGTAGAAAAGACCATCGCTTGTCCCCGACCGCCACTCATAAGGAAGACAATCAATAAATAAATCATGCTCCGACTTCTTCACATAATGGTTCACCATACGTGCATGCTACGGGAATCACAAACTTTAGAACAAGTATTTCTCAAATTCACAACTACTCAACTAGCATGACTCTAATATCACCATCTTCATATCTCAAAACAATTATCAAGTATCAAACTTCCCATACTATTCAATGCACTTTTTATGATTGTTTTTATTATACTCATCTTGGATGCCTATCATATTAGGACTAATTTTATAGCTAAAGCAAATTACCATGCTGTTCTAAAAGACTCTAAAAATGATATAAGTGAAGCATGAGAGATCAATAATTTCTATAAAATAAAACCACCACCGTGCTCTTAAAGATATAAGTGAAGTACTAGAGCAAGATTATCTAGCTCAAAAGATATAAGTGAAGCACATAGACTATTCTAATAAATTCCGATTCATGTGTGTCTCTCCAAAAGGTGTGTACTGAAAGGATGATTGTGGTAAACTAAAAAGCAAAGACTCAAATTATACAAGACGCTCCAAGCAAAACACATATCGTGTGGTGAATAAAAATATAGCCTCAAGTAAAGTTTCCGATAGACGAAGACGAAAGAGAGGATGCCTTCCGGGGCATCCCCAAGCTTAGGCTTTTGGTTGTACTTGAATTTTACCTTGGGGTGCCTTGGGCATCCCCAATCTTAGGCTCTTGCCACTCCTTATTCCAAAATCCATCAAATCTTTACTCAAAACTTGAAAACTTCACAACACAAAACTCAACAGAAAATCTCATGAGCTCCGTTAGTATAAGAAAACAAACCACCACTTCAAGGTACTGTAATTAACTCATTATTATTAACATTGGTGTTAAAACTACTGTATTCCAACTTCTCTATGGTTCATACCCCCGATACTTGCCATAGATTCATCAAAATAAGCAAACAACACATGAAAATCAGAATCTGTCAAAAACAGAACAGTCTATAGTAATATGTAGGTTTAGAATACTTATGTAACCCCAAAAATTCTGAAATAAATTGGTGGACGTGAGGAATTTTTCTATTAATCATCTTCAAAAATAATCAACCTAATCTCACTCTCCAGTAAAAAATTCCAGCAAATCTCGTGAGCGCTAAAGTTTCTGTTTTTTACAGCAAGATCGCAAAACTTCCCCCAAGTCTTCCCAAAGGTTATACTTGGAACAAACACTAATTAAAAGCATAAAACCACATCTAAACAGAAGCTACATGAATTATTTATTACTAAACAGAACCAAAAAGCAAGAAAAAATAAAATTGGGTCGCCTCCCAACAAGCGCTATCGTTTAACGCCCCTAGCTAGGCATAAAAACAAGAATAGATCTAGGTATTGTCATCTTTGGTATGCAATCCATAAGTGGCTCTCATAATAGATTCATAAGATAATTTAATTTTCTTTCTAGGAAAGTGTTCCATGCTGAGGGAGTCCTGGATTAGGGGGTGTCCGGATGGCCGGACTATACCTTCAGCCGGACTCCTGGACTATGAAGATACAAGATTGAAGACTTCGTCCCGTGTCCGAAAGGGACTTTCCTTGGCGTGGAAGGCAAGCTTGGCGATACAGATATGCAGATCTCCTACCATTGTAACCGACTTTGTGTAACCCTAACCCTCTTCAGTGTCTATATAAACCGGAGGGTTTTAGTCCGTAGGACAACATACACAACAACAATCATACCATAGGCTAGCTTCTAGGGTTTAGCCTCTCTGATCTCGTGGTAGATCTACTCTTATACTACCCATATCATCAATATTAATCAAGCAGGACGTAGGGTTTTACCTCCATCGAGAGGGCCCGAACCTGGGTAAAACTTCATGTCCCTTGCCTCCTGTTACCATCCGGCCTAGACGCACAGTTCGGGACCCCCTACCCGAGATCCGCCAGTTTTGACACCGACATTGGTGCTTTCATTGAGAGTTCCTCTATGTCATCGTCGTCAGGCTTGATGGCTCCTACGATCATCAATGGCGATGCAGTCCAGGGTGAGACCTTCCTCCCCGGACAGATCTTCATCTTCGGCGGCTTCACACTGCGGGCCAATTCACTTGGCCATTTGGAGCAGATCGAAAGCTATGCCCCTGGCCGTCAGGTCAGATTTGGAAGCTTAAACTACACGGCTGACATCCACGCGGACTTGATCTTCGACGGATTCGAGCCACTGCTGAGCATGCCGCACTGTCACGATGAGCATGATCTAGCTCTGCCGCTGAATAGTGCCCTGGAGGCCGCACCCGCATCGGCTTCGACCCTTAATTCGGAGCCAACTACGCCGATCGAGGATGGGTGGTTGGACGCCGCCTCGGGGGCTGCGATCCCAATGGCGATTGAGCCGAACACCAGCCCCGCACTCTGCGAGACTCGTGACTCCAAGGAGTCGGACTCCTCTCCGGACTCCGAACCCTCCGCGCCCCTGCCGATCGAATCCGATTGGGCGCTGATCATGGAGTTTACTATCGCGGACATCTTTCAGCACTCGCCTTTCGGCGATATTCTGAAGACACTGAAGTCTCTCTCTTTATCAGGAGAGCCCTGGCCAGACTACGGTCAGCAAGATTGGGATACGGACGATGAAGAAATTCAAAGCCCACCCACCACTCACTTTGTAGCCACTGTCGACGATTTAACCGACATGCTCGACTTTGACTCCGAAGACATCGACGGTATGGACACCGATGAAGGAGACGATGAAGAACCAGCGCCTATCAGGCCTTGGAAAGCCACCTCGTCATATGACATATACATGGTGGACACCCCAAAAGAAGGAGATGGCGATGGAACAGCGGAGGATGACCCCTCCAAGAAACAGCCTAAGCACCGGCGTCAGCGGCGCCACTCAAAATCCCGCCAAAACAAATACGGCGATTCCAGCACGGGAGATAATAATACTCCGGAAAGTGCCGAAGAAAACCCCCTCCAGCAAGATTTAGCACAGGAGGATGGAGAAACCAGCCCTCATGGGAGAGCGGCAGACAGAGAGGTCGAGGACGATAATTATATGCCTCCCTCCGAAGACGAGGCAAGCCTCGAGGATGACGAATTCATCGTGCCAGAGGATCCCGTCGAGCAAGAGCATTTTCAACGCAGGCTTATGGCCACGTCAAGAAGCCTCAAGAAAAAACAGCAATAGCTTAGAGCTGATCAAGATTTGCTAGTCGACAGATGGACTGAAGTCCTTGCGACCGAAGAACATAAACTTGAATGCCCCTCCAAGAGCTACCCAAAGCGCAGGTTGCTACCCCGATTAGAGGAGGAAGCACTTAAACCTACATCACCTGCACTTGATACGGCCGATCGGCCACCTCGCGGCCGCGACAGAGAGGCCTCTCGGCCCTCCACTCAAGCCGCACCCCGTACCAAGGCACGGGAAAATGCGCCGGACCTGCGAGATCTGTTGGAGGACAAGGCAAGGCAAACAAGATCGATCTACGGATCGCGTGGGCGCCCCACGACTCGAGACAGTAACCGTCATGCCGGCCACAAATTCGGTAGGGTCGAACACATTAGACAAAGCTTATTGGAGCTACATCGTGATATAGCCCAGTACAGAGGCGCCGCACACCCACTATGCTTCACAGACGAAATAATGGATCATCAAATCCCCGAGGGTTTCAAACCCGTAAACATCGAATCATATGATGGCACAACAGATCCTGCGGTATGGATCGAGGATTATCTCCTTCATATCCACATGGCCCGCGGCGATGATTTCCACGCCATCAAATACCTCCCACTCAAGCTTAAAGGACCAGCTTAGCATTGGCTTAACAGCTTGCTAACAGGATCAATCAGTTGTTGGGAGGACCTGAAAGACGCATTCCTCGACAATTTCCAGGGCACTTATGTGCGACCCCCAGACGCCGATGACCTAAGTCACGTAATTCAACAGCCAGAGGAATCGGCCAGGCAATTCTGGACACGGTTCCTAACAAAGAAAAATCAAATAGTCGACTGTCCGGACGCTGAGGCCCTAGCAGCCTTCAAGCACAATATCCGTGACGAGTGGCTTGCCCGGCACCTTGGATAGGAAAAGTCGAAGTCTATGGCAGCACTCACGACACTGATGACCCGCTTTTGCGCGGGAGAAGACAGCTGGCTTGCTCGTAGCAACAATATGACCAAGAACCCTGGTAATTCAGATACCAGGGATAGTAGTGGCAGGTCGCGTCACAACAAGCAGAAGCACCGCATTAACGGTGACAATGCTGAGGATATGACAGTTAATGCCAGATTCAGAGGCTCTAAATCCGGTCAGCGGAAAAAGCCATTCAAAAGGAATCCTAGGGGCCCGTCCAGTTTGGACCGAATACTCGACCGCTTGTGCCAGATACATGGCACCCCCGAAAAGCCGGCCAATCACACCAACAAGGATTGTTGGGTGTTCAAGCAGGCAGGCAAGTTAAATGCCGAAAATGAAGACAAGGGGCTGCATAGCGATGACGACGAAGAGCCCCGGCCGCCGAACAACAGTGGACAGAAGGGTTTTCCCCCACAAGTGCGGACGGTGAACATGATATATGCAACCCACGTCCCCAAGAGGGAGCGGAAGCGTGCGTTAAGGGATGTATACACGGTAAAGCCAGTCGCCCCAAAGTTCAACCCATGGTCCTCCTGCCCGATCACCTTTGATCGAAGGGACCACCCCACTAGCATCCGTCATGGCGGATTCGCCGCATTGGTTCTAGACCCAATTATTGACGGATTTCATCTCACTAGAGTCCTTATGGACGGCGGCAGCAGCCTAAACCTGCTTTACCAGGATACAGTGCGGAAAATGGGCATAGATCCCTCGAGGATTAAGCCCACCAAAACTACCTTTAAAGGCGTAATACCAGGTGTAGAGGCCAACTGTACAGGCTCAGTCACACTTGAAGTGGTCTTCGGATCTCCGGATAATTTCCGAAGCAAGGAGTTAATCTTCGACATAGTCCCATTCCATAGTGGCTATCACACACTGCTCGGGCGAACCGCATTTGCCAAGTTCAATGCGGTACCGCACTACGCATACCTTAAGCTCAAGATGCCAGGCCCTTGAGGAGTAATTACGGTCAATTGAAACACCGAACGGTCCCTCCGAACGGAGGAGCACACGGTGGCCCTTGCAACGGAAGTACAAAGCAGCCTCTCCAGGCAGTTCTCCAGTCCGGCCACTAAACGACCGGACACCATCAAGCGCGCCTGGAGTAACCTACAACAAGACCGCTTGGCACGATTCGAGCAGGCGTAGCAATGCGGCCCCAACCCCAGCCCTAGCAAAAAGGCGACGCCAGTGCTCCGCATACATAACTACGCTCTAGAAATACCATGGGTACAGGGGGAGGGGCACCATCACGGCACGCCCGAAGCACGGCTTAAACCGCACCAGGGGCTGCCGATTTTTTAATTTTCTCTTACTTTCAGGACTCCATTCTTCGGAAGGCCTGTTCGGCAGTTCAATTGCCGCACAAACGATGCAAGAACCAGGGAAGCATACAAGCCACGCCGCATTACGGAACTCCCAGGTGGTCTCTATCACGAGCAGTATACCTGTTTCGCATACTATTCCACAGCTTGCCCCTGGAACGGACATGTTAAATAGTCCAACCTTTTGCTTATCGCATTACTTGTATCGTTCTACTTTGATCGCAGCCCTCTTTAATAAACAATGCATAGCTTTTGTCTATTTTTGCATTACTTTTTTTATATATGTTCCTTAACGACATGTTGCACCCGTACACTTTGGTATGGCCGAAATACGCCAGGGGCTTCAGTACCCCTCAACATGGTGTGAGAAGTCCGAACACTTTAACAAGTGCGGCACCCCGAACTTATAGCATTATATGCATCGGCTCCGAATCATGTCTTGGGTCAATAGTTGGGTTTGCCCGGCTCCTATGTTTTGGTGCCTTACGTTCCGCTATATCGGCTAAGGTAGCACTAGGAGAACCACTGCGATTGTGCCCCAGTTGAGCTGGGTCGAGCACCTCAGTGGAGAAAGCTAAAACTGACTGTCATGATGAAGCAAGAGCTGGTCGCTGTTCAAGAGGTTTTTCGAGTCCCTAAAGACTTATGCCGCTTAGAGCGAGGAGTCGGCTTTGTCCGGCCAAGGCGTGGATAGCGCCCCGAACTCGGTCTTTTGAATACCAGGGGCTTCGCCGAAATTTAAAATTATAGAATTCTATGGCTAAGTGAGAGTGTTTACGCATTATAGTCCGATTGCCTTGTTCGTTAGGCTGAGCGCCTCCCTCGAAGGACCCAAACATGGGAAAAGAGCGCTCAGGTTTATCCCTGAACACCCCAGCACTAGCGGCACGGGGGCAGAAGCCGATGACTCGCCATCTCTCAGAATTGATAAACAGCCGCATAGAAGGTAATATTTTAAATTCCAACAGCATTGCTTAGCGCATATGAACAAGTTTTCAGCGCACAGGACAAAACGAGCAAGTTTCACTCAAAAATTACATCCCTAGAACATTCATCCGCCACAAGGCAGGCACCCTTTAGAACATCCTTATAATAATTCTCGGGCTTGCGATGCTCTTTCCTCGGCGGCGGGCCGTCCTTCACAAGCTTCTCAGCATCCAGCTTGCCCCAGTGCACCTTCGCACGGGCAAGGACCCTACATGCACCTTCAATGCAGACGGAGTGCTTGATGACTTCGAGCCTTGGACAGGCCTCCACCAGCCGCCGCACCAGCTCGAAATAGCTCCCAGGCAGAGCCTCTCCAGGACACAGCCGAACTATGAGGCCCTTCATGGCCTGTTCGGCCGCCTTGTGGAGCTCGACCAGTTGCTTCAGCTGGTCGCTCAGGGGCACGGGGTGTCCGGCCTCAGCATACTGAGACCAGAACACCTTCTCTGTCGAGCTGCCTTCCTCGGCTAAATAGAATGCGGCGACATCAGAAACACTCCGGGGAAGATCTGCGAACGCTCCTGGAGAGCTCCAGATTCGGGTAAGTAACAAGTAACTCACGTTTATGTGTTTGCTTTGCATAAAGAATGCCTTACCCGCCGCTATCTTCTTCACCTCATCCAACTCCTGGAGGGTCTTCTGGGATTAGGCCTTGGCAGACTTGGCATTTTCAATAGCCGCCGCGAGCTCGGACGCTCGCGTCTTTGAGTCAAGCTCCAAACTCTCATGTTTTTTCATGAGAACCTGGAGCTCTTGTTGCACCTTGCCAGCCTGGGCCTCGTACTTGTCCCGCTCGGTGCGCTCCGTGGCCGCCCTCTTCTCGGCCTCAACCAGCGCTTGCTTAAGGGTCGCCACCTCAGACATGGCCCCTACAATAGCCATGATAATCCTGTCATTTTTTGCAATTACACCTTTTTATATATATTTAAACAAGGTATTTCTTACCTTCATTGTCCTCGAGCTGCTTCTTGGCACGCCCGAGCTCTTGCTCGGACCGCTCGAGGTTCTGCTTTAGCGTGTCCACTTCTGCACTTAGTGCGGCGGACGCAAGCAGAGAATCCTGCATACACATATTGACTCCTTTTTGTTAGACTCCTGCGAATTTTATTTGATCCTCTATTCGGCTTTTCTTCCCGAACGCCAAACAGAGCATCAGGGGCTACTGTCTATGCGGTAATATTATTTACACATTCTTTACTTACCTCAAAGCCTGTTAAAAGGCTAGTACAAGCTTTAGTCAGTCCGCTCTTGGCGGACTGAACCTTCTGGACCACCGCACTCATAATGGTGCGGTGCTCCTCATCGATGGAGGCGCCTGGGAGCGCCTCCAACAGATTGTCCGGCGCCTCCGGTTGGACGGAGGTCACCGGCATGGTGGGCTTGCTCCTCTTGGAAGGAGGTCCCCCGCCGGACTCTAGAACCTTTGAAGGTTCCGGAGCGGTGTCCGGCCTAGGGCCGGACTTGGAGCCCTGGGGGTTTCATCCCCTTTACTCCTGAAGTCCGGGAGGTCGCCTCGCGACGCCTCCAGGACCACCTCCTCCCGGCTTGGAACCTTTTGGGTCAACACTTCGGTGTCGTCCGTAGGGCAGGGGGAGGAAGCCGTCGGAAGCGAGTTCACATCCGACGAGTCTAGTGAGCCGCTCGACGACGCGTCGAGCCGGTCTTTGGGTGGGCTGCATTAACAAATTCGACATAAGGGAAAGCTGTGCAATAAACGAATACTATGAATTACTCTGGTATTCGGATACTTATGATTTGGCCAGGGGCCTGGCCCTGGGCAGGCACTCCTCTCCGCCGCCGTCGGCGTCGGTGGAGTAGTCCAGAGGAAGGGTTTTCCCCTTCTTGGACCCTTCGGCCTCCCCAGCTGGGGCGGCCTTCCTTTTCTTCTCTCCTCCCGCTGGAGGGGGAGAGGTCTATTCTTCTTCCTCCTCGTCTTCACGGGAGGAATGCGCCTTGGAACCGTCGGATGATGGATCCGACACCTCCTGGCGCCGGGCACTCTTTCGAGTCCCCGTGGCCTTTTTCGCGGCCTTCTTCTCTGGCACCACATAGGGTGCCAGAACCGGCAGCTTAGCCAAGCGAGCGTCCGCTGGGCCTTCGGGCAAAGGAGCCGGATAGTTGATCTGTCCGGACGTCACCTTCCAATCCTGTCAAAGGTAAGGGAGCTTAGATCCCGCATGGAGTCAAACTATGAAAAACTGATACCCTGTAAAAGGAAAAAACAGATTAACGCATGAGCGTGACGCTGCGTACTGAATCCGCGATCCTCAGTAGCAGATGCGGGGGCCTCGGCGCCCTTGAAAAGCTCCTTCCAGGCATCTTCGTACGCCGTGTCGAAGAGCCTGCTCAGAGTTTGGTGCCGCGCCGGGTCGAACTCCCACAGGTTGAAAGCCCGTTGTTGACACGGGAGGATCAGGCGGATGAGCATAACCTAGACTACGTTGACAAGTTTGAGCTTCTTGTCCACCAGGGTTTGGACGCATGTTTGGAGTCCGGTCAGCTCTCCTTTTTTACCCCACGACAGGCCCGTCTCCTTCCAGGAGGTGAGCCGCGTAGGGGTTCGGATCAAAACTCGGGGGCTGTGACCCATTCGGGGTCGCGCGGCTCAGTGATGTAAAACCACCCCGATCGCCACCCCTTCAGGGTCTCCACAAAGGAGCCCTCAAGCCATAAGACGTTGGCCATCTTGCCCACCATGGCGCCTCCGCACTCCGCCTAGTTGCCGCGCACCACCTTCGGCTTGACATTGAAAGTCTTGAGCCATAGGCCGAAATGGGGGCGGATGCAGAGGAAAGCCTCGCACACGACGATAAACGCCGAGATGTTGAGGACAAAGTTCGGGGCCAGATCGTGGAAATCCAGGCCATAGTAGAAAATGAGCCCCCGGACAAATGGGTGAAGAGGGAAGCCCAGTCCGCGGAGGAAATGGGGGATGAACACCACCCTCTCATGGGGCCTAGGGGTGGGGATGAGCTGCCCCTTTTCGGGAAGCCGGTACGCAATGTCGTTAGACAAGTATCCGGCCTTCCTCGGTTTTTTGATGTGTCCCTCCGTGATGGAGGAGACCATCCACTTGCCTCCTGCTCCGGACATGGCTGGAGAAGGTTGAGGTGGGGAGTGCGGACTTGGGCGCTGGAGCTCGAGTGCGCGAGAATGGATAAGCAAGGGAGGAAGAAGGCGTAGGTGAAAAGGTGGATCCGTATCCCCTTATATGGGTGGACGCAACTACGTGACCAGCCTGGTAAAACTCACTTACCTCCAAGCGCCGTAATCAATGGCGCGGTTGGGTTACCCACGCCCGTATTGATGAGAATCCTGGAATAAGGGGACACGATCTCTGCTTTAACAAGACGTGCCAAGAAAACCGCCTCGCATGACGCGCTGAGGTGGGATAATGAAACGACTCGGATAAAGGCTTGGCCGTGGTGTGTCACACTACGGAATACGTCAGCAGACTAGATTTTTGTAAATATTATTCTCTCTATGGCAATATGTGGAAACTTATTTTGCAGAGCCGGACACTATCTTTGTGTTCAAAATCTTCTATGAAGTACTTGGAGGAGGAACCCGCCTTGCAATGCCGAAGACAATCTGCGCGCTGGACTTGTCATCATTGAAGCCTGGTTCAGGGGCTACTGAGGGAGTCCTCAATTAGGGGGTGTCCGGATGGCTGGACTATACCTTCAGCCGGACTCCTGGACTATGAAGATACAAGATTGAAGACTTCGTCCCGTGTCCGGAAGGGACTTTCCTTGGCGTGGAAGGCAAGCTTGGCGATACGGATATGCAGATCTCCTACCATTGTAACCGACTTTGTGTAACCCTAACCCTCTTTGATGTCTATATAAACCGGAGGGTTTTAGTCCATAGGACAACATACACAACAACAATCATACCATAGGCTAGCTTCTAGGGTTTAGCCTCTCCGATCTCGTGGTAGATCTACTCTTGTACTACCCATATCATCAATATTAATCAAGCAGGACATAGGGTTTTACCTCCATCGAGAGGGCCCGAACCTGGGTAAAACTTCGTGTCCCTTGCCTCATGTTACCATCCGGCCTAGACGCACAGTTCGGGACCCCTTACCCGAGATCCGCCGGTTTTGACACCGACACATGCCTTTCCTTAACAGAAATTGGAATCTAATGTTTCCTACTTTCATATCAATAATTGCACCAATCGTTCTATGGAAAGGTCTACCAAGAATAATAGGACATGTAGGATTGCAATCTATATCAAGAACAATGAAGTCTACAGGCACATAATTCCTATTTTCAACAATAAGAACATCATTAATCCTTCCCATAGGTTTCTTAATAGTGGAATCCGCAAGATGCAAATTTAAAGAACAATCATCAAATTCACGGAAACCTAACACATCACACAAAGTTTTTGGAATCGTGGAAACACTAGCACCCAAATCACAATAAGAAAAGCATTCATGATCTTTAATTTTAATTTTAATAGTAGGTTCCCACTCATAAAAAAGTTTTCTAGGGATAGAAACTTCTAATTCAAGTTTTTCTTCATAAGACTGCATTAAAGCATCAACGATATGTTTGGTAAAAGCTTTATTGTGATCATAAGCACGAGGAGAATTTAGCACGGATTGCAACAAGGGGATACAATCTATCAAAGAGCAATTATCATAATTAAATCCCTTGAAACCCAAAATAGTGGGTTCATTGATATGTAAAGTTTTGACTAAAGATCTAAAAACTCTGAATCATTGGGACGCCTTTTAGCTAAAGTTGACTCATCTCCAGTTCCATCATTATCAAGATTCATATTGCAAAATAAATATTTAATAGGAGACACATCAATCACTTTTAGATCTTCATCCTTATTATCGTGAAAACTGGAAGAACACGCTTTTATAAAGCAATCTTTTTTAGCATGCATCCTAGCGGTTCTTTCTTTGCACTCATCAATGAAAATTCTCATGGCTTTGAGAGACTCATTGATATCATGCTTAGGAGGAATAGATCTAAGTTTCAAGGAATCAACATCAAGAGAAATTCCATCCACGTTCCTAGCCAACTCATCAATCTTAGGCAATTTTTCTTCAAGCAAAGCATTGAAATTCTTTTGCGAAATCATAAATTCTTTAACACTAGTCTCAAAATCAGAGGGCATCTTATTAAAATGTCCATAAGAGTTGTTGTAGGAATTACCATAATTATTAGAGGAATTACTAGGAAATGGCCTAGGATTAAAGTTTCCTCTATACGCGTTGTTACCAAAATTATTCCTACCAACAAAATTCACATCCATAGATTCATTATTATTCTCAATCAAAGTAGACAAAGGCATATCATTAGGATTAGAAGAAACACTCTTATTAGCAAACAATTTCATAAGTTCATCCATCTTTCCACTCAAAACATTAATTTCTTCTATAGCATGAACCTTTTTGCTAGTAGATCTTTCGGTGTGCCATTGAGAATAATTAACCATAATATTATCTAGGAGTTTAGTAGCTTCTCCTCAAGTGATTTCCATAAAAGTGCCTCCTGCGGCCGAAACTAAAATATTTCTAGAAGCAAAATTCAATCCAGCATAAAAAATTTGTATGATCATCCATAAATTTAGTCCATGAGTAGGGCAATTACATATCATTAATTTCATCCTCTCCCAAGCTTGTGCAACCTGCTCATGATCAAGTTGCTGAAAATTCATAATATCGTTTCTAAGAGAGATGATCTTAGCGGGAGGAAAATACTTAGAGATAAATGCATCTTTGCACTTATTCCATGAATCAATACTATTTTGAGGCAAAGACGAAAACCAAGTTTTAGCACGATCTCTAAGCGAAAACAGAAATAGCTTCAATTTAACAATATCATTATCCACACCTTTCTTATTTTGCATGTCACATAAATCGACAGAGTTGTTTAGATGGGTAGCGGCATCTTCACTAGGAAGGCCAGAAAACGAATCTTTCATGACAAGACTCAGCAAAGCAGTATTAATTTCACAAGATTCAGCATCAGTAAGAGGAGCAATCGGAGTGCTAATAAAATCATTATTGTTGGTATTGGAAAAATCACACAATTTAGTATTATCTTGAGCCATCGTGACAAACAATCCAACACACAAGCACACAAGAAGCAAGCAAGAAGAGGCGGACAAAAAAGAGGCGAGCGGAAAAGAGGGCGAATAAAACGGCAAGGGTGAAGTGAGGGAGAGGAAAATGAGAGGCAAATGGCAAATAATGTAATGCGAGGGATAAGAGTTTCTGATGGGTACTTGGTATGTATTGACTTGTGCATAGATCTCCCCGGCAACGGCGCCAGAAATCCTTCTTACTACCTCTTGAGCTTGCGTTGGTTTTCCCTTGAAGAGGAAAGGGTGATGCAGCACAGCAGCGTAAGTATTTCCCTCAGTTTTGAGAACCAAGGTATCAATCCAGTAGGAGACTACACGCAAGTCCCTCGTACCTGCACAAACAAACAAGAACCTCACAACCAACGCGATAAAGGGGTTGTCAATACCTTCACGGTCACTTACAAAAGTGAGATCTGATAGAGATAATAAGATAAATATTTTTGGTATTTTTGTTGTATAGATTGGAAAATAAAGATTGCAAAATAAAAATAGCAAGTTGATAGGAAAATAATATGATGGAAGATAGACCCGGGGGCCATATGTTTCACTAGTGGCTTCTCTCAAGATAGCAAATTCTACGGTGGGTGAACAAATTACTCTCGAGCAATTGGTAGAAAAGCGCATAGTTATGAGAATATCTAGGCATGATCATGTATATAGGCATCACGTCCGCGACAAGTTGACCAAAACGATTCTGCATCTACTACTATTACTCCACACATCAACTGCTATCCAGCATGCATCTAGAGTATTAAGTTCATAAGAACAGAGTAACACATTATACAAGATGACATGATGTAGAGGGATAAACTCAAGCAATATGATATAAACCCCATCTTTTTATCCTCGATGGCAACAATACAATACGTGCCTTGCTGCCCCTGGTGTCACTGGGAAAGGACACCGCGAGATTGAACCCAAAGCTAAGCACTTCTCCCATTGCAAGAAAGATCAATCTAGTAGGCCAAACCAAACTAATAATTCAAAGAGAATTTCAAAGATATTTAAATCATGCATAAAATATTTCAGAGAAGAATAAAATATTGTTCATAGATAATATTGATCATAAACCCACAATTCATCGGATCTCGACAAACACACCGCAAAAAGAATTACATTGAATAGATCTCCAAGAGAATCGAGGAGAACTTTGTATTGAGATCCAAAGAGAGAGAAGAAGCCATCAAGCTAATAACTATGGACCCGAAGGTCTGTGGTAAACTACTCACGCATTATCAGAGAGGCTATGGTGTTGATGTAGAAGCCCTCCGTGATCGATTCCCCCTCCGGTGGAGCACCGGAAAAGGCCCCAAGATGGGATCTCGCGGGTACAGAAGGTTGCGGTGGTGGAAATAGGGTTTTGTGGTGCTCCTGGATGTTTTCAGGGTATATGGGTATATATAGGAGGAAGAAGTACGTTGGTGGAGCTGCGAGGGGCCCACGAGGGTGGGGGCGCGCCCCCTTGCCTCGTGGCCTCCTCGCTTCTTTCTTGATGACCACTCCAAGTCTCCTGGATCACGCTTGTTCCAAAAATAACTCACCCGAAGGTTTCATTCCGTTTGGATTCCATTAATATTCCTTTTCTGCGAAACACTAAAATAGGCAAAAAAAACAGCAATTTGCACTAGGCCTTTGGTTAGTAGGTTAGTCCTAAAAATAATATAAAAAGGTATATTAAAGCCCATTAAACATCCAAGACAGATAATATAATAGCATGGAACAATCAAAAATTATAGATACGTTGAAGACGTATCATAGTTCAAATTTGAATTATGCACATGAATGCATTGAAAACTCAGTTAATGCATAACAAAGTCCAAACGAACCCCAAAAAATCACACAACACTCCTATTGTTCTATGTTGACACGAGAAAAAATTGAAAGCAATAAGAGGCAATGGATATCATTTCGTCCACAAAGGTGGGACGTTCCCTACCGAAAACCATCATACTTGTTGTGAGAAGCTCCTGTTTGTGAGAAGCATATACCCAAACCTGCTCCAAATGGGACAAAATTTGTACCATGGAATGTTGATGCCGCTCCATGATAGCATGCCAAGTTTCATGAATTTCAGACGAGTTTTGGATTTACTAGAATTTAAAAACCAGGCATCTCAATGTTTTGCCGGCAATCAATAGTGCCCCGGTGTTTCAAATTCATTCCCATTTCTTGCATGGGACCTAAGCATGCACCCAAGGATGCATATTTGATTTTTCAACCAATTTATATGCACTGGAGCATGTGCATGTAGTTCAAATTTGAATTATGCACATAAAATGCATTGAAAACTCAGTTAATGCATAAAATGTCCAAACGAACCCCAAAAAATCACAAAAAAATCACACAACACACATGTTGTGCTATGTTGACACGAGAAAAAAAGTTGAAAGCAATAAGAGGCAATGGATATCGTTTCGTCCACAAAGGTGGGACGTTTCCTACCGAAAACCATCATGCTTGTTGTGAGAAGCTCCGGTTTGAGAGAACCATATACCAAAACCAACCCCAAATGGGACAAAATTTGTACCACGGCATGTTGATGCCACTCCATGATAGTATGCCAAGTTTCATGAATTTCAGACGAGTTTTGGATTTACTAGAATTTAAAAATCAGGCATCTCAATGTTTTGACGGCAATCAATGGTGCCCCGGTGTTTCAAATTCATTCCCATTTCTTGCATGGGACCTAAGCATGCACCCAAGGACACATATTTGATTTTTCAACCAATTTATATGCACTGGAGCATGTGCACGTAGTTCAAATTTGAATTATGCACATAAAATGCATTCAAAACTCAGTTAATGCAAAAAAATGTCCAAACGAACCCCGAAAAATCACACAACACTCCTATTATTCTATGTTGGCATGAGAAAAAATTTCGAAAGCAATAAGAGGCAATATATATAGTTTCGTCCCCAAAGGTGGGACGTTCCCTACCGAAAACCATCATGCTTGTTGTGAGAAGCTCCGGTTTATGAGAAGCATATACCCAAACCTGCCCCAAATGGGACAAAATTTGTACCACGGCATATTGATGCCGCTCGATGATAGCATGCCAAGTTTCATGAATTTTAGACGAGTTTTGGATTTACTAGAATTTAAAAACCAGGCATCTCAATGTTTTGCCGGCAATCAACAGTGCCCTGGTGTTTGAAATTCATTCCCATGTCTTGCATGGGACCTAAGCATGCACCCAAGGACACATATTTGATTTTTCAACCTATTTATATGCACTGGAGCATGTGCATGTAGTTCAAATTTGAATTGTTCACCTGAAATGGCTAGAAAACCAATTTAATGTATAAAATGTTCAAACGAACCCTTAATATATTCCAATTATTTTACGACACACATATAATTGCATGTTCACTCCAGATAAAAGGTCTAGTAATTAAAACACCGTCATTGCCACTGTGACCCCATTATGTAATTCAAATCAAGATGAAAAATCAAGTAGATCGCACATAGTTTATTATCAGCAACCTTATGAGATGTAGTACAAAATATCTTGGAGCACCGTCGATGTATAGTATGCCTATGGCTTACGCAAGAAGGTGCGCCAGCTACAGTCCACAGCTGGCGTCTCAAGCACACTAGCTCGCTCCCCAAATATCATTTCACTATTCAATCGTCGCCGGTGAAAGATGGGCACGTGGACCCGCGTCGTGAGGGCAACTTCGGTGGCCCACTCCGGTGAGAACGCAGCCGTTGCTGCCATGCGCGTGCTAACAAGGTGCATGAGTGCGGCCGCAATTTGCGACTGGGCGGCAAAGGCAGCCCAAACGACTATTGTTGCTTCTCAGGTGGCGGCAGCAACATCTGCCTCGGGGATAGCAACTGGCAAGAGCGGCACAGCAGCTGCCCGTTCCGCAGCGGCGGCCTTAGCCCTGATGGAGGCCGCCCACGACCATGTCGAGGCCACCCATGCCCAGCTCCTGGCAGTCACCACACAAATCGAACGAAGCTTCTCCGACAACGGTCGGCAACCCACGATCGAAGAGCTGGCAATCGCCGAGAGTGTTCGAGCAGCCATCCGTTCCTCCGCCGCATACCTTGCGACGATGGAGCCCGTCTAAGCCCAGATCGTGTCCGCCCATGCCTAGCTCATGGCGGCCTTTTCCAAAGAAATGGAGGACGCGGATGGCGATATGCTTGCTGAGTATGGTGCGATGGATGCCATGGAGCCCCTTCCCCAGGAGACTGTCGGGCGCGAGCTGGACATGGAGGCGGTGGCGGAGATTGACGAGCACCAGTCATAGTAGTACTCTATGTTTTGTTTAATTAAGAGTGCCAGTCTTTAATTTGTTAGAGTAATGTTTAGGTCAGCTAGCTTTGTTTAATTGTTGAACTTGCTCGATTAAGAAGTGTGGGTATGTTGTAGTCTCCTTTGTGTACCCAAATTATGCAATGACGTGGATGACCACTGTAACCATTGAAATTCAAACCAAAACTTTTTGACATTCAAACTCATCACACACGGGTTAAGCTATCTGAGTCGTTTGTGATGTCCACATATCATACATCGTTCTAAATAAGGGACTATGTCTCATGACACTTTGCGCGCCAGTTTTTTGGCTGAAGCGATTCCAAATTTTCGGCTTCTGTGGAAATATCTACCTCCCCGCCCCCTCCCCCTTACCAAAAGACACATTTCCCCTCTTTCCACCTTCCTTTCCAAGTTGAAACCTTCACTCCTTGCTTGCAGCACCGCCGCCTCCTCACCGACGACCCTCCATCACGCTGCTCGGCCTCCTCTATCTAGGCAGGTAATCCACACCCGACCCCCATCCTCCTCCTCCTTCCACATCCCACATGCCCCGACCGCCGGCGCGAGCATGACACCTTCCACCCAAATCACCGACCACACCACCAAATAAGCGCCGGACTAAGCCATGGTGCACGCAGTATAGCCAGGACCTCAAGAAGCATTTGGCAGTGGAGCGGCAAATCGCGGTCGCACGCACGGATGAGGTCGTGATGGCTGTCATTCGTGTCGACCCCCAGATCTTGGAGGAGCACCTTGCCAATTGCTAGCTACGTCGGTTAAGCATGCTCGGTTTACCCATTGCATGTGCTGCTCCTGCCTTTCCTTCACACAATCTAGTGAATTGTGCTATCTAATTTCACCATGCAATCTGTTGATCTAGTGTATATGTTCTATACATCGTGCAGTGTGGTGCTCACTTATTAACTATTTTGTTAATTAGTTGTCGTCTTCAGTTAACTGTTTGGTTCAATTCTGCAAATGTGATGTCCAATTCTTCGGGCTGCAATTTCGTATTGTCTTCCATCTGAGAAATAAATCAAATTTATCTTTACAAAATTGTGGGTGCATTCTGTTATTGTATACCATGTGAGGAATAAATTGAATTTTGTTGTACTAAATACATGAGAAACAAATATAATTGCTACAATTGGCTTTATTTAACTGTTTGGTTAACTCTCTGATCTTCTATTAGGAGTATGTTATATTGTGCAATGTGGTGCTCAGTTAATGTTTGGTTCATTTGTTGTGGTGTTTAGTTAACTACTTGGTTTAATGTTATATTGTGCAATATGGTGCTCATTTAATGTTTGGTTCATTTGTTGTGGTGTTTAGTTAACTGCTTGGTTCAATTCTGCAATGCGATGTCCAATTCTCGTGGGTAGAATTTTGTATTGTTGTGCATGTGAGGAGTAAATCGAGTTTGGTTGCACTTAATACATGAGAAACATATACAAGTGCTATATTTCCTAGTTCTTAATCATGCTTGGTTTGGGTAAATGGGTTTTCCGTGTGGCTTCAATTAATCTGATGAGTCTGCAATGTGCTTATTTTTCATCAACATATTTTACTGATAGCATGCGAACCCTTACTTAACCTGATGACTAACTACCTTATATGTGTTGCATGGAAACAATGGGAAGCACTGAGGTTTACAATCGAGGTTAGCACGTGCATGGTCCGTTGTCTAATAGCACATTATTGTGCAATTGCAGGAACCATTCTAATATTTTGGTTTTTAACAATTTGGTCTTGCACATGTAGGTCCTGCTATTAGAGGTTTGGACCCACTGTTCGACCCTTTTTGCATATGGGGAAATGAGTTGTCCATGAATATCAATCAAATCAAGAAACTCAGAAAGATTGTTAGGATAAAGAAATTAGTGACAAAAAACAACAAGATCTTTGTTTGCACAATGAAGAAGACATCAGTTCACTACAAGATGGTACTAACTATTATACCTTGCCTTTTTTTATTCCTTTGCCCCATTTCCAATATAGAGAAGATATTTATGCACATCCTTGTTTTCAGGCCTTTCCAAAGTAGTTCACTAATGATTACCTCTCAGACCACCTCTATGGTTAGGAGGCGAGGAAGGTTTTCATACGGTTCAATATTGAAGTGTTCCTGAAGAGGTCGAAGGACGGATGATCAATCATCCACAGGCACTAGCCTAAAGTTGCAAAGACCTTCAACATGAATGAAGGCTCAATATCCGCCTTCCGCTTCAGTAGGTTTCCAGATGAGATGCATCTGTCTATATACCGTCTATGATGCTAATTTCGAAAGGTTCTACATGTTGCATGTGGAACTTGCTGCTGGTGCAGTTGTGTAATGGGGTAGCTAAGTGCTGAAGCTATATCATGTTGTACTCTAATGTATTTCAATTATGAAATTCCGCTTCCTTAATATGGAAACGAAATATATTGTGTGCTTAATATGAATGTCAATTAGATTAATAAATGGATTATTAATAATAGGGCAATTAGCCTGCTAATTGGGTTTTGATATTGCAAACGGTTGTTGAAAAAATACCATGGGCGATGACCTCAGGCAACGCACACGGTTTCTAGGAATAAACCGTGTTGGATCAATGAACAATCACACATGACTTTCTCTTGAAAACGGTTTGCGTTAGGCCACCTTGCGCAAACGCTTACCACATAAAAAATGTGTGTCATGGACAGCCTTTGCCACACATTTTCTTCTTCGGACCGTGTGTGCTACATTCAATAATGCAAACGATTTAATGGGAAACTTTGTGTGTGATGTACCTGTGAACGGAAACGTTTTCCTTGGAGCGACTGTGTGGGATGTGCATACGAATGGAAACATTTAGCGAGGACTGACTGTGTGGGATGTACTTGCGACCGGAAACAATTTCGCCGTATAATTGTATTTTTTTAGCTCTACTATACATATTTCCGTATTTGAGTGCTCGCCGGTCGCACACGACCTCATTTTGCCGAACGTGTGTGCCAGGAGGGCATATCCCCGGCGGTTTCTGGGTCGTGTGGGAAGGACCCCCCTATCGCCCACACTCACTTGGCGACGGTTCCAAATGCCGTCGTGGGAAGGGGTAAAAAACCGTTTGTTTAGGACCGACGCGCACCAGTGTGGGGTTGTCTTCTTTTATTTTGGTTCCGTAGTCGGACCTTGATTGTACTCTGGATGGTGTATGTTTAACTTATTATTTGAGTGAAGTGGCGATTGTAATCCAACTCTTTATCCCTTTCTTATTTAGTACATGGGATTGTGTGAAGATTACCCCTCTTGCGACAAAACCACCATGCGGTTATGCCTCTAAGCCGTGCCTCGACATGTAGGAGATATAGCCGCATCGTGGGCGTTACATTCTTGGTCATTTGGTTTGTATTTAGTGTCCTGCTTTGTCCAATTCAGTTTGGCTGTGTGGGTGTGATCTTTATATACGGTCACAAGGGATTCAAAAAGGTATTCAATCACAATCATTTTGAAAGTTTTATAAAACTATTAAAAAAGTATCATATCAAAATTTTGTAATCATGCAAGTCATCAAAATTTTATTATAGATGTTAAATTTCATGGAGTAGGTAGATATTTTGTCTGACGCTCCTGGACAGGTATATTTTGCTATATAGGATGATCCATTGACAACCATAGAAAGGTTTTGATTTTAATTTTTGTCAAGTTCAGTTCAATTTTAATTGTACTTACATTTTCTCCAGCATTATTTTGTCATTAATTTTGAAATTTATGCCATGATTTTTCTTCTTCAATTTTACAAGTATTGTTAAGACATCTAAACACTTCTATGTTTGGTGGTGAGTGTTTTTGAAAGTGTCAAGGGTCATTGGTAAATATTTTATGATAGTAACGCTTGGATAGGATTATTTAACACAAACACTTTTGTAACATTTTTTACTCTTTACAAGACTCAGGTGGCAACAAAAATGGGAAGAGAAAACACTGAAATCCTTGTGGAGGACCTCCAATTCCTAAAAGAGCGACCTCCTTGCTGGATGATACTGGGGAATTGGACATTTGAGTTAAAGATATGAAAATTGAATCGACAAAACTAAAATGCGTGTGATACTATTCTATCGTTATCATTTACCTCTCCTGCTACTCTGGAATGTTATTGGCTGCTTATGTAATTTCAATATGTTACATGCACTTTCTAAGTTGTGAATTACTATGTTATGCAATTGAATTGTAATGTTATATTGTGATTCTGGAATGACTGTGCAGATGATACTTTTCTGCCCGACATGCACACGACAAGCTAATCAATGGCTGTGAGCCGCATACACACCCTGATGGATGGCTACCACAGCTTGTCGTTCAACCATCGTGCAGAAAAGGTCGTGCACCAAGCAGCGCTCTTGTGATTTATGCCTTGCCTTGCATGTTTGGAATGGTCATAAATAGATGAATTAAATGAGATTTTTGCTTCCATGCGTTTATTTTAACGGTAAAAAAGACAATATTATTTGATGTGCATGAGGTACATGTTATTTAGAATACAATATGTATGCTATGCGTCACAAGAGACGTGTGTTGCACGTGCATGCTTACTAGTGTATAAAAAAGGCCAAATGAACCCGGAATAATTCCAAAATTTAGAACGACACTTCTATTTGGTGTAATCTGCCTGTGTAAAAAAATTAAGGCGGGAGAAGCCAGTGTACGTATCTTGTTTTGCACACGAAGGTGACATGTTCCCTCTCGGAACCGCGAGCCTTCTTGAGGGAAGCTCCGGTTTGCAAGAAGCTTACACCAAAGCTTGTCCCAATTCGGCCAAAAAATTTACCGCAGCATGTTGGTGCCATGTCATGACACCATGCAAAGCTTCATGATTTTCAGGCATGTTTTGGATTTACATGAATTTAAAAACCAAGTTTCTCAATCTTTCCGGCCGAGCCACGATGCCCAGATGTTTGAATTTCATTCCCATTTCTTGCATGGGACCTATAAATACACCCAAGGACACACATGTGATTTTTCAACCAACTTTGGTGCACTGGAGCATGTCCTTGTAGTTCAAATTTGAATTATACACATTAAATGCGCAGAAACTCAATTAATGTATAAAAAAGGTCAAACGAACCCGGAATAATTCCCAAATTTAGCACGATACTTCTATTTGGTGTAATCTGCGTGTGTAAAAAAATTAAGGCGGGAGAAGGCAGTGTACGTATCTCGTTTCGCACACAGAGGTGACATGTTCCCTCTCGGAACCACGAGCCTTCTTGAGGGAAGCTCCGGTTTGCAAGAAGTTTACACCAAAGCTTGTCCCAATTTGGCCAAAAAAATTACCGCGGCATGTTGGTGCCATGTCATGACACCATGCCAAGTTTCATGATATTCAGGCGTGTTTTGGATTTACAGTAATTTAATAACCAAGTTTCTCAATCTTTCCGGCCAAGCCACGACGCCCAAATGTTTGAATTTCATTCCTATTTCTTGCATGGGACCTATAAATACACCCAAGGACACACATGTGATTTTTCAACCAACTTTGGTGCAGTGGAGCATGTGCTTGTAGTTCAAATTTGAATTATGCACATTAAATGCGCAGAAACTCAATTAATGTATAAAAAGGCCAGACGAACCCGGAATAATTCCAAAATTTAGCATGATACTTCTATTTTGTGTAATCTACCTGTGTAAAAAATTAAGGCGGCAGAAGGCAGTGTACGTATCTCGTTTCGCACACGGAGGTGACACGTTCCCTCTTGGAACCACGAGCCTTCTTGAGGGAAGTTACAGTTTGCAAGAAGCTTACACCAAAGCTTGTCTCAATTCGGCCAAAAAAATTACCGCAGCATGTTGGTGCCATGTCATGACACCATGTCAAGTTTCATGATTTTCAGGCGTGTTTTGGATTTACAGAAATTTAAAAACCAAGTTTCTAATTCTTTCCGGCCGAGCCACGACGCCCAGATGTTTGAATTTCATTCTCATTTCTTGCATGGGATATATAAATTCACCCAAAGACACACATGTGATTTTTCAACCAACTTTGGTGCATTGGAGCATGTGCTTGTAGTTCAAATTTGAATTATGCACATTAAATGCCCAAAAACTCAATTAATGCATAAAAATGCCAAACGAACCTGGAATAATTCCAAATTTAAACACGACACTCATGTACTAGTTGCATGTTCACTGTACGTAAATGTTCTAGCAATTCAAACAACATCCTTTCCCTCCGTAACACCATTTTGTCTTTCAAAATAATGAAAAAAATCAGGTATACCACAAACAGTTTACTAGAAAGAATCGTGTGGATGCGATATAAATTATCCTGGCGCACCGTCTTATCTGGCTTACGCAGGAAGCTTCATCGTCTACAGTCCACCGCCCCCGCTTGAACCACACTTGCGCGCCAGTTTCTTGTGGCACCGAGCGAAATTGTTTTGCCACCGCGGAAATATCTATCTCCCCGCCCCCTCCCTCCTACCAAAAGCCACATTTCCACTGTTCCTCCTTGCTTTCCAAGTTCAAACCTTCATTGCTACTTACTGGCAGCTCAGCCTCCTCGCCGGCGACCCTTCTTCTTGCAGCGCCGGCTCCTCGCCGGCTACCCTTCTTCTTGCAGCGCCGCCTCCTCGCCGGTGACCCTTCTTCTTGCAGCGCCGCCTCCTCGCCGGTGACCCTTCTTCTTGCTGCGCGGCCTCCTCACCGCTGACCCTTCTTCTTGCTACTCGGCCTCATCGATATGGTCAGGTAATCCACACCCCACCACACCATCCTCCTCCTTTCCCGTCCCACATTCCCCGACTGACGGCGCGACACCTTCCACCGAAATCATTGCCCCCTCCTCCAATTAAGTGCCGCCCACAGCCATTTTGCATGCAGTATAATGTGAAGCTCAGTAGCATGTGGCCTCTATGGCTGCCATGCGTGTCGACCGCCAGATCTTGGAGGAGCACCTCATCTTCGAGGCCACCATCGACACCGCCACGTGGTTGTCTACTTTAAATACAGTTCGTGCTATTTTCTCGAGGCCACTGCCAGTGCCTTCTAGTGATTTGACCTCTGTAATGTTAATATGCAATCTGATGTTTAGTTAATAGTTTGGTCCTCTGAAATGTAATGTTCCGTTAACACTTTGGTCCAACAATTGCTACATTTCATAGTACTGTTTTCAAGCATTCTTTGTTTTGTTAACTGTCTTATCTTCTAGTACATGTTTCTATTCTGCAATGTCGTGCTCAGTTAACTATTTTGGTTCATTTGGTCTGCTGTCCATTTAACTGTTTGGTTCAGTTCTGCAATTTGATTCTCATTTGCTGTGGGTACAATTTTGTATTGTTATGCATGTGACACCAATCGAATTTGGCTGTACTCAATACATATTCTACTGATAATGTGGCAACTCTCAGTTAACCTGATCAAGATCTTCCTTATGTGTGTTGCAGGGAAACAATGGGAGACACTACGGTTTACCATTAAGGTTTGTTCAAGCAGGGTCCTTTGGCTAATAACACATTATTGTAAAGTTGCAGGAATCATTCTAATATTTAGGTTTCTTACAATTTGGTCTTTCACATGTAGGTCCTGCTGTTAGAGGCTTAGACCCACTGTTCGACCCATTTTGCATATGGGGAAATGAGATGTCCATGAATATCAGTCAAGTCAACAAACTCAGAAAGATTGTTAGGATGAAGAAACTTGCGACGAATAACAGCAAGATCTTTGTTTGCACAATGAAGAAGACAACAGTCAACTATAGGATGGTACCAACTCTTTTACCTTGTTTTTACCCCTTGAGCCATTTGAAAATTTACAACAACGATTTATGCATAGCTTTGTTTTTAGTACTTTTCAAAGCAGTTCACCGATGATTACCTCTCAAACCACCTGCATGGTCGAGAGGCGAGGAAGGTATTCATTCAACACCCACAGTACAATATTGAACTCTTGCTGAAGAGGACGAAGGTTGGGCGGGCAATTATCCATAGCCACTAGCCTAAAGTTGCAAGGACATTCACCATCACTGAAGGCTCAATATTTGCCTTCCCCTTCTGCAGTTTCCCAGATGAGATTCATCTGTCTATTTACCATGTATGATGCTACTTTCCAAAGGTTTTTGATGCTGCATGTGAAACTTGGCGCTTTTGTGTAATGGTGTAACTAAGTGCCGAAGCTATTTGATGTAATTCGATTATGAAATCCTGGTTGTTTTTATACAGATATGAAATATCTGGCGTGTTTTATAAGAAATATCTGTTTGATTAGTACATGGATTATCAATAATAGGCTAATTACCCTGCTTATTGGGGTTTTCTATTGCAGACGGTTACTCAGACAGCACCGTGGGCGATGAACTCAAACAACCCACACGGTTTCTATAAAGTAGGCATGTTCAATCAACTAACAATCACACACGGCTTCCGGCAGCGAACTATTTGCGTTAGGCCACCTTGCACAAACGTTTCCACACAAAGAACTGTGTGTGATATACATACCTACGGAAATGTTTTTCTAGGATTCACCGTGTGGGATGTACATACCTACAGAAGTGATTTTCTGGGATTCACCCTGTGGGATGTACATACCTACGGAAATGATTTTCTGGGATTCACCGTGAGGGATGTAGATACCTACGGAAATGTTTTTCTCGGATTACCGTGTGGGATGTACATACCTACGGAAATGATTGGGTTTCGATGCCTTGCATGATCGCACACGGCCCCAGCCTGTGTCCCAGGAGGGCCTATCCTTGACGATTTCTGAGTCGTGTGGGAAGGAGCCCTCCCCCTATCGCCCACACTCACTTGGTGACGGTTCCAAATGCCTTCGCGGAAAGGGGTTAAAAACCGTTTGTATAGCACCGACGCGCACCAGTGTTAGCATCATACTTGCAATTGTTAGGCTCACTTTCATATTCCGCATTATTGCCTAAAATTTCTAAGTAATAATTAAAATTTGTAATTGTACCTATTCACCCCCCCTCTGGGTCCATCTTGATCCTTTCACATGTGTTGTCATTTGATGAACGGTATCACATCATTAGAGAATGATGTGATGGACAAGACCCATCCATTAGCTTAGCATAATTATCGTTTAGTTTTACTGCTATTGCTTTCTTCATGACTTATACATATTCCTCTGACTATGAGATTATGCAACTCCCGAATACCGGAGGAACACCTTGTGTGCTATCAAACGTCACAACGTAACTGAGTGATTATAAAGATGATCTGTAGGTGTCTCCGAAGGTATTTGTTGAGTTGGCATAGATCGAGATTAGCATTTGTCACTTTGTGTATCGGAAAGGTATCTCTGGGCCCTCTCGGTAATGCACATCACTATGAGCCTTGCATGCAATGTAACTAATGAGTTAGTTACGGGATGATGCATTATGGAACGAGTAAAGAGACTTGCCGGTAACGAGATTGAACTAGGTATGAAGACACCACGATCAAATCTCGGGCAAGTAACATACCGATGACAAAGGGAATGCCATATGTTGTTATGCGGTTTGACCGATAAATATCTTCATAGAATATGTAGGATCCAATATGAGCATCCAAGTTCCGCTATTGGTTATTGACCGGAGATGTGTCTCGGTCATGTCTACATAGTTCTCGAACCCGTAGGGTCCGCATGCTTAACGTTCGATGATGATTTGTATTATGAGTTATGTGTTTTTGATGACTGAAGTTTGTTTGAAGTCCCAGATTAGATCACGGACATGACGAGGAGTCTCGAAATGGCCGAGACATAAAAAATGATAAATTGGACGATGTTATTCAGACACCGGAATAGTTCCGAGAAGTACCGGGTAAAAACGGAGTGCCGGAGGGGTTACCGGAACCTCCCGAGGAAGTAATGGGCCAAGATGGGCCTTAGGGGAGAGAGAGGGAAGGCCATGAGGAGGTGGCGCCCCCCCATGGGGAGTCCGAATATGACTAGGGGAGGGGGCGCCCCCCCCTTTCCCTTTCCCTCTCCCTTCCTTCTTCCCCCTTCCACCAGGTGGAATCCTACTAGGACTTGGAGTCCTAGTAGGACTCCTCTCTCCTGGCGCGCCCTACAGGGGTCGGCCGGCCTCCCCCTCTCCTCCTTTATATATGGAGGTAGGGGGCACCCTAGAACACACAAGGTCAATTGTCTTAGCCATGTGCGGTGCCCCCTCCATAGTTTACCACCTCGGTCATATTGTCGTAGTGCTTAGGTGAAGCCCTGCGCAGATAACATCATCAACAACGTCACCACGCCGTCATGATGATGGAACTCTCCCTCGGCCTCAACTAGATCAAGAGCTTGAGGGACGTCATCGTGCTGAACGTGTGCTGAACACGGAGGTACCGTACGTTCGGTGCTTGGATCGGTTGTATCGTGAAGACGTTCGACTACATCAACCGCGTTACTAAACGCTTCCGCTTTCGGTCTATGAGGGTACGTGGACACACGCTCCCCGTCTCTTTGTTATGCATCTCCTAGATAGATCTTGTGTGCGTAGGAATTTTTTTGAAATACTGCGTTCCCCAAAAAATCCTACCACCACTTTTCCACACTCGCTATACTAATTTAGTTGTACTTTTATTAGAACATCACATAACTTTTATTTTCACGTTCTTTATTATCTTGCAAACCTATCCCTTTACACCTACAAAGTACTTCTAGTTTTATTCTTGTTCTAGGTAAAGCGAACGTTAAGTGTGCGTAGAGTTGTGTCAATGGTCAATAGAACTTGATGGGAATATTAATTCTACCTTCAGTTCCTCATTGGGTTCGGCACTCTTACTTAACAAGAAAGGATACAATTGATCCCCTATACATATGGGTTATTAAGACCTTTTTCTGGCACTGTTGCCGGGGAACAATAGCGTGGGGTTGATATTCTCGTTTGTGCTTATTTGCTTTAGCACTAAGTAGATTTTATTCTCGTGTGTGCTTATTTTCTTTAGCACTAAGTAGATTTTATTCTCGTGTGTGCTTATTTGCTTTAGCACTAACAAGACCACTAATTTCAAGAAAAAGGGCAAAGGGAAGAAGGGGAACTTCAAGAAGAACGACAAGCAAGTTGCTACTCAAGTGAAGAAGCCCAAGTCTGGACCTAAGCCTAAGACTGAGTGCTTCTACTGCAAAGGGTGTGGTCACCGGAAGCAAAACTGCCCCAAGTATTTGGCGGATAAGAAGGATGGCAAAGTGAAAGGTATATTTGATATACATGTTATTGATGTGTACCTTACTAATGCTCGTAGTAGCGCCTGGGTATTTGATATTGGTTCTGTTGCTCATATTTGTAACTCAAAACAAGGGCTACAAATTAAATGAAGATTGGCTAAGGACGAGGTGACGACGCGCGTGGGAAATGTTTCCAAAGTTGATGTGATCACCGTCGGCACGTTACCTCTACATCTACCGTCAGGATTAGTTTTAGACCTAAGTAATTGTTATTTGGTGCCAGCTTTGAGGATGAACATTATATCTGGATCTTGTTTGATGTGAGACGGTTATTCATTTAAATCAGAGAATAATGGTTGTTCTATTTATATGAGGAATATCTTTTATGGACATGCACCCTTGATGAGTGGTTTATTTTTGTTGAATCTCGATTGTAGTGATACACATCCTATATACCTAAGAAGTTCATCCCCACTACTCTATTTATCTTCACATGCAGCGTATCCACATCATCAAGTAGGCCCATGTGTGCCACACAAGCAACTCTTATAACATGCATAATACCACATGTGTTTGGTTAGCACCTTAAAATGAAGCATCTCCGCACCTATCGTCTCCTCAATTACTCCCCATCGATTGGTTCTGCTGGTCTCTACGTCTTACTATTCATCAAATCATTTACCTTTTCATCTCCTCCACTATCTCTATTTCCCCTATTCATCTTATCCCTGATAGGCCTCCTTTTAAGCCATGGGTACATTCCCGTCGCCTGCACCAAAGCTTAACCCATATCCCTCTAAAGATTTGCTAGGTTTACCCACGGAATCAATTGCTTGAGGTGAGAAATTTGAAGCCAACACATGTCGTAACACATTGGACACTCGCACTCAACGAAGAGGCTCTGGCGGAGGACGGGCTTGCATCATCTCAGCTTGTGTGTGCCAAGGTGAGGAGCCACCATGATGGTCGATCTGCCGACCTTCCCTGACCCTTCGCCAATGTGTGGTGCCATGAGTTCCCATGCTTCGTGTTGTGCTGGCAGCAGAGAGGGCGGTCAATGTCTGGTTGCATGGTGCGGTGGCTTGCCATGGGATTCAACAGCACAATCGCTGGTGTTCTGCGCCTTCCACTGGTGTCTCATGTACGTGCAATGCTCCCTTTATCTGGCCGCCCCTGTCCCTGCTACACCCAATGGACCTCCACATATCGAACAACGAGGGCACCGACGACTATGGTCAGTGTCGTGCCGCCAGGCCTCTCTGACCTCTTCCGATGGCTTTCTGCTGCCCCTACAAGTGGAGCTCAACACGGAGGGACTCGTCGTGGCCCAAGCATCGTTCTGGGCATGCCCACCTCCCTGCACATCGACTACTCGAATGCCCACCAAGTGTTCTGCATAATGTCGGAACGGCTGTTGGTAAAGAAACAACAAATTTCCGTTCAGTCTAGAAATTGTGTTGCTATACCCTTATTTTGTGTTCTTCCACAAGATTATATTCGACTTTACCATTAACCTATCGAATGTATTTAATCTAAAGATCGATACCAAAATGAATTAATGACTTACCTGAATTTGTGAGTCATCTCCTATGACTATTTCCAAGAATTTGTAGTGAAGGTATAAGCACTAAAGGTGATGGATGGCTTCATGTTGTAATCCTGATATGCTCACTTGCTTCCCAAATTAATTTGTGAAGCAGCTTTATCAGTTGTACAATCTTTTGGTGTTGCTCATTGGTTGAATATTTATCTGCTTGCTTAGCCCCAGAATTAGGCCATTATAGACTATTATTTTTCTTAGTCGCATTCAACTGATGTATATCCTGGTGTGTTAGTTCATTTGCAAATTAATTTTTAAAGTGGACTTATTAGGTTCACTTACACAACCTCTGGGTGTTCTCCTTAGTCCAATATTTATCTGCTTGCTTACTAAGTAATGTTCTCCAAAACTAGGCTATATGATTAGTTCCACATAATAAATTATTGTTATTCTACTTTTTTGGCGGCTAGATGAGGATCAGTTTGTCATAGCATGTCAAAATGAGTTTATTTACTATTTCTTTTATTTGTCAGATAATCAAAGATGTTTGCGAAACAGTAAATTAAACAGTGCAGTGAAGGTTGCCGAGAACCTGGATGGAGAAACCCAAAAGGTTCATTTCATTCATTTCTGTTGTTGCCCATTCTGAAATGTTGTGATCATTAGATGGTTCTGCTTCGTAGAAATCAGAAAAGGTAGAGATGGAGGTTTTTCCTTCTGTGACACTGTTTTTGAGGTATGGATTTCATTATAACCTTGCGTTTGAATTTTATAGCTTCAACCACCCAACGGATTTGAATACTGAATGCCATGCGGTGGTCGAGGTGTTGCTGATGCTTTCCTGCGACATGACCAACATGCTGGAACAACTCAAACTCTTTCTGGCTTCCCATGCTCGGGTTGGTGGTGCTAGATTGAATTGGTCGTCATTAACATTGTTACTTTTGAGTTGAACTGTTCATCAGGTGAAGCTGCTGGAGATTGTGGTGTGGGTTCAAGATGGGTCTCATGGATGAACGACGGGGCCTCCATGTCAGATACACTGCTGCCGATTATTTGTCGACGGCACCGAGGAATTTGCATGTGAGCAGGTAGCTAACCACATATCCATGATTAAATCTCCTAATTAGCAACACCATTTGGTTGGCTTCAGTTCCAGCATCGTATTACTCTGCTCCTACAACTCTACAAGTGGCGATGGGTAGGACAAATTTGTATCTCCTTTGCCTGTTGGTATCTATCTCACGACATCATGCTAGCAGTTTGGATTCAGCCCGCCCGTTTCAATCCTCTCAATGTATTAAGTTTTTGATTCCTCCATGTCTCCATCCTTCTCAAACTTGCTTCACCGGCAGGTTATCATATATACATGACTGAATGTTCACCGATGAGTGAATGTTCGTAATACTTGCCATGTCACAAAGCATGCTTATTTATTGGTCTTTTAGATTGTTGGCAAATGTGCTATCTGATTTCTGATACGTCTCCAATGTATCTATAATTTTTGATTGTTCAATGCTATTATATTATCAACCTTGGATGTTTTATATGCATTTATATGCTATTTTATATGATTTTTGGGACTAACCTATTAACCTGAGCCCAGTGCCACAGAAAAGGAAAATCAAACGGAGTCCAATTGACCTGAAACTTCACGGAAATCATTTTTGGACCAGAAGAAGCCCACGGAGTACCGGAGGTGGGCCAGAAGAGTCTCGAGGCCACCACGAGGGTGGGGGCACGCCCTACACCCCTGGGCGCACCCCCCTGCCTCGTGGCCCCCCTGACCGACTTCTTCCGCCTATATATATCCATATACCCTAGAAACATCGAAGAATAGAATAGATCGGGAGTTCCGCCGCCAGAAGCCTCTGTAGCCACTAAAAACCAATCTAGACCCGTTTCGGCACCCTGCCGGAGGGGTATCCCTCTCCGGTGACCATCTTCATCATCCCGGCGCTCTCCATGACGAGGAGGGAGTAGTTCTCCCTCGGGGCTGAGGGTATGTACCAGTAGCTATGTGTTTGATCTCTCTCTCTCTCTCTCTCTCTCTCTCTCTCGTGTTCTTGAGGTGATACGATTTTGATGTAGCGCGAGCTTTGCTATTATAGTTGGATGTTATGATGTTCTCCCCCTCTACTCTCTTGTAATGGATTGAGTTTTCCCTTTGAAGTTATCTTATCGGATTGAGTCTTTAAGGATTTGAGAACACTTGATGTACGTCTTGCATGTGCTTATCTGTGGTGACAATGGGATATCACGTGATCCACTTGATGTATGTTTTGATGATCAACTTGCGAGTTCCGTGATCTTATGCATGGGGGTTGGCACACGTTTTCATCTTGACTCTCCGGTAGAAACTTTGGGGCACTCTTTGAAGTTCTTTGTGTTGGTTGAATAGATGAATCTGAGATTGTGTGATGCATATCGTATAATCATACCCGCAAATACTTGAGGTGACATTGGAGTATCTAGGTGACATTAGGGTTTTGGTTGATTTGTGTCTTAAGGTGTTATTCTAGTATGAACTCTATGATATATTGGACGGAAAGAATAGCTTCGTGTTATTTTACTACGGACTCTTGAAGAGATTGATCAGAAAGGATAACTTTGAGGTGGTTTTGTACCCTACCATAATCTCTTCATTTGTTCTCCGCTATTAGTGACTTTGGAGTGACTCTTTGTTGCATGTTGAGGGATAGTTATATGATCCAATTATGTTATTATTGTTGAGAGAACTTGCACTAGTGAAAGTATGAACCCTAGGCCTTGTTTCAACACATTGCAATACTGTTTGTGCTCACTTTTATCTTTAGTTACCTTGCTGTTTTTATATTTTCATATTACAAAAACCTAGTATATACCTTCCATATTGCACTTGTATCACCATCTCTTCATTGAACTAGTGCACCTATACAATTTACCATTGTACTAGGTGTGTTGGGGACACAAGAGACTCTTTGTTATTTGGTTGCAGGGTTGTTTGAGAGAGACCATCTTCATCCTACGCCTCCCACGGATTGATAAACCTTAGGTCATCCACTTGAGGGAAATATGCTACTGACCTACAAACCTCTACACTTGGAGGCCCAACAACGTCTACAAGAAGAAGGTTGTGTAGTAGACATCAAGATCTTTTCTAGCGTCGTTGCCGGGGAGGTTAGCGCTTGAATGTATATCTTTAGATCTTGCAATCGAATCTTTTTGTTTCTTGTTTTATCACTAGTTTAGTTTATAAAAGAAAACTACAAAAAATGGAATTGAGTTTGTCTCATACGCTTCATCTTTTTTATATCTTTCGTGAGAATGATGGAAAGGAAAATTGTGCTCAAGTGCTAGGAGAAGAATTCTATAAAATGTTTGGCACTAAATCTTTGAATGATGAGCATGATTGCAATGTTATTAGTATGAACTCTTTGAATATCCATAGTACTAATGATGATTGCACTAGTCATGATGAAAATATATCTTATAAGCATGTCGATTTTTGTGGAGTGCATAGAGTTTACAATTACATACCAAACAGGGAAGATAGATTTTGCAAGAGGAATAAGTATTTGGAAACTAAATGGTTGCAAGAAAGGCTAGATGTTTGTGCTGAAAATTTAAACTTTCTTGGCCCTACTTGTGAACTTTGCAATGAACATGATCATTTCAGTACCCAATGCAAATTGTTTCATGATCGTATCATGTTCGAAAATTGTGATGACTTGATTTCCCTTGCACATCATAATGAACTTAGTTTTCTCTTGGGTTATGAAGAAATGAAACGTATATCTAAGGTTATTCCAAAATTTGCCCTTCATGGAGTTCTTAATTTTGATCTAGAGGAAATTTATATGTATTGTGCGGTGAATTGCATTGAAAATCCTTATATTGCCAATTACATAAAGAAAAGAAAACAAATAGAGGATGAAGAGAATACTAACGAAAGGGAAGAGACTTCCCAATATTCTCCTATTATTTCTTATGATGAATCAGGTAACGAGGAGGAGCCTTCTATTCAACCAATCTCATTAATAAGGAGCTCCAAAAAGAGGATTGAACCCACACATGATGTGAAGAAGAAAAAGAAAAGACGGAGAAGTAAAGGTAGAAAGGTATCTCTCCCAAATGATGTTGCTCCTATTTCTCATTGTGATGATGATAATTGCTATACTATTGGTGCTATCCATACTATTAACAATGAGAGTGTTCATGCTTATGATATGAAAAGGCCCAAGCATGGGGATGCTATGTTTGATGAAGATGATGTTTTTGAGAATATATTTGCTGCAAGTAATGTTTGTCTCAAGCTTGGGGATGCTACGTTTAATGAATATGATATCTTTAGTCTCCCAAGTTTTGATATGCAAATTTATAATGATGATAGCATGCTTCCTACTTATGATGATTATATTGATGAAAGTGGGTTTGGAAGAGTGTCAACTTTAGGAAGTAATGATCCCACTATTTTGGAGGATGTTGAATCTTATTATGATAATTATGAAAGTGGATTTGGAGAGGTCATGACTTTATTTAGTGATGATTCCACTATCTTGGAAGAGGTTTCAATCGATTATGATGAGAACAAAGTTGCTACTTATGATAATTATTGTGATGATACATATGCTATAAAAAGTAGTGATGATTATATTTATAAAACTTCTCATGATTATGATTACCCTTTTTCTGAACATTACTCTTGTAATGTGGAAACAATTTATAGTATTCGAGTCCCTTATGATACTCCCACTATTCCGATTGAGAAGAATTTAGCTTATGTAGAGAGTAGTAAATTTTCTATGCTTGTAGATCATGAAAAGAATGCTTTAGGTGCTGGTTATATTTTTGAATTCATTCATGATGCTACTGAAAATTATTATGGGGGAGGAATATATGCTTGTAGGAATTGCAATAATATCAAGTTTCCTCTCTATGTGCTTAAAGTTTTGAAGTTATGCCTGTTTTACCTTCCTATGCAAGTTGATTCTTGTTCCCACAAGTTATTTGCTCACAAAATCCCTATGCATAGGAAGTGGGCTAGACTTAAATGTGCTAGTCATATTCTTCATGATGCTCTCTTTATGTTTCAATTCTTATCTTTTATGTGAGCATCGTTGAAATCATCATGCCTAGCTAGGGGCGTTAAACGGTAGCGCTTGTTGGGAGGCAACCCAATTTTATTTTAGCTCCTTGCTTTTTGTTCCTGTTTAGTAATAAATTAATCATCTATCCTCTCTTATGATTGTGTATTTTATGTTTCAATTAGTGTTTGTGCCAAGTAAATCCTTTAGGATCTTCTTGGGTGATTGTTATTTGATCTTGCTGTAAAAAAGCAGAAAGTATGCGCTCACGAGAATAATTTTCATTTTTTACCAGAGAGCGATAAAATACCAATTCCACTTGCAGCAGATTAATAAACAATTGCCTAGGACTTCCTAATTTCTCAGGATTTTGGGGGTTCCAGAAGTTTGCGTTAGTTACAGATTACTTCAGACTGTTCTGTTTTTGACAAATTTTGTTCTCTATGTGTTGTTTGCTTATTTTGATGAATCTGTGAGTAGTATCAGAGGGTATGAACCATAGAGAAGTTGGAATACAGTAGATATTACACCAATATGAATTTAGAATGAGTTCATAACAGTACCTAAGTGGTGATTTATTTTCATATACTAACGGAGCTTACGAGTTTTCTGTTAAGTTTTGTGTTGTGAAGTTTTCAAGTTTTGGGTGAAGATTCGATGGACTATGGAATAAGGAGTGGCAAGAGCCTAAGCTTGGGGATGCCCAAGGCACCCCAAGGTAATATCCAAGGACACCAAAAAGCCTAAGCTTGGGGATGCCCCGGAAGGCATGCCCTCTTTCGTCTTCGTTCATCGGTAACTTTACTTGGAGCTATATTTTTATTCACCACATGATATGTGTTTTACTTGGAGCGTCATTTTATTTTATTTTGCTTTGCTTGCTATTTGAATAAAATACCAAGATCTGAAATTCTTAAATGTTAGAGAGTCTTCACATAGTTGCCTAATTATTCGAGTACTCATTGATCTTCACTTATATCTTTTGGAGTAGTGTGTCATTTGCTCTAGTGCTTCACTTATATCTTTTTAGAGCATGGTAGTGGTTTTATTTTATAGAAATAGATGAACTATCATGCTTCACTTATATCATTTTGAGAGTCTCTAAACAGCATGGTAGTTTGCTTTGGTTATGAATCTAGTCCTAATATGATGGGCTTCCAAGAGGGATATAATAAAAACTTTCATATAAAGTGCATTGAATGCTATGAGAAGTTTGATACTTGATGATTGTTTTGAGATATGAAGATGGTGATATTAGAGTCATGCTAGTTGAGTAGTTTTGAATTTGAGAAATACTTGTGTTAAAGTTTGTGATTCCCGTAGCATGCACGTATGGTGAAACGTTATTTGATGAAGTCGGAGCATGATTTATTTATTGATTGCCTTCCTTATGAGTGGCGGTCGGGGACGAGCGATGGTCTTTTCCTACCAATCTATCCCCCTAGGAGCATGTGTGTAGTACTTTGTTTCGATAACTAATAGATTTTTGCAACAAGTATGTGAGTTCTTTATGACTAATGTTGAGTCCATGGATTATACGCACTCTCACCCTTCCACCATTGCTAGCCTCTCTAGTACCGTACAACTTTCGCCGGTACCATAAACCCACCATATACCTTCCTCAAAACAGCCACCATACCTACCTATTATGGCATTTCCATAGCCATTTCGAGATATATTGCCATGCAACTTTCCACCGTTCCGTTTATTATGACATGCTCCATCATTGTCATATTGCTTTGCATGATCATGCAGTTGACGTCGTATTTGTGGCAAAGCCACCATTCATAATTCTTTCATACATGTCACTCATGAGTCATTGCACATCCCGGTACACCACCGGAGGCATTCATATAGAGTCATATCTTGTTCTAAGTATCGAGTTGTAATCCTTGAGTTGTAAGTAAATAAAAGTGTGATGATCATCATTATTAGAGCATTGTCCCAGTGAGGAAAGGATGATGGAGACTATGATTCCCCCACAAGTCGGGATGAGACTCCGGACGAAAAAGAAAGAAAGAAAGAAAGGCCATAAAAAAGAGAAGGCCCAAAAAATGAGAGAAAAAGAGAGAAGGGGCAATGCTACTATCCTTTTACCACACTTGTGCTTCAAAGTAGCACCATGATCTTCACGATAGAGAGTCTCCTATGTTGTCACTTTCATATACTAGTGGGAATCTTTCATTATAGAACTTGGCTTGCATATTCCAATGATGGGCTTCCTCAAAATTGCCCTAGGTCTTCATGAGCAAGTAAGTTGGATGCACACCCACTAGTTTCTTTTGTTGAGCTTTCATACACTTATAGCTCTAGTGCATCCGTTGCATGGCAATCCCTACTCACTCACATTGATATCTATTGATGGGCATCTCCATAGCATGTTGATACGCCTAGTTGATGTGAGACTATCTTCTCCTTTTTGTCTTCTCCACAACCACCATTCTATTCCACATATAGTGCTATGTCCATGGCTCACGCTCATGTATTGCGTGAAGATTGAAAAAGTTTGAGAACATCAAAAGTATGAAACGATTGATTGGCTTGTCATCAGGGTTGTGCATGATTTAAATATTTTGTGTGATGAAGATAGAGCATAGCCAGACTATATGATTTTGTAGGGATAGCTTTCTTTGGCCATGTTATTTTGAGAAGACATAATTGCTTGGTTAGTATGCTTGAAATATTATTATTTTTATGTCAATATTAAACTTTTGTCTTGAATCTTATGGATCTGAATATTATTGCCACAATAAAGAGAATTACATGGATAAATATGTTAGGTAGCATTCCACATCAAAAATTCTGTTTTTATCAATTACCTACTCGAGGACGAGCAGGAATTAAGCTTGGGGATGCTGATACGTCTCCAATGTATCTATATTTTTTTATTGTTCCATGTTATTATATTATCAACCTTGGATGTTTCATATCAATTTATATGCTATTTTATATGATTTTTGGGACTAACCTATTAACCTAGAGCCTGGTGCCAGTTTCTGTTTTTCCTTCTTTTTAACTATTGCAGAAAAGGAAAATCAAACAGGGTCCAATTGACCTGAAACTTCACAAAGATCATTTTTGGACCAGAAGAAGCCCACGGAGTACCGGAGGTGGGCCAGAAGAGTCCCGAGGCCACCACGAGGGTGGGGGGCGCACCCTACCCCTTGGGTGCGCCCCTGCCTCGTGGCCGCCTCGTGGACCCCCCGACCGACTTCTTTCGCCTATATATATCCATATACCCTAGAAACATCGAAGAACAGAATAGATCGGGAGTTCCGCCGCCAGAAGCCTCTGTAGCCACCGAAAACCAATCTAGACCCGTTCCGGCACCCTGTCGGAGGGGGGATCCCTCTCCGGTGGCCATCTTCATCATCCCGGCGCTCTCCATGACAAGGAGGGAGTAGTTCTCTCTCGTGGCTGGGGGTATGTACCAGTAGCTATGTGTTTGATCTCTCTCTCTCTCATGTTCTTGAGGTGATACGATCTTGATGTATCACGAGCTTTGCTATTATAGTTGGATGTTATGATGTTTCTCCCCCTCTACTCTCTTGTAATGTATTGAGTTTTCCCTTTGAAGTTATCTTATCGGATTGAGTCTTTAAGGATTTGAGAACACTTGATGTACGTCTTGCATGTGCTTATCTGTGGTGACAATGGGATATCATGTGATCCACTTGATGTATGTTTTGGTGATCAACTTGCGAGTTCTGTGAACTTATGCATAGGGGTTGGCACACGTTTTCATCTTGACTCTCCGGTAAAACTTTGGGGCACTCTTTAAGTTCTTTGTGTTGGTTGAATAGATGAATCTGAGATTGTGTGATGCATATCGTATAATCATACCCACGGATACTTGAGGTGACATTGGAGTATCTAGGTGACATTAGGGTTTTTGTTGATTTGTGTCTTAAGGTGTTATTCTAGTACGAACTCTATGATAGATTGAACGGAAAGAATAGCTTTGTGTTATTTTACTACGGACTCTTGAATAGATTGATCAGAAAGGATAACTTTGAGGTGGTTTCGTACCCTACCATAATCTCTTCATTTGTTCTCCGCTATTAGTGACTTTGGAGTGACTCTTTGTTGCATGTTGAGGGATAGTTATATGATCCAATTATGTTATTATTGTTGAGAGAACTTGCACTAGTGAAAGTATGAACCCTAGGCCTTGTTTCAACACATTGCAATACCGTTTGTGCTCGCTTTTATCATTAGTTACCTTGATGTTTTTATATTTTCAGATTATAAGAACCTTTATCTACCTTCCATATTGCACTTGTATCACCATCTCTTCGCCGAACTAGTGCACCTATACAATTTACCATTGTATTGGGTGTGTTGGGGACACAAGAGACTCTTTGTTATTTGGTTGCAGGGTTGTTTGAGAGAGACCATCTTCATACTACGCCTCCCATGGATTGATAAACCTTAGGTCATCCACTTGAGGGAAATTTGCTACTGTCCTACAAACCTCTGCACTTGGAAGCCCAACAATGTCTACAAGAAGAAGGTTGTGTAGTAGACATCAATTTCCTATATCAGAACAATGATACATACTTTTTTATGGTACATGGATTTAACTTACTGAAACTGTAGGAAATCTTCGTACTCAAGATAAAGGAGATAACAACTCGCTGCTCACTTTAATTACTTCTCCTTTCATATTGCCATGTATTATTCTTTAATAGCCATTTTTTATTTTCATTCTATCACACTTTTCCTTGAAGCTAAGACAAAAAATTCCGCAGCAACACGCGGGGTATCATCTAGTATTCATAATATTGAAGCCAAAAGATGCAAGGTTAATAATGATAGTGCAACTTATTTGTGGCACTGCCGTTTAGGTCATATTGGTGTAAAGTGCATGAAGAAACTCCATGTTGATGGGCTTTTGGAATCACTTGATGCTTGCGAACCATGCCTCATGGGCAAGATGACTAAGACTCCGTTCTCTGAAACAATGGAGCGAGCAACTGACTTATTGGAAATAATACATACTGATGTATGCGGTCCAATGAGTGTTGAGGCTCATGGCGGGTATCGTTATTTTCTGGCATTCATAGATGATTTGAGCAGATATGGGTATATCTACTTGATGAAACATAAGTCTGAAACATTTGAAAAGTTCAAAGAATTTCAGAGTGAAGTGGAAAATCATCGTAACAAGAAAATAAATTTTCTACGATCTGATCGTGGAGGTGAATATTTGAGTTATGAGTTTGGTCTTCATTTGAAACAATGTGGAATAGTTTCGCAACTCACGCCACCTAGAACACCAAAGCGTAATGGTGTGTCCGAATGTTGTAACCGTACTTTATTAGATATGGTGCGATCTATGATGTCTCTTACTAATTTACCACTATTGTTTTGGGGTTATGCTTTAGAGACCACTGCATTCACGTTAAATAGGGCACCTTCTAAATCCGTTGAGACGGCACCATATGAACTGTGGTTTGGCAAGAAACCTAAGTTGTCATTTCTTAAAGTTTGGGGCAGCGATACTTATGTGAAAAAGGTTCAACCTGATAAGCTCGAACTCAAATCGGAGAAATGTGTCTTCATAGGATACCCAAAGGAAACTGTTGGGTACGCCTTCTATCACAGATCTGAAGGCAAGATATTCGTTGCTAAGAATGGATCCTTTCTAGAGAAGGAGTTTCTCTCGAAAGAAGTGAGTGGGAGGAAAGTAGAACTTGATGAGGTAATTGTACCTTCTCTCGAATTGGAAAGTAGTTCATCACAGAAATCAGTTCTGGTGATTCCTACACCAATTAGTGAGGAAGTTAATGATGATAATCATGAAACTTCAGATCAAGTTACTACTGAACCTGGTAGGTCAACCAGAGTACGATCCGCACCAGAATGGTACGGTAATCCTGTTCTGGAGGTCATGTTACTTGACCATGACGAACCTACAAACTATGAGGAAGCGATGATTGATACGTCCATTTTGCATCAGGCTTTTATATCGATATTTATTGCATTATGGGCTGTTATTACACATTATGTCACAATACTTATGCCTATTCTCTCTTATTTTACAAGGTTTACATGAAGAGGGGGAATGCCGGCAGCTAGAATTCTGGTCTGGAAAAGGAGCAAATATTAGAGACCTATTATGCACATCTCCAAAAGTCCTAAAACTCCACGGGAATTATTTTCAGAATATATAAAAAATATTTGGCAAAAGAAGTACCAGAGGGGGGCCACCCACCATCCATAAGGGTGGGGCGCGCCCTACCCCCTGGGCGTGCCCCCTACCTCGTGGGCCCCCAGGTGGCCCTCTGATGCCCATCTTTGGCTATATGGAGTCTTTCATCGAGGAAAAAATCAGAAGCAAGCTTTCAGGAAGAAACTCCGCCACCACGAGGCGGAACCTTGGCGGAACCAATCTAGGGCTCCGGCGGAGCTGTTCTGCCAAGGAAACTTCCCTCCGGGAGGGGGAAATCATCACCATCGTCATCACCAACGATCCTCTCATCGGGAGGGGGTCAATCTCCATCAACATCTTCACCAACACCATCTCATCTCAAACCCTAGTTCATCTCTTGTATCCAATCTTTGTATCCAAACCTTAGATTGGTACCTATGGGTTGCTAGTAGTGTTGATTACTCCTTGTAGTTGATGCTAGTTGGTTTACTTGGTGGAAGATCATATGTTCAGATCCATTATGCATATTAATACCCCTCTGATTATGAACATTAATATGCTTTGTGAGTAGTTACGTTTGTTCCTGAAGACATGGGAGAAGTCTTGCTATAAGTAGTCATGTGAATTTGGTATTCGTTCGATATTTTGATGAGATGTATGTTGTCATCCCTCTAGTGGTGTCATGTGAACGTCGACTACATGACACTTCACCATTGTTTGGGCCTAGAGGGAGGCATTGGTAAGTAATAAGTAGATGATGGGTTACTAGAGTGACAGAAACTTAAACCCTAGTTTATGTGTTGCTTCGTAAGGGGCTAATTTGGATCCATATGTTTCATGCTATGGTTAGGTTTACCTTAATGCTTCTGTTGTAGTTGCGGATGCTTGCAATAGGGGTTAATCATAAGTGGGATGCTTGTCCAAGTAAGGACAGTACCCAAGCACCGGTCCACCCACATATCAAATTATCAAAGTACCGAACGTGAATCATATGAACATGATGAAAACTAGCTTGACGATAATTCCCATGTGTCCTCCAGAGCGCTTTCCTTTATATAAGATTTTGTCCAGGCTTGTCCTTTGCTACAAAAAGGATTGGGCCATATTGCTGCACCTTATTTACTTTTACTACTTGTTACCCGTTACCAAATACCTTATCACAAAACTATTTGTTACCGATAATTTCAGTGCTTGCAGAGAATACCTTACTGAAAACTGCTTATCATTTCCTTCTGCTCCTCGATGGGTTCGACACTCTTACCTATCGAAAGGACTAGATAGACCCCCTACACTTGTGGGTCATCAATGATGAGCCCAAATTCGGCGAAATGGCTTGAGGCCATGAAATCTGAGATAGGATCCATGTATGAGAACAAAGTGTGGACTTTCGTTGACTTGCCCGATGATCGACAAGCAATAGAGAATAAATGGATCTTCAAGAAGAAGACTGACACTGACGGCAATGTTACTGTCTACAAAGCTCGACTTGTTGCAAAAGGTTTTCGACAAGTTCAAGGAGTTGACTACGATGAGACCTTCTTACCCGTAGCAATGCTTAAGTCTGTCCGAATCATGTTAGCAATTGCCGCATTTTATGATTGTGAAATTTGGCAAATGGATGTCAAAAATGCATTCCTTAATGGATATCTTAAAGAAGAGTTGTATATGATGCAACCAGAAGGTTTTGTCGATCCAAAAGGTGCTAACAAAGTGTGCAAGCTCCAGCGATCCATTTATGGAATGGTGCAAGCCTCTCGGAGTTGGAATATACGTTTTGATAGTGTGATCAAAGCATATGGTTTTATACAGACTTTTGGAGAAGCTTGTATTTACAAGAAAGTGAGTGGGAGCTCTGTAGAATTTCTAATATTATACGAGCTAGTCAAGTAGATGCATATAATATCAAAAATGCTACAGAGCTCCCACTCACTTTCTTGTAAATACAGGCTTCTCCAAAAGTCTGTATAAAATCATATGCTTTGATCACACTATTAAAGCGTATATTCCAACTCCGAGAGGCTTGCACCAGTCCATAAATGGATCGCTAGAGCTTGCACACTTTGTTAGCACCTTTTGGATCGACAAAACCTTCTGGTTGCATCATATACAACTCTTCCTTAAGATATCCATTAAGGAATGCAGTTTTGACATCCATTTGCCAAATTGCATAATCATAAAATGCGGCAATTGCTAACATGATTCGGACGGACTTAAGCATCGCTACAGGTGAGAAAGTCTCATCATAGTCAACTCCTTGAACTTGTCAAAAACTTTTTGCAACAAGTCGAGCTTTGTAGACAGTAATATTACCGTCAGCGTCAGTCTTCTTCTTGAAGATCCATTTATTCTCTATGGCCTGCTGATCATCGAGCAAGTCAACCAAAGTTCACACTTTGTTCCCATACATGGATCCCATCTCAGATTTCATGGCCTCAAGCCATTTTGCAGAATCTGGGCTCATCATCACTTCCTCATAGTTCGTAGGTTCGTCATGGTCAAGTAACATGACTTCCAGAATAGGATTACCGTACCACTCTGGTGCGGATCTTACTCTTGTTGACCTACGAGGTTCGGTAGTAACTTGATCGGAAGTTTCACGATCATCATCATTAGATTCCTCACTTACTGGTGTAGAAATCACTAGAACTGATTTCAGTGATGAACTACTTTCCAATAAGGGAGTAGGTATAATTACATCGTCAAGTTCTACTTTCCTCCCACTCACTTCTTTCGAGAGAAACTCCTTCTCTAGAAAGGATCCATTCTTAGCAACGAATGTGTTGCCTTCGGATCTGTGATAGAAGGTGTACCCAACAGTCTCCTTTGGGTATCCTATGAAGACACATTTCTCCGATTTGGGTTCGAGCTTATCAGGTTGAAGCTTTTTCACATAAGCATCGCAGTCCCAAACTTTAAGAATCGACAACTTGGGTTTCTTGCCAAACCACAGTTCATAAGGTGTCGTCTCAACGGATTTTGATGGTGCCCTATTTAACGTGAATGCAGCTGTCTCTAAAGCATGACCCCAAAACGATAGCGGTAAACCAGTGAGAGACATCATAGATCGCGCCATATCTAATAAAGTGCGGTTACGACATTCAGACACACCATTACGTTGTGGTGTTCTAGGTGGCGTGAGTTGCGAAACTATTCCGCATTGTTTCAAATGAAGACCAAACTCATAACTCAAATATTCACCTCCACGATCAGATCGGAGAAACTTAATTTTCTTATTACGATGATTTTCCACTTCACTCTGAAATTTTTGAACTTTTCAAATGTTTCAAATTCATCTTTCATCAAGTAGATATACCCATATCTGCTCAAATCATCTGTGATGGTAAGAAAATAACAATACCCGCCGCGAGCATCAACACTCATCGGACCACATACATCAGTATGTATTATTTCCAATAAGTCTGTTGCTCGCTCCATTGTTCAGGAGAACGGAGTCTTAGTCATCTTGCGCATGAGGCATGGTTCGCAGGCATCAAGTGATTCCAAAATCCCATCATCATGGAGTTTCTTCATGCGCTTTACACCAATATGACGTAAACGGCAGTGCCATAAATAAGTTGCACTATCATTATTAAACTTATATCTTTTGGCTTCAATACTAGGAATATGTGTATCACTACTATCAAGATTTAGTAAAAATAGACCACTCATCAAGGGTGCATGACCATAAAAGATATTATTCATATAAATAGAACAACATTATTCTTTGATTCAAATGAATAACCATCTCTCATCAAACAAGATCCAGATATAATGTTCATGCTCAACACTGGCACCAAATAACAATTATTTAGGTCTAAAACTAATCCCGAAGGTAGATGTAGAGGTAGCGTGCCGACGGCGATCACATCGACTTTGGAACCATTTCCCACACGCATCGTCACCTCATCCTTAGCCAATCTTCGCTTAATCCATAGCCCTATTTCGAGTTGCAAATATTAGCAACAGAACCAGTATCAAATACCCAGTATCAATAACATGTATATCAAATATACCTTTCACTTTGCCATCTTCTTCTCCGCAAAATACTTTGGGCAGTTCCGCTTCCAGTGAGCAGTCCCTTTGTAGTAGAAGCACTCAGTCTCAGGTTTAGGTCCAGACTTGGGCTTCTTCACTTGAGCAGCAACTTGCTTGCTGTTCTTTCTGAAATTCCCCTTCTTGCCTTTACCCTTTTTCTTGAAACTAGTGGTCTTGTTGACCATCAACACTTGATGCTCTTTCTTGATTTCTACCTCCGCAGCCTTTAGCATTGCGAAGAGCTCGGGAATCGTCTTATCCATCCCTTGCATATTATAGTTCATCACGAAGCTCTTCTAGCTTGGTGGCGGTGATTGAAGAACTCTGTCAATGACACTATCATCAGGAAGATTAACTCCCAGCTGAGTCAAGTGGTTGTGGTACCCAGACATTCTGAGTATATGTTCACTGGCAGAACTATTCTCCTCCATTTTGCAGCTGTAGAACTTATTGGAGACTTCATATCTCTCAATCCGGGCATTTGCTTGAAATATTAACTTCAACTCCTGGAACATCTCATATGCTCCATGACGTTCAAAACGTCGTTGAAGTCCCGGTTCTAAGCCGTAAAGCATGGCACACGGAACTATTGAGTAGTCATCAGCTTTGCTCTGCCAGGTGTTCATAACATCTGGCGTTGCTCCTGCAGCGGGTTTATCACGTAGCAGTGCTTCTAGGACATAATTCTTTTGTGCAGCAATGAGGATAATCCTCAAGTTATGGACCCAGTCCGTGTAGTTGCTACCATCATCTTTCAACTTAGCTTTCTCTAGGAACGCATTAAAATTCAATGGAACAACAGCACGGGCCATCTATCTACAACAACATAGACATGCAAAATACTATCAGGTACTAAGTTCATGATAAATTAAAGTTTAATTAATCAAATTACTTAAGAACTCCCACTTAGATAGACATCCCTTTAATAATCTAAGTGATCACGTGATCCATATCAACTAAACCATGTCCGATCATCACGTGAGATGGAGTAGTTTTCAATGGTGAACATCACTATGTTGATCATATCAACTATATGATTCACGCTCGACCTTTCGGTCTCAGTGTTCCGAGGCCATATCTACATATGCTAGGATCGTCAAGTTTAACCCGAGTATTCCGGGTGTGCAAAACTAGCTTGCACCCGTTGTATGTGAACGTAGAGCTTATCACAGCCGATCATCATGTGGTGTCTCGGCACGACAAACTTTCGCAACGGTGCATACTCAGGGAGAACACTTGTACCTTGAAATTTAGTGAGAGATCATCTTATAATGCTACTGCCGAACTAAGCAAAATAACATGCATAAATGCTAAACATCACATGTAATCAATATAAGTGATATGATATGGCCATCATCATCTTGTGCCTTTGATCTCCATCTCCAAAGCACCCTCATGATCACCATCACCACCGGCTTGACACCTTGATCTCCATCGAAGCATCATTGTCGTCTCGCCAACTATTCCTTCTACGACTATCGCTACCGCTTAGTGATAAAGTAAAGCAATTACATGGTGATTGCATTTCATACAATAAAGCAGCAACCATATGGCTCCTGCCAATTGCCGATAACTCTGTTACAAAACATGATCATCTCATACAATAAAATTTACCATCATGTCTTGAGCATATCACATCACAACATGCCCTACAAAAACAAGTTAGACGTCCTCTACTTTATTGTTGCAAGTTTTACGTGGCTGCTACGGGCTGAGCAAGAACCGTTCTTACCTACGCATCAAAAACCACAATGTGGTATAGTTATTGCTTTTTGATCTTCAAAAAGAACCCTGTTCATTGAATCCGATTCAACTAAAGCTGGAGAAATAGACACCCACTAGCCACCTATGTGTGAAGCACGTCGGTAGAACCAGTCTCGCGTAAGCGTACGCGTAATGTCAGTCTGGGCCGCTTCATCCAACAATGCCGCCGAATCAAGAATCAACTAGTGACGGCAAGCAATATGTATATACCCACGCCCACAACTCCTTTGTGTTCTACTCATGCATATAACATCTATGCATAGACCTGGCTCGGATGCCATTGTTGGGGAACACAGTAATTTCAAAAAAATCATACGCACACGCAAGATCTATCATGGTGATGCATAACAACGAAAGGGAAAGAGTGTTGTCCACGTACCCTCATAGACCGTAAGTGGAAGCGTTATGACAACGCGGTTGAGGTAGTCGAACGTGTTCACGATCTGACCGATCCTAGCACCGAAGGTATGAAAACTCCATGATCTGCACACGTTCAGCTCGGTGACATCCCGCGAACTCTAGATCCAGCTGAGTGTCGAGGGAGAGTTTCATCAGCACGACCGCGTGATGACGGTGATGATGAAGCTACCGGAACAGGGCTTCGCCTAAGCACTGCAACGATATGACCAAGGTGGATTATGGTAGAGGGGGGCACCGCACATGGCTAAACAATGTCAACTTGTGTGTTCTAGGGTGCCCCCTGCCCCCGTATATAAAGGAGCAAGGGGGGAGGTCGGATGGCCCTAGGGCGCGCTAAGGAGGGGAGGAATCCTCCTCCTAGTAGGAGTAGCATTCCTCCTTTCCTAGACCTACTAGGAGGGGGAAGGAAGGAGTGGAAGAGAGGAAGGAAAGGGGGGCGCCACCCCCCTCCTAGTCCAATTCGGACCCAAGGGGGAGGGGGCTCGCGGCCTGCCCTAGCAGCCCCTAGTTCCCCCGGGGGTGTTCCGGTAAATCTCCGGCACTCCGGTTTTCTCCGAAATCACCCGGAACACTTCCAGAGTCCGAATATAGCCGTCCAATATATCAATCTTAATGTGTCAACCATTTCGAGACTCCTTGTCATGTCTGCGATCATATCCGGGACTCTGAACTACCTTCGGTACATCAATACACATAAAGTCATAATATAGATCGTCACCAAACATTAAGCGTGCGGACCCTACGGGTTCGAGAACTATGTAGACATGACCGAGACTCATCTCCGGTCAATAACCAATAGCGGAACATGGATGCTCATATTGGTTCCTACATATTCTACGAAGATCTTTATCGTTCAAACCGCATAACAACATATGTTGGTCCGTTTGTCATCGGTATGTTACTTGCCCGAGATTCGATCATCGGTATCTCAATACCTAGTTCAACCTCGTTACCGGAAAGTCTCTTTACTCGTTCCATAATGCAACATCCGTAACTAACTCATTAGTCACATTGCTTGCAAGGCTTAAAGTGATGTGCATTACCGAGAGGGCCCAGAGATACCTCTCCGATACACGGAGTGACAAATCCTAATCTCGATCTATGCCAACTCAACAAACACCATAGGAGACACCTGCAGAGCATCTTTATAGTCACCCAGTTACGTTGTGATGTTTGATAGCACACTAAGTGTTCCTCCGGTATTCAGGAGTTGCATAATCTCATAGTCATAGGAGCATGTATAAGTTATGGAGAAAGCAATAGCAGTAAACTAAACGATCATCGTGCTAAGCTAACGGATGGGTCAAGTCAATCACATCATTCTCTAATGATGTGATCCCGTTCATCAAATGACAACTCTTTGTCCATGGCTAGGAAACTTAACCATCTTTGACTAACGAGCTAGTCAAGTAGAGGCATGCTAGTGACACTCTGTTTGTCTATGTATTCACACATGTACTAAGTTTCCGGTTAATACAATTCTAGCATGAATAATAAACATTTATCATGATATAAGGCATATTTCCTTCAATATGTGGATGACATATTGTTAATTGGAAATAATACAGAATTTATGGATAGCATAAAAGGATACTTGAATAAGAATTTTTCAATGAAAGACCTCGGTGAAGCTGCTTATATATTGGGCATCAAGATCTATAGAGATAGATCAAGATGCTTAATTAGACTTTCACAAAACACATACCTTGATGAAGTTTTGAAGAAGTTCAAAATGGATCAGTCAAAGAAAGGGTTCTTGCATGTGTTACAAGGTGTGAAGTTGAGTCAGACTCAATGCCCGACCACCGCAGAAGATAGAGAGAAAATGAAAGTCATTCCCTATGCCTCAGCCATAGGTTCTATCATGTATGCAATGCTGTGTACCAGACCTGATGTGTGCCTTGCTATAAGTTTAGCAGGGAGGTACCAAAATAATCTAGGAGTGGATCACTGGACAGCGGTCAAGAACATCCTAAAATACCTGAAAAGGACTAAGGATATGTTTCTCGTTTATGGAGGTGACAAAGAGCTCATCATAAATGCTTACGTCGATGCAAGCTTTGGCACTGATCCGGATGACACTAAGTCACAAACCGGATATGTATTTATATTGAATGGTGGAGCTATCAGTTGGTGCAGTTCCAAGCAGAGCGTCGTGGCGGGATCTATGTGTGAAGCAGAGTACATAGCTGCTTTGGAAGCAACAAATGAAGGATTCTGGATGAAGGAGTTCATATCCGATCTAGGTGTAATACCTAGTGCATCGGGTCCAATGAAAATCTTTTGTGACAATACTAGAGAAATTGCCTTGGCGAAGGAATCCAGATTTCACAAGAGAACCAAACACATCAAGAGACGCTTCAATTCCATCCGCGATCAAGTCAAGGAGGGAGACATAGAGATTTTCAAGATACATACGGATCTGAATGTTGCAAACCCATTGACTAAGCCTCTCTCACGAGCAAAACATGATCAGCTCCAAGACTCCATGGGTGTTAGAATCATTACTATGTAATCTAGATTATTGACTCTAGTGCAAGTGGGAGACTGAAGGAAATATGCCCTAGAGGCAATAATAAAGTTGTTATTTATATTTCCTTATATCATGATAAATGTTTATTATTCATGCTAGAATTGTATTAACCAGAAACTTAGTACATGTGTGAATACATAGACAAATAGTATGTCCCTAGTATGCCTCTACTTGACTAGCTCATTAATCAAAGATGGTTAAGTTTCCTAACCATAGACATGTGTTGTCATTTGATGAACGGGATCACATCATTATAGAATGATGTGATAGACAAGACTCATCCATTAGCTTAGCATAATATATCGTTTAGTTTTATTGCTATTGCTTTCTTCATGACTTATACATATTCCTCTAACTATGAGATTATGCAACTCCCGGATATCGAAGGAACACCTTGTGTGCTATCAAATGTCACAACGCAACTGAGTGATTATAAAGATGCTCTATAGGTGTCTCCGAAGGTATTTGTTGAGTTGGCATAGATCAAGATTAGGATTTGTCACTCCGTGTATCGGAGAGGTATCTGTGGGCCCTCTCGGTAATGCACATCACTATGAGCCTTACAAGCAATGTGACAAATGAGTTAGTTACGGGATGATGCATTACGAAACGAGTAAAGAGACTAGCCGGTAACGAGATTGAACTAGGTATGAAGATACCGACGATCGAATCTCGGGCAAGTAACATACCGATGACAAAGGGAATGACGTATGTTGTTATGTGGTTTGACCGATAAAGATCTTCGTAGAATATGTAGGAGCCAATATGTAGCGACCCGACCTCAGATGGCCAAGTCTCTGTGCTTCAGTGTCATCCCTGGATCGGTAATGCTGACACACACAATACTCAAAGGATTTATAACAGAGTGGCAATCACACACTTATTATATGGAATGTCTCAAGAGAGAACTTATTACAATAATATGGCTTAAGGCCATCTAATACGATAACAGCGGAAGGCTTGGAAGATAAAGTGAGTCCATCAACTCCAATGGCATAGCTGAGCTGCACGGCAACGACTTAACGACCTTACTTCTCCTCTGAAAAGTCTGCAACATAATACGTTGCAGCTCGAGAACGGGTCAGCACATGGAATATGCTGGCAAAATAACACAGTAGAGCAAGAACAAAGTAATGCTAACACTACATGCATATTTGGCTGGTGGAAAGCTCTATGGTCATAGTTTTTGCGTAAAGCCAATTTTTCCCTACAACAAAGGAATAGATTTTGATTTAACTATCATGGTAGTTGAAACATCATTGAGAAGGTTCCTCCAACTCAATCCCAATTAAAGTGATTAACATCCCAACAATATTAATTAAGAATGAGGAGATACATGTGATAACCCAAATACTAGATACTGAAGATTTGTCCATAACCGGGGACACGGCTAACCATGATTAGATTATACACTCTGCAGAGGTTTGCGCACTTTTCCCCACAAGACTCGATCGCCTCCGTTGGATTTCTCGCACTATAAGGTGTTTGAGAAACGGATGACCGAGACACAGTCTTTCAGAGACATTAACTCTCTACTCCGGACAGACCATACCAAACCTACATCCCACTACCTGTTGATCTGCCTCTTCAAGAGCTTCACGTAACTTACTCAACTATGCTAGAGCCCATAGTAGCTTGTGGCTGCACACGAAAGTTTCTAGCACGAATCATCTCAGTTCCCTTTGAGCCTGGGTGGCGGTCCATAGGAAGATCACACGGTTACTCCGGGATTTCCAAAAATACAGGCAACACTGGGTACTCCAGGTGCCTCAATCCACCCAAATGTTAATTTAATTTGCCACCTTAAGTTGAACCATTAATTAACAATCTCACATCTGTCCTGGATTTCACTCAAACCCAAACCACGTCTACGAGCATAGCATTGCAATATAAGCAACCATAGAAGTAACTCCCAAAGGTTTGAATGTAACAGGGTAATAGGTTCTACCTCATCAACTACTTCCCAACCCACATGTTAATGACATCCTAACCATGCAATGTTTGAGGATTGGAACTAATGCATAAAAACTGGGTATGAGAAGAGTATGATCAATGTGTTACTTGCCTTGCTGATGATCTGCAAAACCTAGGGACTCGTAGTAGCACGCTTCGCACTTCGGGTGTTCTATCGCAAACATACAATAACATACATAAGCAACAGGCAAAGGGCGCAAGCAAAACTCAAATAAAAGAGATTGACCAGAAAGTTTAACTTAAGAACTCCGGTTAGCAAAAAGAATCAAATCAAACAGAGCAACGAAACTCAAACGGCGAAAGAGAAAAGGTTCATTTTACTAATCTGAACATAGGTCAAATTTTACAGTAGAAAAACATATTTAAGTTGGTTAAGCGGAAACAGGGTTTCGAGACGAAACTCTAGGCGCTTGAATTGCCTGATTCCAACTAACGAGCGAGAAGAAAAACAGAAACTAAGATCGGATCAGAAATCGCGATCACAGAAATCGTGGAATAAATCTGATAAAAGAAAACTGACGAACAAACTAACTAACGAGCATTCATTAGCTGTATCTAACGGGCAAAGAACCATTCGTTAAAACGAACGTACGGACAAACGTCCGCTAACTAGAAGAACCGAGAAAAACCGGTGAATCCGAAAAAAACGGATCCAGGGTTTCTAAAAAAAGAAAACCGAACGGTTTTTATAAAAAAAACCAGCGGCGGAGTCCGGTGGCTACCTCCGGCGAGGGCTTCGGCGGGGCGGGGTGCAGTCGGCGGGGCGGCGACTCACGGGGGCGGCGGCTGGCAC
>NC_041386.1:114926808-114935017 GCF_002162155.2 Triticum dicoccoides | reverse complement strand
CTGGCACGGCGTGGGGCGGCGGTGGCTGCAGGCGGCGCGAGCGGCGGTAGTGGGGTGGTGTTGGGTGGGGTGGCGGCGGTATTTAAAGGGGAGGGGGCGGCGGCTACTTGGGAGAGGGGGCAAGGCAGCGGCGGCGGCGGGGAGTCCGGCTCGGACTTGAAGTCCGGGTCGACGGCGGCGGCGCACGCGCACAGGGAGGCGGCGGCGGCTGCGGGTGGCCTGGCTTGGCTGGGCCTTAGGCCCAGTCGGGCGCGGAACTCTTTTTTTTAAATAATTACGCCGACCGAAATAAAATCCTAAATAAATAAATAAAAACCTAAAAATGCCAAAACAAATTTTCACCGTCTAAATAAAATATTTAGAATAGGATGAACATTTTCTTGGCCGTAAAATGCAATTTTGAAAACATGCAATTTTTCTAATGCAAATTAAATCCAAATAGAATCAAATAGAAACAAATAAATGATTTTAATATTTTCCCTCCTTATTTCAATTATTTTGGAGAAGTCATATTATCTCCTCTCATATATTTTAATATGAAATATTTTCCGGAGGGAAAAATAATTAAAATCACAATCCTCGTTTCATTTTTTGATAAAAAACAAATATGAAAACCGGGAAATCCCCAACTCTCTCCGAAGGTCCTTGAGTTGCTTAGGATTTCAAGAATTGCGGAGCGAAAATGCAATAAAATATGATATGCATGGATGACTTATGTATAACATTCCAAATTGAAAATTTGGGATGTTACAAACCTACCCCCCTTAAGATGAATCTCGCCCTCGAGATTCGGGTTGGGTAGAAAATAGGTGTGGGTGGTCTTTGCGGAGATCATCCTCTCGTTCCCAGGTGGCTTCATCCTCGGTATGGTGGCTCCACTGAACTTTTCAAAACTTGATAACTTTACTGCGAGTGACTCCGCTGGCAAACTCAAGAATCTTTACTGGCTTTTCCTCGTAAGTCAAATCATTGTCCAACTGAATTGCCTCCAAGGGTACTGTATCCCTTAACGGTATATGACACTTCTTCAGCTGTGAAATGTGGAACACATCATGAACTCCTGACAATCCTTCGGGTAATTCCAACTTGTAGGCAACTTCTCCCATCCGTTCCAAACCACGATACGGTCCTACAAATATCGGAGCTAGTTTCCCCTTAACTCCAAAACATTTCACTCCTCGCAAGGGAGATACTCGCAGATATACTATGTCTCCAATTTCATAAGTTACCTCTTTGCGTTTTGAGTCCGCGTAACTCTTCTGTCTGGACTGCGCAATCTTCAGTCTATCGCGAATCAATTTAACCTTTTCCTCAGATTCCTTGATCAAGTCTGGTCCAAACAATTGTCGGTCTCCTACCTCGTCCCACATCAACGGTGTTCTGCACCTGCGTCCATACAGGGCTTCAAACGGTGCCATCTTCAAACTGGCTTGGTAGCTATTGTTGTACGAGAATTCTGCGTAAGGCAAATTGTCATCCCAACTAGATCCATAATCTAGCGCACAGGCTCTCAAGATGTCCTCCAGAATTTGGTTCACTCTCTCAGTCTGTCCATCTGTCTACGGGTGAAAAGTTGTACTGAACTCTAACCTTGTTCCCAAAGTCTGATGTAACTGATGCCAGAACTTTGAAGTAAACTGTGTTCCTCTATCTGATACGATTGTTCTCGGAACTCCATGCAGACATACGATCCTAGACATATAAATCTTGGCCAACTTTACACTAGTATAAGTGGTTTTCACTGGGATGAAGTGAGCCACTTTGGTCAAGCGATCAACTACTACCCATATGGAATCATATCCTGCTTTGGTCCTGGGCAATCCAGTGATAAAGTCCATGCCCAGTTTATCCCACTTCCATTCGGGTATCGGCATAGGCTGTAACAGTCCTGCTGGCTTTTGATGTTCTGCCTTCACTCTCTGACATACATCACATATGGCTACATACTCGGCAATATCCTTCTTCATACCGGTCCACCAGAAATGTTCTTTCAAATCCAGATACATCTTGGTGTTTCCTGGGTGTATCGAGTATGGTGAGTCATGAGCCTCTTGAAGTATTAACTTCCTGATCTCCTGGTTATTGGGCACATAAACTCGATCCTCAAACCATAAGGTATCATGCTCATCTTCATGAAAACCTTTGGCCTTTCCTTTGCCCATCTTCTCCTTTATTTCAGCAATCTCCTTGTCATCCTTCTGAGCTTCCCGAATCTTGTCCAGCAATGTCGACTGGACCTCCATTGCTGCAAGGAAACCTCTAGGAACAATCTCTAATCGAAGTTCCATGATATCCTCTGCTAACTCCTTCGGCAATCCCTTACCTTCAAGGATATTAGCATAACTCTTCCTGCTCAAGGCGTCTGCTACAACATTAGCCTTTCCTGGGTGATAGTGTAGCTTCATATAATAATCCTTTATAAGCTCCAACCATCTCCTCTGCCTAAGGTTCAGTTCCTTCTGGGTGAAAATGTACTTCAAACTCTTGTGGTCCGTGTATACATCACATCGGTTTCCGATAAGGTAATGTCTCCACGTCTTCAATGCATGCACTACGGCTGCTAACTCCAAATCATGCATGGCATAGTTCAACTCATGAGGTTTTAGTTGTCGTGAGGCATACGAAACAACTCTTCCATCCTACATAAGTACACATCCAAGTCCTAAGCGAGAGGCATCGCAATACACTTGGAATTCCTTATGTATATCCGGCAGTGTTAGCACTGGTGTCGTAGTCAACCGTTCCTTCAACTCCTGGAAACTTGCCTCGCAATCTTCTATCCATTTAAACTTAGTATCCTTCTTTAACAGTTCAGTCATTGGCTTCGCAATCTTGGAAAAGTTTTCAATGAATCTCCGATAGTAACCTGCGAGTCCAAGGAAACTGCGGACCTCGCCAACTGAGGTGGGTGCCAACCATTCAGTGACTGACTGAATTTTGTTGGGGTCTACTGCTATACCTTCTCCCGATATAACATGTCCAAGGAATCCGACTTCCTTCAACCAAAACTCGAATTTGCTAAACTTAGCATACAACTGGTGTTCCCTAAGTTTCTCGAGAACTAAACGCAAATGCTCCTTATGCTCCTCTTCATTCTTCGAGTATACCATAATATCATCAATAAACACCACAACAAACTTGTCCAAATACTCCATGAACACCTTGTTCATCATGCTCATGAAATAAGCAGCGACATTAGTCAGTCCAAATGACATGACCGTGTACTCGTATAATCCATACCGCGTTGTGAACGTTGTCTTTGGTATATCCTTCTCACATATCTTCAACTGATGGTATCCCGATCTCAAATAGATCTTCGAGAACACTTTAGCTCCTTGTAACTGATCGAACGGATCATTGATCATCGGCAGTGGGTACTTGTTCTTAATCGTCACTTCATTCAAGGCTCGATAATCAACAACCATCCTTAGGGATTTATCCTTCTTTTCCACCAAAAGCACAGGGGCTCCCCAAGGTGATGAACTTCTTCGAATGTATCCTTTTTCCAGTAACTCCTTGATCTGTTTCTTAATTTCCTCCAGATCATTTGCGGGCATCCGATAGGGTCTCTTGGATATTGGTCCTGTTCCTGGCAACAGCTCTATCAAAAACTCAATGTCTCTATCCGGTGGCATGCCTGGTAACTCCTTAGGAAAAACATCCCGATAATCCTTCACTACAGGCACTTCCTCCTGAACAACTCCCATAAGGGCATTCACTTGGCTCCTCCTAGGCACATGCCTAGATAGATACTTAATCCTTTTTCCCTCCGGGGTGGTGAGATAAACCGACTTACTAGCACAGTCAATGCTTCCTCCATACTTTGACATCCAGTCCATACCTAATATCACATCCAATCCTTGTGACTCCAAGATAATTAGGTCAGACGGAAAAACATGTGTGCCAATGGTTAGGGGTATCTGGTCGCACCATCGACTAGCCATATATTCTGCTCCAGGTGAGCTTACTAATAGAGGGGTCCTAAGGGTTTGGGTTGGTAGTTTAAACTTATCCACAAATCCCCTTGATATATATGAATGTGATGCACCAGTATCGAAAAGAACAAGGGCGGTAAATGACTTAACCAAAAACTTACCTATTACCGCGTCCGGCTGCTCTTCAACCTCCTCCACATTAATGTGGTTCACCTGTCCTTTGTTGAATGGATTAGGCTTCTTCCCAGCACTACCATTTCCGTTTTCATTATTTCCTTCAGGGCACTCCGTGGAGTAGTGTCCAGTCTTCCCGCACTTGAAGCAAGTTACATGACTTAGGTCTCTTTTGGTGGGTGTGCCTGGATTGGGGCGGTTCTGGTTATTGTTGGTTCCGTTCCCATTCTTAGAACCATTGTGATTATGCATTCCACCTCCTGTGTGGTTGTGGCCTCCATGGTTATGAACAAGTCCTCCTGAATTCGGGGTTAGGCGTGGCTTCTGCTGGGCTCCTGAGTTATACTTCCCTTGTCCATACTTTCTCTTGCGGCTCTCAATCTGCTGCTGCTTCCCTTCAATCATAAGAGCCTTATCTACCAACTCGTGGTAGTTGTTGAAGGTTGCTACCATCAACTGCATGCTCATCTCATCATTCAGCCCTTCCATAAACTTCTCCTGCTTTGCGGTGTCTGTGGCCACATCATCAGGGGCATAGCGGGATAACTTGCTAAACTCATCCACGTACTGAGACACAGTACGGTTCCCCTGGCGTAGGTTGCGGAACTCCCGCTTCTTCATCTGCATAGCTCCAGTTGAGACATGGACCGTGCGGAAAGCTTGCTGAAACTGGTCCCAAGTCACCGTGGCTATGGGGAAAGTGGCCGTGTAATTCTCCCACCATGATGCTACTGGTCCATCCAACTGATGTGCAGAAAAACGCACCTTCTCAGCATCAGTGCATCCCGCAGTGGTAAACTCCCTTCCAATCCTGCGGAGCCAATCATCTGCAACTATAGGCTCGGTGCTACTAGAAAACACCGGCGGTTGTAACCTTAGAAAATGGGCTAGGTTGTCCACTGGCGGCGGGTTGTTGTTGTTGTTGCCCTGGTTTTGAACTAGCAATTCATCAAAGTGTTCTGGTGCTGGATCAACTGGGTGAGCTCCGGTGGGAAAACAAAACCGGTGTCATGTCTCGGAGGCATTTGATGGGTTTAGATGGAAGAGATCAGAATATAAAAGAGGTCTAATGGGAAAACACTACCCATATGCACATGAGACAAATACAAAAATTTCACTCAATCAATCAAGCAAGGGCATACAAACGGTCTAGAACTATCGCAAAAGTGCTCATCTACTACTAATTACATGGGAAAATACTACTAATATTGGGTGGTCATCTACAAATTTTGATCGGTCGAAGACTCCATGATGTCTGCTCCAGCTTCGTCGTCAAAGTCATCATCACTAGGATCGGAATCGGTGTCGTCGATGATGATGTAGTCCTCGGGGCGTATCTCCTTGGGTTCTTCTTCTTCTATTGGTGCTGGTCCTCCCATGAATACTCCGATCTTCTTGACTAGGTCGTCATTCTTCTCCAGTAGTGTCCTGATTTCCTCCTCATATCCATCGCGTGTAAACTTGAGTTCTTCCTCTAGCTCGATGATTCTAGTCTTCGCCTTCTTCAAGTCCATCATGTCCGCGCACATCTGGTTCTCCTGACGTCGAATGTGCTGGTTTAACTCTTGGATGAAAGCTGCAATGGGTCTATCCTTCCTGGTGCTGATTACTTCCCATTGCTCGTCTCGGCGCCCACATATTTGGTAGATAGTGTCCTTAAGCTCCCTGTTGTAGACTTCTCCAATGCGTCCCATGGTAATGTGGGCTGCCATGCTCTTGCCTAGACTCCAGGTGGGTGCTTCGAAAGAAAATTCTATGGGTTTAGAAGTTGGCGAGAACGTTCTTCCTGGAACTTGTACTTGAATCATCCAGCGCTCCTCTTCAGGTAAAGTGGCGTTGTACATTCCGGTGAAGCTTGGTATTCCAATGTTCAAGTACCTAGTGACTTCCTTCGAGTGGCGTCCAAAAGGTGTGTCTTCATCCGGTTGTGCAAACTTGTTCTTCATCTCCGCCATCCTAAAGAGTAGAAAATGGAGAGGAGTCAGAAATGAGTAGAGAAGTGTGGCCTAGGGTTTATCTTAGTGGTCGTGTCCTACACTCAGCGTGTGCTCTGATACCATCTTGTAGCGACCCGACCTCATATGGCCAAGTCTCTGTGCTTTAGTGTCATCCCTGGATCGGTAATGCTGACACACACAGTACTCGAAGGATTTATAACAGAGTGGCAATCACACACTTATTACATTGAATGTCTCAAGAGAGAACTTATTACAATAATATGGCTTAAGGCCATCTAATACAATAACAGCGGAAGGCTTGGAAGATAAAGTGAGTCCATCAACTCCAACGGCATAGCTGAGCTGCACGGCAACGACCTAACGACCTTACTCCTCGTCTGAAAAGTCTGCAACATAATACGTTGCAGCCTGAAAACGGGTCAGCACATGGAATATGCTGGCAAAATAACACAGTAGAGTAAGAACAAAGTAATGCTAACACTACATGCATATTTGGCTGGTGGAAATCTCTATGGTCATAGTTTTTGCGTAAAGCCAATTTTTCCCGACAACAAAGGAATAGATTTTGATTTAACTATCATGGTAGTTGAAAAATCATTGAGAAGGTTCCTCCAACTCAATCCCAATTAAAGTGATTAACATCCCAACAATATTAATTAAGAATGAGGAGATACATGTGATAACCCAAATACTAGATACTCAAGATTTGTCCATAACCAGGGACACGGCTAACCATGATTAGATTATACACTCTGCAGAGGTTTGCGCACTTTTCCCCACAAGACTCGATCGCCTTCGTTGGATTTCTCGTACTACAATGTGTTTGAGAAACGGATGACCGAGACACAGTCTTTCAGAAACATTAACTCTCTACTCCGGACAGACCATACCAAACCTACATCCCACTACCTGCTGATCTTCCTCTTCAAGAGCTTCACGTAACTTACTCAACTATGCTAGAGCCCATAGTAGCTTGTGGCTGCACACGGAAGTTTCTAGCATGAATCATCTCAGTTCCCTTTGAGCCTGGGTGGCGGTCCATAGGAAGATCACACGATTACTCCGGGATTTCCAAAAATATAGGCAACACTGGGTACTCCAGGTGCCTTAGTCCACCCAGATGTTAATTTAAATTGCCACCTTAAGTCGAACCATTAATTAACAATCTCACATCTGTTATGGATTTCACTCAAACCCAAACCACGTCTACGAGCATAGCATAGCAATATAAGCAACCATAGAAGTAACTCCCAAAGGTTTGAATGTAATAGGGTAATAGGTTCTACCTCATCAACTACTTCCCAACCCACATGTTAATGACATCCTAACCATGCAATGTTTGAGGATTGGAACTAATGCATAAAAACTGGGTATGAGAAGAGTATGATCAATGTGTTACTTGCCTTGCTCACGATCTGCAAAACCTAGGGACTCGTAGTAGCACGCTTCGCACTCCGGGTGTTCTATCGCAAACATACAATAACATACATAAGCAACAAGCAAAGGGCGCAAGAAAAACTCAAATAAAAGAGATTGACCAGAAATTTCAACTTAAGAACTCCGTTTAGCAAAAAGAATCAAATCAAACGGAGCAACGAAACTCAAACGGCGAAAGAGAAAAGCTTCATTTTACTAATCTGAACCTAGGTCAAATTTTACAGTAGCAAAAACTTATTTAAGTTGGTTAAGCGGAAAGAGGGTTTCGAGATGAAACTCTAGGCGCTTGAATCGCCTGATTCTGTCTAACGAGCGAGAAGAAAAACAGAAACTAAGATCGGATCAGAAATCACGATCAGAGATATCGCGGAATAAATCCGATAAAAGAAAACTGACGAATAAACTAACGAACGAGCGTTCGTTAGCTGTATCTAACGGGCGAAGAACCGTTCGTTAAGACGAACGTACGAACGAACGTCCGCTAACTAGAAGAACCGAGAAAAACCGGCGAATCCGAAAAAAACGGATCCAGGGTTTCTAAAAAAAGAAAACCGAACGGTTTTTATAAAAAACCGGCTGCGGAGTCCGGTGGCTACCTCCGGCGAGGGCTCCGGCGGGGCAGGGTGCAGGCGGCGGGGCGGCGGCTTGCGGGGTCGGCAGCAGCGGCGGCAGCAGGCGCGGGCGGCGGTGAGGCGAGGCGCGGCA
>NC_041386.1:114887924-114926717 GCF_002162155.2 Triticum dicoccoides | reverse complement strand
AAGGCAGCGGCGGCGGCGGGGAGTCCGGGTCGGCAGCGGCGGCGCGCGCGCAGGGAGGCGGCGGCGGCTGCGGGCGGCCTGGCTCGGCTTGGCCTTAGGCCCAGTCAGGCGCGGAACTCTTTTTTTTAAATAATTACGTCGACCGAAATAAAATCCTAAAAAAATAAATAAAAACCTAAAAATGCCAAAACAATTTTTCTCTGTCTAAATAAAATATTTAGAACGGGATGAACATTTTCTTGGCCCTAAAATGCAATTTTGAAAACATGTAATTTTTCTAATGCAAATAAAATCAAATAAAAACAAATAAATGATTTTTAATATTTTTCCTCCGATATTTCAATTATTTTGGAGAAGTCATATTATCTCCTCTCATATATTTTAATATGAAATATTTTTCGAAGGGAAAAATAATTAAAATCACAATCCTCGTTTCATGTTTTGATAAAAATCAAATATGAAAACTGGGAAATCCCCAACTCTCTCCGAAGGTCCTTGAGTTGCTTAGGATTTCGAGGATTGCGGAGCGAAAATGCAATAAAATATGATATGCATGGATGACTTATGTATAACATTCCAAATTGAAAATTTGGGATGTTACACAATATGAGCATACAGGTTCTACTATTGGTTATTGATCGGAGATGTGTCTCGGTCATGTCTACATAGTTCTCGAACCCGTAGGGTCCGCATGCTTAACGTTCGATGATGATTTGTATTATGAGTTATGTGTTTTTGATTACCGAATTTTGTTCGGAGTCCCGGATGAGATCACAAACATGGCGAGGAGTCTCGAAATGGCCGAGACATAAAAATGATATATTCGACAATGTTATTCAGACACCGGAAGAGTTCCGAGAAGTACCGGGTAAAAACGGATTGCCGGAGGGGTTACCGGAACCCCCTGGGGAAGTAATGGGCCAACATGGGCCTTAGGGGAGAGAGAGGGAAGGCCACAAGGAGGTGGCGCCCCCCATGGGGAGTCCGAATAGGACTAGGGGAGGGGGCGCAGCCCCCCTTTCCCTCTTCCTCTCCCTTCCTTCTTCCCCTTCCACCAAGTGGAATCCTACTAGGACTTGGAGTCCTAGTAGGACTCCTCTCTCCTAGCGTGCCCTACAGGGGCCGACCGGCCTCCTCCTCTCCTCCTTTATATACGGAGGTAGGGGCACCCTAGAACACACAAGATCAATTGTCTTAGCCGTGTGTGGTGCCCCCCTCCACAGTTTACCACCTCGGTCATATTGTCATAGTGCTTAGGCGAAGCCCTGCGCAGATCACATCATCAACACCGTCACCACGTCGTTGTGCGGACAGAACTCTCCCTCGGCCTCAATTGGATCAAGAGCTCGAAGGAGGTCATCGTGTTGAACGTGTGCTGAACACGGGGGTGCCGTACGTTTGGTGCTTGGATCGTGAAGACGTTCGACCACATCAACCGCGTTACTAAACGCTTCCGCTTTGGGTCTATGAGGGTACGCCGACACACTCTCCCTTCTCGTTGTTATGCATCTCCTAGATAGATCTTGCATGATTGTAGGATTTTTTTTGAAATACTGCATTCCCCAACAAATCCTACCACCACTTTTCCACACTCGCTCTACTAATTTAGTTGTACTTTTATTACAACATCACATAACTTTCATTTTCATGTTCTTTATTATCTTGCAAACCTGTCCCTTAGCACCTACAAAGTACTTCTAGTTTCATTCTCGTTCTAGGTAAAGCGAATGTTAAGTGTGCATAGAGTTGTGTTAGTGGTCGATAGGACTTGTAGGGAATATTAATTCTACCTTTAGCTCCTCGTTGGGTTCGACACTCTTACTTAACGAGAAAGGCTACAATTGATCCCCTATACTTGTGGGTTATCAAGACCTTTTTCTGGCGCCGTTGCCGGGGAGCAATAGCGTGGGGTTGATATTCTCGTGTGTGCTTATTTGCTTTAGCACTAAGTAGATTTTATTTTCTGTTATAAGTTGTTCTCTATCTTTAGTTATGGATATGGAACACGAAATACAAAAAAAAAATATGTGTACTTGCTACTCATGGAGACGGGGAACCTCTAAAACCCTCTGTGTTCACTGGTGCAAAGACGTGCTATATAAACGGTTTTAACCCCCTTTCCGCGATGAAGTTTTAAAACGTCGCCTTGCTAGTGTGCGCCATAAGGGGGGTCCTTCCCACACGACCCAGAAACCACCGGGGGTAGGTCCTCCAGTCACACACACTGGGCAAAATGAGCTCGTGTGCGATCGGGTGAGGCATCAGAGACAATTATGCAGGCCCAATCGTTTCTGTTTGTATGTACACCCCACACAGTGAATCCCAGAAAAACGTTTTCGTTCCTCTGTATATCACACACGATTTTTTTATGAGGAAACGTTTGTGCAAGGTGGCCTAATGCAAAGACTTCTTTGGTCGAAGTCGTGTGTGATTTTTCATTGATCTGATAGCCCACTTTCTAGAAACCATGTGGGTTGTTTGATTTCATCACCCACGATGTTGTCTGAGAAACCGTCTGCAATAGAAAACCCCAATAAATAGGCTAATTCGTCTATTACTGATAATCCATTTACTAATCAAATTGATATTTCTTATAAAACACACCATGTATTTCATATCTGTATTACGACAACCAGGATTTCATAATTGAATCACATATGATAGTTTCAGCGCCCAGTTACACCATATAGGCATATAGCTAGCTATGCCATTACACAACAGCACCAAGTTTCACATGCAACATTGAAAATCTTTGGAAAGTAGCAACATACACGGTAAATAGACAGATGGATCTCATCTGGGAAACTGCAGAAGCGGAAGGCGAATATTGAGCCTTTAGTGAAGTTCAATGTCCTTGCAACTTTAGGCCAGTGGCTATGGATAATTGCCCCCCCCCCCAACCTTTGTCCTCTTGAGGAAGATTTCAATATTATACCATGGGTGTTGAATTTATACCTTCCTCATCTCTTGACCATGCAGGTGGTTTGAGAGGTAGTGATAACTCACAAGTATAGGGGATTGTTGGGAAACATAGTATTTTCAAAAAAATCCTACGCACACACAAGATCATGGTGATGCATAGCAACGAGAGGGGAGAGTGTCGTCCACGTACCCTCGTAGACCGTAAGCGGAAGCATTATGATAACGCGGTTGATGTAGTCGTACGTCTTCACGATCGACCGATCCTAGTACCGAATGTACGACACCTCCGCGATCTGCACACGTTCAGCTCGGTGACATCCCAGGAACTCACGATCCAGTAGAGCTTCAAGGGAGAGTTCTGTCAGCACGACGGCGTGATGACGGTGTTGATGAAGCTACCGACGTAGGGCTTCGCCTAAGCACCGCTATGATATGACCAAGGTGTATTATGGTGGAGGGGGGCACCACACACGGCTAAAAGATAAATGATCAACTTGTGTGTCATGGGGTGCCCCCTTCCCCCGTATATAAAGGAGCAAGGGGGGAGGCCGGCCGGCCCTAGGAGGGCGTGCCAAGAGGAGGAGTCCTCCTAGTGGGAGTAGGACTCCCCTTTCCTAGTCCCACTAGGAGGGGGAAGGAAGGAGTGGGAGAGGGGAAAGGCAAGGGAGCGCCCCCCTCCTTGTCCTATTCGGACTCAAGGGGAGGGGGCACGCGGCTTGCCCTGGCCGGCCCCTCTCTCTCTCCACTAGGGCCCATCAAGGCCCATTTAGCCCCCGGGGGGTTCCGGTAACCCCTCCAGCACTCCGGTTTTCTTTAAAATCACCCGAAACCACTCCGGTGTCCGAATATAGCCGTCCAATATATCAATCTTTATGTCTCGACAATTTCGAGACTCCTCGTCATGTCCTTGATCACATCCGGGACTCCGAACTACCTTCGGTACATCAAAACACATAAACTCATAATACCGATCGTCATCGAATGTTAAGCGTGCGGACCCTACGGGTTCAAGAACTATGTATACATGACCGAGACTCATCTCCGGTCAATAACCAATAGCGGAACCTGGATGCTCATATTGGTTCCTACATATTATACAAAGATCTCTATCGGTCAAACCGCATAACAACATAAGTTGTTCCCTTTGTCATCGGTATGTTACTTGCCCGAGATTCGATCGTCGGTATCTCAATACCTAGTTCAATCTCGTTACCGACAAGTCTCTTTACTCGTTCCGTAATAGATCATCCCGCAACTAACTCATTAGTTGCATTGCTTGCAAGGCTTATAGTGATGTGCATTATCGAGAGGGCCCAGAGATACCTCTCCGACAATCGGAGTGACAAATCCTAATCTTGATCTATGCCAACTCAACAAGTACCATCGGAGACACCTGTAGAGCACCTTTATAATCACCCAGTTACGTTGTGACGTTTGGTAGCACACAAAGTGTTCCTCCAGTATTCAGGAGTTGCAAAATCTCATAGTCATAGGAACATGTATAAGTCATGAAGAAAGCAATAGCAATATACTAAACGATCAAATGCTAAGCTAACGGAATGGGTCAAGTCAATCCCATCATTCTATAATGATGTGATCCCGTTAATCAATTGACAACTCATGTGTATGGTTAGGAAACTCAGCCATCTTTGATTCAATGAGCTAGTCAATTAGAGGCATACTAGTGACACTTTGTTCGTCTATGTATTCACACATATACTAAGTTTCCGGTTAATACGATTATAGCATGAATAATAAACATTGATCATGATATAAGGAAATATAAATAACAACTTTATTATTGCCTCTAGGGCATATTTCCTTCAGTCTCCCACTTGCACTAGAGTCAATAATCTAGATTACACAGTAATGATTCTAACACCCATGGAGTCTTGGTGATGATCATGTTTTGCTCGTGAGAGAGGCTTAGTCAACGGGTCTACAACATTCAGATCCATATGTATCTTCCAAATCTCTATGTCTCCTCCTTGACTTGATCGCGGATGGAATTGAAGCGTCTCTTGACGTGCTTGGTTCTCTTGTGAAATATGGATTCCTTTGCCAAGGCAATTGCACCAGTATTGTCACAAAAGATTTTCATTGGACCCGATGCACTAGGTATGACACCTAGATCGGATATGAACTCCTTCATCCAGACTCCTTCATTTGCTGCTTCCGAAGCAGCTATGTACTCCGCTTCGCATGTATATCTCGCCACGACGCTTTGCTTAGAACTGCACCAACTGACAGCTCCACCGTTTAATCTAAACACGTATCCGGTTTGTGACTTAGAGTCATCCGGATCAGTGTCAAAGCTTGCATCGAGATAACCATTTACGACGAGCTCTTTGTCACCTCCATAAACGAGAAACATATCCTTAGTCCTTTTCAGGTATTTCAAGATGTTCTTGACCGCTGTCCAGTGATCCACTCCTGGATTACTTTGGTACCTCCCTGCTAAACTAATAGCAAGGCACACATCAGGTCTGGTACATAGCATTGCATACATGATAGAGCCTATGGCTCAAGCATAGGGAACACCTTTCATTTTCTCTCTATCTTCTGAAGTGGTCGGGCATTGAGTCTGACTCAACTTCACACCTTGTAACACAAGCAAGAACCCTTTCTTTGCTTGATCCATTCTGAACTTCTTCAAAACTTTATCAAGGTATGTGCTTTGTGAAAGTCCAATTAAGCGTCTTTATCTATCTCTATAGATCTTGATGCCCAATATATAAGCAGCTTCACCGAGGTCTTTCATTGAAAAACTCTTATTCAAGTATCCTTTTATGCTATCCAGAAATTCTATATCATTTCCAATCAACAATATGTCATCCACATATAATATTAGAAATGCTACAAAGCTCCCACTCACTTTCTTGTAAATACAGGCTTCTCCAAAAGTCTGTATTAAACCATATGCTTTGATCACACTATCAAAACATTTATTCCAACTCCGAGATGCTTGCACCAGTCCATAGATGGATCACTGGAGCTTGCACACTTTGTTAGCATCCTTTGGATCGATAAAACCTTCAGGTTGCATCATATACAACTCTTCTTCCAGAAATCCATTCAGGAATGCAGTCTTTACATCCATTTGCCAAATTTCATAATCATAAAATGCGGCAATTGCTAACATGATTCGGACGGACTTAAGCATCGCTACGGGTGAGAAAGTCTCATTGTAGTCAACTCCTTGAACTTGTCGAAAACCTTTCGCAACAAGTCGAGCTTTGTAGACAGTAACATTACCGTCAGCGTCAGTCTTCTTCTTGAGGATCCATTTATTCTCGATGGATTGCCAATCATTGGGCAAGTCAACCAAAGTCCACACTTTGTTCTCATACATGGATCCCATCTCAGATTTCATGGCCTCAAGCCATTTTGCGGAATCTAGGCTCATCATCACTTCCTCATAGTTCGTAGGTTCATCATGGTCAAGTAACATGACCTCCAGAACAAGATTACTGTACCACTCTAGTGCGAATCTTATTCCGGTTGACCTACGAGGTTTGGTAGTAACTTGATCTGAAGTTATATGATCATCATCATTAGCTTCCTCACTAGTTGGTGTAGGAGTCATAGGAACAGATTTCTGTGATGAACTACTTTCCAATAAGGGAGCAGGTACAGTTACCTCATGTAACGCCCTCGATGCGGCTATATCTCCCACATGTCGAAGCACGACTTAGAGGCATAACCGCATTGAAAGCAATGTCGCAAATGAGGTAATCTTCACAGAACCCATGTAATACAATAGGGGAAAAGATACATAGTTGGCTTACAATCGCCACTTCACACAATTACATGAATAAAGCATTACATCAACCAGATTCAATCAAGGTCCGACTACGGAACCAAAATAAAAGAAGACTACCCCAAATGCTACACAGATCCCTGATCGACCCCCAACTGGGCTCCACTACTGATCAACTGGAAACGGAACAACATAAAGAACGAGATCTCATCGAGCTCCTCCTTGAGCTTGGTTGCGTCATCTGTACGGTATCATCGGCACCTGCAAGCTGGTTTTGGAAGTATCTGTGAGTCACGGGGACTCAGCAATCTCACACCCTCGCGATCAAGACTATTTAAGCTTATGGGTAAGGTAAAAGGTATGAGGTGGAGCTGCAGCAAGTGACTAGCATATATGGTGGCTAACATACGCAAATGAGAGCGAGAAGAGAAGGCAAAAGCACGGTCGAACAACTATGATTAAGAAGTGATCCTAGAACAACCTACGTCAAGCATAACTCCAACACCGTGTTCACTTCCCGGACTCCGCCGAGAAGAGACCATCACGGTTACACACGCGGTTGATGAATTTTAATTAAGGTCAAGTTTAGGTTTTCTACAACCAGACATTAACAAATTCCCATCTGCCCATAACCGCGGGCACGGCTTTTGAAAGTTCAAATCCCTATAGGGGTATCCCAACTTAGCCCATGACAAGCTCTCACGGTCAACAAAGGATATTCCTTCTAGCGGGAAGACCTGATCAGACTCGGAATCCCGGTTACAAGACATTTCGATAAGGTAAAACTAAACCAGCAACACCGCCCGAATATGCCGACAAATCCCGATAGGAGCTGCACATATCTCGTTCTCAGGGCACACTCAGATGAGCGCTCCATACAACTAAAACCAAACCTCGAGTTTCCCCGAGGGGGCGCTGCACAGGAGTCTAGTTTGGACCAACACTCAAAGGAGCACTGGCCCGGGGGGGTTTAAATAAAGATGACCCTTGAGTCTGCAGAACCCAAGGGAAAAAGGCTAGGTGGCAAATGGTAAAACCAATGTTGGGCATTGCTGGAGGAGTTTTAATCAAGGCGAACTGTCAAGGGGTTCCCATTATAGCCCAACCGCGTAAGGGACGCAAAATCCGGGAACATAACACCGATATGACGGAAACTAGGGCGGCAAGAGTGGAACAAAACACCAGGCATAAGGCCAGGCCTTCCACCCTTTACCAAGTATATAGGTGCATTAATTAGATAAGAGATATTGTGATATCCCAACAAGTAAACATGTTCCAACAAGGAACAACATCTCCATGTTCCAACAAGGAACAAACTTCAATCTTCACCTGCAACTAACAACGCTATAAGAGGGGCTGAGAAAAGCGGTAACATAGCCAAACAATGGTTTGCTAGGACAAGGTGGGTTAGAGGCTTGGTTCAACAATATAGGAGGCATGATAAGCAAGTGGTAGGTATCGCAGCATAGGCATAGCAAAAGAGCGAGCAACTAGCAAGCAAAGATAGAAGTGATTTTGAGGGTATGGTCATCTTGCCTGAAATCCCGCAAGGAAGAAGAACGAGTCCATGAAGAAGACAAACGGACGTAGTCGAACGGGTCCTCACAAACGCGACGTTACCGGAATACCGAGAAGAAGCAACACCGGAAAGAAGCAAGCAACATAGTAAACAACCAACACATCAACGTGGCACGATGCGCAAACAAGTATGATGCATGTCCGGTTTAATGAAGCATGGCATGGCAAAGTGCACAAACAATCCTACAAATTAAGTGGAGCTCATTATGCAACTCCGTTGCATATTGACGAAACACCACATTTGGTCATTTAGTTTAATATCGTTTATGTACTCAACAATATTAAATGTTGTTAAACATGGCAAGAGAGTGAGGCAAATGAAAACTACCTATCTAAGCAAGTTTAAATGAGGCCGGAAGCAACGAACAACAATTCCGGTAAATCCCCATATGCATATATTAGGTTTGGTACTGTTCTGCTCTAAACATAATTTTAGAGTTATTAAACATGCAAAGTGATGCCACCATGTTAAACTATGCAAAATTCTACCCCATTTACATATAAAGTTTATTAAATTTGGAGCTACGGTTGAATAGTTATGAATTAAATCATTTTAGCATGGCATAGGAGCAAATTTAAACAAACATCATTTTAAACATTTTAAACATGGGTGAAAGTTGAATAATATTAAACTAGACAAAATTCTAAGCAAGTTTCGTATATAAAACATTTTAATCTGATGCACAGTTGTGAAGTTATTAAATGCATGAAGTTAGGGGGGTTTTCTGTAAAACAGCAATCCTGTGGAAAAATAGCTAAATTCGCAGCAACGAAAAAAACACTACGGGCCGAATCTTCCTGGCCCAACAGGAACAGGGGAGGTGCTGGGCGCGTTCTCACCCATGGGCTCGGCCCAGTAGGAAGCAGAGGACGCCGGATGGGGCAGTGGTTGGGCCGGCCTGTCTGAGGCCCAAGCAGCACTGGATCTGGCCTTGAGTGCGAGGTCAACACGCTCGGTCTCTTCGAGCACCCGCTCGAGCAGGAAGCAGGGACGGCGGCTACCGCGTAAAACGCCGGCGAGGGGCGGCGCGGAGAGGGTTTGCGAGGACCGGGATCCGGCCTGAATGGATGCGGGGCGGCGCGGGCTTCCCAGGTCTGCCAGCAGGGAGGCCAGATCGGGCGACTGGCGGCATATTCCGGCGACGGCGCCGCAGATACGAGGCCATGGAGGCTCTGCAGGAATAGGAAGAGAGAGATGAGACAGGGAGGAAAACGAGGAGGGAGGAAGGAGAGGGGCGGCTTGGGACGCGACCTGGTACTCGTCGGCAGGAGCAAGTCCGGCGAGGCCCGCGGGGTGACGGGGCAGAGCGGCGGAGGAGCTCAGATCGGGATCTCCCTCTCCCGATCTGGAGCTCGGGGAGCAGGGGCGGCGCGGTGCGGGCCTCAGAGCCCAGATCGGGGCCCGAGCAGGCCTGACGCGGGCCTGGCGGCACGGGGCGATAGGAGCGAGGCAGGGAGGCGACGTGGCCTCGCTTGATTGGCCACGGGCGGTGCGGGGTGGCAGCGCAGCCAATGGGACACTGCCAAGTGGCGAGGTGGATGTGGAGATCGCCGAAAAACGAGGAGGAGGTGGATGGAGCTGTCTGGTGGTGCAGTTTTTGAGGGGGATGCGGCGGCTGAGGGTAGGGGAAGGCTAGGGGCACCCGAAAATGGCAAGGGGGGCTCCTTAAATAGGCAGGGGTCTAGGGTTAGGGGTTTTCATCCGTTTTCGGACCCTCAAATCACAATCGGACGGCTCCAGGCACGAGGAGTAGTCTGGGCCTAGGTGGGCTGTGTAGATGGGCTAGAGAGGAAAGAGAGGGAAAACCCGGCAACAGTTTTGTCCGACGTTAGACCGACTATATTGTCGCTATAGTTTAACGGTTGGGCTATCAAACGAATTCTGAATGCGATAAAACTTGACAGGCGGTCTATCTACACTATAATAAGACCGCGCGCCAACTTTCAACCCATTCCGAGAACATTTTCCGGCCACTTATAAAATGCTATTTCGGACATGCCGCGGGTGCGTGCAAGTGTGGTTGGGCTCAGAACGGACAACAGAGAGAACTCGGAGAACCCGGACGTATGCAAGTTTTGAAAACATGAAGATGCAATGCACATGATGACATGGTAAGATGCGACACACAAGCAAATGACATGGCAACGACAACAAATAACTGGAAGACACCTGGCACATTGGTCTCGGGGCGTCACACCTCATCAAGTTCTACTTTCCTCCCACTCACTTCTTTCGAGAGAAACTCCTTCCCTAGAAAGGATCCATTCTTAGCAACGAATGTCTTGCCTTCGGATCTGTGATAGAAGGTGTACCCAATAGTCTCCTTTGTGTATCCTATGAAGACACATTTCTCCAATTTGGGTTCAAGCTTATCAGGTTGAAGCTTTTTCACATAAGCATCGCAGCCCCAAACTTTAAGAAACGACAACTTTGGTTTCTTGCCAAACCATAGTTCATAAGGCGTCGTCTCAACGGATTTAGATGGTGCCCTATTTAACGTGAATGCAGCCATCTCTAAAGCATAACCCCAAAATGATAGCGGTAAATCAGTAAGAGACATCATAGATCGCACCATATCTAATAAAGTATGATTACAACGTTCGGACACACCATTACACTGTGGTGTTCCGGGTGGCGTGAGTTGCGAAACTATTCCGCATTGTTTCAAATGAAGACCAAATTCGTAACTCAAATATTCTCCTCCACGATCAGATCGTAGAAACTTTATTTTCTTGTTACGATGATTTTCATCTTCACTCTGAAATTCTTTGAACTTTTCAAATGTTTCAGACTTGTGTTTCATCAAGTAGATATACCCATATCTGCTTAAATCATCTGTGAAGGTGAGAAAATAACGATACCCGCCGCGAGCCTCTATATTCATCGGACCACATACATTAGTATGTATGATTTCCAACAAATCTGTTGCTCGCTCCATTGTTCCAGAGGACGGCGTTTTAGTCATCTTGCCTATGAGGCATGGTCCGCAAGTACCAAGTGATTCATAATCAAGTGATTCCAAAAGTCCATCAGAAAGGAGTTTCTTCATGCGCTTTACACCAATATGACCTAAACGGCAGTGCCACAAATAAGTTGCACTATCATTATCAACTTTGCATCTTTTGGCTTCAATATTATGAATATGTGTATCACTACTATCAAGATTCATCAAAAATAGACCACTCTTCAAGGGTGCATGACCATAAAAGATATTACTCATATAAATAGAACAACCATTATTCTCAGATTTAAATGAATAACCGTCTCACATCAAACAAGATCCAGATATAATGTTCATGCTCAACGCTGGCACCAAATAACAATTATTTAGGTCTAAAACTAATCCCGGAGGTAGATGTAGAGGTAGCGTGCCGACTGCAATCACGTCGACTTTGGAACCATTTCCCACACGCATCGTCACCTGGTCCTTAGCCAATCTTCGCTTAATCTGTATTCCCTGTTTCGAGTTCTAGATATTAGCAACGAAACCAGTATCAAATGTCCAGGTGCTACTGCGAGCATTAGTAAGGTACACATCAATAACATGTATATCACATATACCTTTGTTCACCTTGCCATCCTTCTTATACGCCAAATACTTGGGGCAGTTCCGTTTCCAGTGATCAGTCCCTTTGCAGTAGAAGCACTCAGTCGCATGCTTAGGTCTAGACTTGGGCTTCTTCACTTGAGCAGCAACTTGCTTGCCGTCCTTCTTGAAGTTCCCCTTCTTCCCTTTACCCGTTTTCTTGAAACTGGTGGTCTTGTTGACCATCAACACTTGATGCTCCTTCTTGATTTCTACCTCCGCAGCCTTTAGCATCGCGAAGAGCTCGGGAATAGTCTTATCCACCCATTGCATATTATAGTTCATCACGAAGCTCTTGTAGCTTGGTGGCAGTGATTGAAAAGAATTCTATCAATGACACTATCATCAGGAAGATTAACTCCAAGTTGAATCAAGTGATTATTATACCCAGACATTTTGAGTATATGTTCACTGACAGAACTATTCTCCTCCACCTTGCAGCTATAGAACTTATTGGAGACTTCATATCTCTCAATCCGGGCATTTGCTTGAAATATTAACTTCAACTCCTGGAACATCACATATGCTCCATACCGTTCAAAACGTCGTTGAAGTCCCGGTTCTAAGACGTAAAGCATGGCACACTGAACTATCGAGTAGTCATCAACTTTGCTTTGCCAGATGTTCATAACATCTGGCGTTGCTCCTGCAGCGGGTTTGGCACCTAACGGTGCTTCCAGGACGTAATTCTTCTATGCAGAAATGAGGATAATCCTCAAGTTACGGACCCAATTCATGTAATTGCTACCATCATCTTTCAACTTTGCTTTCTCAAGGAACGCATTAAAATTCAACGGAACAACAGCACGGGCCATCTATCTACAACAACATAGACATGCAAAATACTATCAGGTACTAAGTTCATGATAAATTAAAGTTCAATTAATCAAATTACTTAAGAACTCCCACTTAGACAGACATCCCTCTAATCGTCTAAGTGATCACGTGATCCATATCAACTAAACCATGTCCGATCATCATGTGAGATGGAGTAGTTTTCAATGGTGAACATTACTTATGTTGATCATATCTACTATATGATTCACGCTCGACCTTTCGGTCTAAGTGTTCCGAGGCCATATCTTCATATGCTAGGCTCTTCAAGTTTAACCCGAGTATTTTGCATGTGCAAAACTGGCTTGCACCCGTTGTATGTGAACGTAGAGCTTATCACACCCGATCATCACGTGGTGTCTCGGCACGAGAACTTTCGCAACGGTGCATACTCAGCGAGAACACTTATACCTTGAAATTTAGTGAGACATCATCTTATAATGCTACCGTTGATCTAGGCAAAATAAAATGCATAAAATATAAACATCACATGCAATCAATAGAAGTGATATGATATGGCCATCACCATCTTGTGCCTTTGATCTCCATCTCCAAAGCATCATCGTGATCACCGTTGTCATCGGCGCAACACCTTGATCTCCATCGTAGCATCATTGTCGTCTCACCAACTATTGCTTCTACGACTATTGCTACCGCTTAGTGATAAAGTAAAGCAATTACATGGTGATTGCATTTCATACAATAAAGTAACAACCATATGGCTCCTGCCAGTTGCCGATAACTCTGTTACAAAACATGATCAATCTCATACAATAAAATATTGCATCATGTCTTGACCATATCACATCACAACATGCCCTGCAAAAATAAGTTAGACGTCCTCTACTTTGTTGTTGCAAGTTTTACGTGGCTGCTACGGGCTGAGCAAGAACCGTTCTTACCTATGCATCAAAAACCACAACGCGGTATAGTGATTGCTTTTTGATCTTCAGAAAGAACCATGTTCATTGAATCCGATTCAACTAAAGCTGGAGAAACTGACACCCACTAGCCACTTGTGTGCGAAGCACGTCGGTAGAACCAGTCTCGCGTAAGCGTACACGTAACGTCGGTCTAGGCCGCTTCATCCAACAATGCCGCTGAATCAAGAATCAACTAGTGACGGCAAGCAATGTGTATATACACACGCCCACAACTCCTTTGTGTTCTACTCGTGCATATAACATCTACGCATAAACCTGGCTTGGATGCCACTGTTGGGAAACGTAGCAATTTCAAAAAAAATCCTATGCACACACAAGATCATGGTGATGCATAGCAACGAGCGAGGAGAGTGTCAGACACGTACCCTCGTAGACCGTAAGTGGAAGCGTTATGACAATGTGGTTGATGTAGTCATACGTCTTCACAATCGACCGATCCTAGTACCGAACATACGGCACCTTCGCGATCTGCACATGTTCAGCTCGGTGATGTCCCACGAACTCACGATCTAGTAGAGCTTCAAGGGAGAGTTCCGCCAGTACGACGGCGTGATGACGGTGTTGATGAAGCTACCGACTTAGGGCTTCGCCTAAGCACCGCTACAATATGACCGAGGTGTATTATGGTGGAGGGGGGCACCGCACACGGCTAAAAGATCAATGATCAACTTGTGTGTCATGGGGTGCCCCCTGCCCCCGTATATAAAGGAGCAAGGGTGTAGGCTGGCCGGCCCTAGGAGGGCGCGCCAAGAGGAGGAGGAGTCCTCCTAGTGGGAGTAGGACTCCCCTTTCCTAGTCCCACTAGGAGGGGGAAGGAAGGAGTGGGAGAGGGGAAACGCAAGGCCCCCCCTTCCTTGTCCTATTTGGACTCAAGGGGAGGGGGCACGGCTTGCCCTGGTCGGCCCCTCTCTCTCCACTAGGGCCCATCAAGGCCCATTTAGCCCCCGGGGGTTCCGGTAACCCCTCCGGCACTTCGGTTTTCTCCGAGATCACCTGAAACCATTCCGGTGTCCAAATATAGTCGTCCAATATATCAATATTTATGTCTCGACCATTTCGAGACTCCTCGTCATGTCCGTGATCCGAACGTTAAGCATGCAGACCCTACAGGTTCGAGAACTATGTAGACATGACCGAGACTCATCTCCAGTCAATAACCAATAGCGGAACCTAGATGCTCATATTGGTTCCTATATATTCTATGAAAATCTTTATCAGTCAAACCGCATAACAACATACGTTGTTCCCTTTGTCATCGGTATGTTACTTGCCCGAGATTCGATCGTCGATATCTCAATACCTAGTTCAATCTCGTTATCGGCAAGTCTCTTTACTCATTACGCAATACATCATCCCGCAACTAACTCATTAGTTGCATTTCTTGCAAGGCTTATAGTGATGTGCATTACCGAGAGGGCCCAGAGATACCTCCCCGACAATCGGAGTGACAAATCCTAATCTTGATCTATGCCAACTCAACAAGTACCATTGGAGACACCTGTAGAGCACCTTTATAATCACCCAGTTACGTTGTGACATTTGGTAGCACACAAAGTGTTCCTCCGGTATTCGGGAGTTGCATAATCTCATAGTCATAGGAACATGTATAAGTCATGAAGAAAGCAATATCAATATACTAAACGATCAAATGCTAAGCTAACAGAATGGGTCAAGTCAATCACATCATTCTCTAATGATGTGATCCCCTTAATCAAATGACAACTCATGTCTATGGTTAGGAAACTCAACCATCTTTGATTCAACGAGCTAGTCAAGTAGAGGCATACTAGTGACACTTTGTTTGTCTATGTATTCACACATGTACTAAGTTTCCGATTAATACGATTCTAGCATGAATAATAAACATTTATCATGATATAAGGAAATATAAATAGCAACTTTATTATTGCCTCTAGGGCATATTTCCTTCAGGGATCGCAATAGTTTTCGAGGGTAGAGTATTCAACCTAAATTTATTGATTCGACACAAGGGGAGCCAAAGAATATTCTCAAGTATTAGCAGTTGAGTTGTCAATTTAACCACACCTGAAAGACTTAATATCTATAGCAAAGTATTTAGTAGCAAAGTAATATGGAAGTAACGGTAACGATGGCAAAAGTAAAAGTAGCAGTTTTGTAGCAATTGTAACAGTGGCGACGGAAAAGTAACTTAGCAACGATCAATATGAAATGAACTCATAGGCAATGGATCAGTAATGGATAATTATGTCAGATGGCATTCATCATGCAATAGTTATAACCTAGGGTGACACGGAACTAGCTCCAATTCATCAATATAATGTAGGCATGTATTCCATATATAGTCATACATGCTCATGGAAAAGAACTTGCATGGCATCTTTTGTCCTACCCTCCCGTGGCAGCGGAGTCCTAATGGAAACTAAGGGATATTATGGCCTCCTTTTAATAGAGAACCGGAACAAAGAATTGGCACATAGTAAATACATGAACTCCTCAAACTACGGTAATCACCGGAAAGAATCCCAATTATTGTCACCTTGGGGTATGCGGATCATAGCTCGTAATAGGTGTCTACAAATTGCAAGATCAGATCAAGAACACAAATATATTCATGAAAACATAATAGGTTCAGATCTGAAATCATGGCACTCGGGCCCTAGTGACAAGCATTAAGCATAGCGAAGTCATAGCAACATCAATCTCAGAACATAGTGAATACCAGGGGTCAAACCCTAACAAAACTAACTCGATTACATGATAAATCTCATCCAACCCATCACCATCCAGCAAGCCTACGATGGAATTACTCACACACAGCGGTGAGCATCATGAGATTTGTGATGGAGGAAGGTTGGTGATGATGATGGCGACGATTTCCCCTCTCCGGAGCCCCGAACGGACTCCAGATCTGACCTCCCGATGAAGAACAGGGGGTGACGGCAGCTCCGTATCGTAAAACATGATGAATCCTTCTCTCTGATTTTTTTCTCCCCGAACGTGAATATATGGAGTTGGAGTTGAGGCCGGTGGAGGTACAGGGGACCCACAAGGTAGGGGTACACCCTAGGGGGCGCCCTCCACCCTTGTGGATACCCGGTGGGTCCCCGCTGGTTGATTTTTTCACCAATATTTTTTATTTATTCCAAAAATATTCTCCGTGAAGTTTCAGATCATTCCGAGATCTTCTATTTCTGCACAAAAATAACACCAAGGCAATTCTGCTGAAAAGAGCGTCAGTCCGGGTTAGTTCCATCCAAATCATGCAAATTAGAGTCCAGAACAAGGGCAAAAGAGTTTGGAAAAGTAGATACGATGGAGACGTATCAACTCCCCCAATCTTAACCCATTGCTTGTCCTCAAGCAAGTTAGTTGACAAACTAAAATTGATAAAGAAAAACTTTTACAAACTCGGTTTGATCTTGTTGTTGCAAATATATAAAGCCAACATTCAGGCTTTCAGCAAAGATTATGAACTAACCGTATTCACAATAACATTTAGGTCTCACATTTACTCATATCAATGGCATAATCAACTAGCGAGCAATAATAATAAATCTTAGATGACAACACTTTTTCAAAACAATCATGATACGATATAACAAGATGATATCTCGCTAGCCCTTTATGAGATCGCAAAACAAAAATGCAGAGCACCCCTAAAGATCAAGGACTGACTAGACATTGTAATTCATGGTAAAATAGATCCAGTCACAGTCATACTCAATATCAATTAATAGCAAAGCATACAAATGACAATGGTCCTCTCTAACTGGTGCTTTTTATAAGAGGATGATGACTCAACATAAAAGTAAATAGATAGGCCCTTCGCAGAGGGAAGCAGGGATTTGCAGAGGTGCCAGAGCTCGAGCTTTTGAAATAGAGATGAATAATATTTTGAGCGGTATGCTTTCATTGTCAACATAACAACCAAGAGATCTTGGTATCTTCCATACTAGAAACAATGGGTACCGTCCAACTAACAACAATCTTGGGGGAGTTTTGTTTGAAGTTATATTTTGATTTGATTTGAGCATGGGACTGGGCATCCCAGATACCAGCCATTTTCTCGTGAATGATGAGTGGAGTCCACTCATCGTGAGAATAACTCACCTAGCATGGAAGATACTGACAGCCCCCAGTCGCTACATGAGCGATTCGGGCATACAAAACAGATTATTATTTGAAGGTTTAGAGTTTGGCACATGCAAATTTACTTGGAACGGCGGGTAAATACCGCATATAGGTAGGCATGGTGGACTCATATGGAACAACTTTGGGTTTATGGAAGTGGATGCACAAGCAGTATTCCCGCTTAGTGCAAGTGAAGGCTAGCAAAAAATTGAGTAGCGACCAACTAGAGAGCGACGACAGTCATAAACATGCATTGAGATTAACCAACATTGAGTGCAAGCATGAGTAGGATATAAATCACCATGAACATAAATATCATGGAGGCTATGTTGATTTTGTTTCAACTACATGCATGAACATGTGCCAAGTCAAGCCACTTAAATCATTCAAAGGAGGATACCATCCTATCATACCACATCACAACCATTTTAAAAGCATGCTGGCACGCAAGGTAAACCATTATAAAATCCTAGCTAATTAAGCATGTCATGAGTAACTATAATCTTTAATTGTCATTGCAAACATGTTTCATTCATAATAGCCTGAATCAAGAACGATGAACTAATCATATTTACAAAAACAAGATAGGCCGAGTTCGTACCAGCTTTTCCTCATCTCAATCATATCATCATATATCGTCATTATTGCCTTTCACTTGCACGATCGAACGGTGTGAATAATAACAATAATGCACGTGCATTGGACTAAGCTGGAATCTGCAAACATATTCAAAGGAGAAGACGAGGTAGGTAATATGGGTCTCTGTTAGATCAACAATAATGCATATGAGACCCATTCAACATTTTTATCGTGGTCTTCTCCTCTCGACCCAAAGAAAGAAAAAAGAAATTCAAAGAAACACACTGAAATATTTTTTGGAGTTTTTGCTTTTCTGAAGAAAGTAAAACAAGAACGAGAAAAACTATTTACACGAGAAAGCTCCCAACAAGCAAAAGAAGAACAAGAAATCTTTTTGGGTTTTTTAATACTACAACTAACTAAACATGGAAATGAAACTAAAAGGAAACTGCAACTAATTTTTTTGGAAGTTTTTCAAACACACAAGAAGAAAGCAGAAAAAAAGAAAATAAACTAGCATGGATAATACAAAGAAAAAGTATTTATAATCAAGTAATATGCTGCTAAGTGGGAAGCCGTTTAGGTTTTGATTGGTATGAATAGGTATGCAATTAAATATAGCATGGTAGTAATTTGCAATGTGATGGGAAGCAATCTCAAAATCTATTGACGGTTCTAGTTTTGATGTGCGACACGATTCTCGGATGGCGTAACATGGGCATGCGTTCTCGGATGCGTACGTGGCATTTGCACCATAGGGTGCATCAAAATAGGTGATGTCAGCACACGACTTGCTCCATCAACCGTGCGCGCTCGTTATTACCATCCCGCGTGCTTCTTTTAATAAGAATGTGTGCCCATCTAGCGCACACACCTTGATATGTCTGATTGTTTCTGTTTGTTGTGGCTAATCGCAAACAATTCATCCGTGTGAAGTATATGCCGTCAATCGCACACACCTTGATCTCACTGGCCGTTTCTGTTGTGTTGCCTAATCGAAAACAGTTCATCCGAGTGAACTGTATGCCGTATATTGCACACATACATCTTGATCTGGCTGGCCGTTTTTGTTGTGTTGCCTAATCACAAACAGCTCATCCAAGTGAACTGTATACTGTATATCACACACACCTTCATCTGTCTGACCGTTTCTATTGTTATGCTCAATGCAAATAGTTCCTTCGAGTGAACTGTATGCCACGCATCATACATGCAACTATAATTTGGATCGTGTTTGTTGTCTCCGCCATCACAAACGTTTTGTATCTTTTTTGACGGGGTTTTTACATCACCTTTTACGATTAATGCGTTGCACGCAGTTTCATTGAAGGGTCTCCAATTATAGTGTCGCGTTAACAGCATCCTACAATAGTGGTTGGTTATGTGGAAAACATTAAATACTACTTTGATAATCCTGATAAATCTCCATTGAACTTGATAGTGGGAGATACTTTGGATCGCCGAGAATACTTTAGGGATTATCACTTGTTTCAAAAAGGGAAACACTTATGGAATCAAATTAAAATTTTGCATTGGTATGCTTGAAATTTATGCTTAAGATATGATTGTACTTGTTGCTCTAAGATGGAGGCTCCACACCTCCCCTTTCAATGTGAATTTAATAATAATGAAACCTTGGCTTCTTATGCTAATGGTATATATAATTACTATGGTGTGGAACAAATAGAAGAATTTGTTGCTTTTAAGGGTGCTTATGAAATTGAATCTTTGTTTGAAGAGTATGAAGATTGTGATGATGCTCTTTACAGATTTGAAATATTTTCTGTACTTAAATATTGCTATGAGAATTATAAATACAATGCGTATATTAGTGATTTATTGATAAAGTCTCCGCTACCCAAGAAAAGACTAATATTTTGCAGGAACCCAAGAAGAGAAAATGCATATCCCCGCTCAGGTAACTTAGTTTTATACGAACATTTTTTGGTTTCATGTCATTCGAAAATAGTTTGTTAATACGACTTGATCAACCTTATTAATGGATTCTTTTTGAGGGGCATGTGGTCCAAGAATTTAGTAAGCACAACCTACTGTACCTACGTTTCTCTCTCTGTTATTTAAAGTTAATAAAGTAGAAATGCCATGATTATCCTGTTTTCTTTAATTTTCCGTGCAATAAAAATGTCCCACAAATAAAATTTCTCAAAATGTCCTGAAAATTTAATATGATTTTTTCTAGAATATTTTAGAATTTTTGGCACTGAACACACACCAGGGGGTGCACCTATGATCCACAAGCCCACAGGGTGTGCCACTCCCAGGGCACGTCCAGCAGGCTTGTAGGTCCCACATGGACCCACTTACTTATTCCAGCAGTCCACTGCCTTCTCCTTCCTCTAGAAAAAATCACTAGCTTGTTCAAACTCGTGTTCTTGCTCATTTGCCTGAGATTTTCGATCTTCTTGCTCGGAACTCCGTTTCCGAAACTGTTTTGGGAGATTATTCTTTGGTGTGTGACTCCTCTAATGGTCCAATTAGTTTTTGTTCTAGTGCTTTATATATTGCAAATTTTTGTTGTTCTGGTGACCATGTTCTTGAGCTTGCATGTTGAATTTATATGGTCTAAAGTAGTTTTGATGCATGATATAGCCTCTAGATGTTGGGGAACGTAGCAGAATTTTAAAATTTTCTGCGCATCACCAAGATCAATCTATGGAGTATTCTAGCAACGAGGGAGAGGGGAGTGCATCTACATACCCTTGTAGATCGCGAGCGGAAGCGTTCAAGAGAACGGGGTTGATGGAGTTGTACTCGTCATGATCCAAATCACCGATGACCTAGCGCCGAACGGACGGCACCTCCGCGTTCAACACACGTACGGTTGGGAAGACGTCTCCTCCAACTTGATCCAGCAAGGGGGAAGGAGAGGTTGATGGAGATCCAGCAGCACGACGGCGTGGTGGTGGAAGCAACGGTGATCTCGGTAGGGCTTCGCCAAGCTCAGGGAGAGGGAGGCGCCAGGGGCTAGGGTGCGGCTGCCCTCCCTCCACCCCACTATATATAGGACCCCTAGGGGGGGCGGCCCTAGGAGATGAGATCTCCAAGGGGGGGCGGCGGCCAAGGGGGTGGAGTGCCCCCCACCCCTAGGGTTTCCAACCCTAGGCGTAGGGGGAGGCCCATGGGGCGCGCACCAGCCCACTAGGGGCTGGTTCCCCTCCCACTTCAGCCCATGGGGCCCTCCGAGATAGGTGGCCCCACCCGGTGGACCCCCGAGACCCTTCCGGTGGTCCCGATACAATACCGATTACCCCCGAAACATTCCCGATGGCCGAAACTTGACTTCCTATATATAAATCTTCACCTCCGGACCATTCCGAAACTCCTCGTGACATCTGGGATCTCATCCGGGACTCCGAACAACTTTCGGGTTACCGTATACTAATATCTCAACAACCCTAGCATCACCGAACCTTAAGTGTGTAGACCCTACGGGTTCGGGAGACACGCAGACATGACCGAGACGACTCTCCGGTCAATAACCAACAGCGGGATCTGGATACCCATGTTGGCTCCCACATGCTCCTCGATGATCTCATCGGATGAACCACGATGTCGAGGATTCAATCAATCCCGTATACAATTCCCTTTGTCAATCGGTACGTTACTTGCCCGAGACTCGATCATCGGTATGCCAATACCTCATTCAATCTCGTTACCGGCAAGTCACTTTACTCGTACCACAATGCATGATCTCGTGATCAATCACTTGGTCACATTGAGCTCATTATGATGATGCATTATCGAGTGGGCCCAGAGATACCTCTCCGTCATACGGAGTGACAAATCCCAGTCTCGATTCGTGCCAACCCAACAGACACTTTCGGAGATACCCGTAGTGCACCTTTATAGTCACCCAATTACGTTGTGATGTTTGGCACACCCAAAGCACTCCTACGGTATCCGGGAGTTGCACAATCTCATGGTCTAAGAAAATGATACTTGACATTTGGAAAAGCTATAGCAAACGAACTACACGATCTTTAAGCTATGCTTAGGATTGGGTCTTGTCCATCACATCATTCTCCTAATGATGTGATCCCGTTATCAATGACATCCAATGTCCATAGTCAGGAAACCATGACTATCTTTTGATCAAAGAGCTAGTCAACTAGAGGCTCACTAGGGACGTATTGTGGTCTATGTATTCACACATGTATTACGATTTCCGGATAACACAATTATAGCATGAACAATAGACAATTATCATGAACAAAGAAATATAATAATAACCATTTTATTATTGCCTCTAGGGCATATTTCCAACACTAGACACTTGTGGGAGTAGTTGCTATCAACTTGGTTAAGTTTTGTTCACTTTTACTTTGAGTCACTAAAAATTTCAGAAATTTACAGAGAAAAAGAAAATGCTCAAGTGGAGGTTGAGAGGTTCCTCGAGCCAAAGTCCTAAGGAAGCTCTGAAGCCCAAGTACAACCTTACTCGTGCAGCTGAGGTGCGGCCGTTTGAATGTCCATGCAACACATTCTTGAGAGATGCGGGAATTCTCGATGACTTTTATCATTTGGCGAACAATGCAAGCATTATCCCCTTCCTCGAAGATAAGTGTGATCAGTACCTTTTCTTCACAAATACTTTTGTGCAAAACTTTCATTTTCACTCTAGGAGAGAGATACCCACTGTTTCATTCCACTTATATGACATTCCTAGGGAGATGACACTTGATGAGTTTTGTGAGGCTTGCTTGACTCCATCTGAGAGCAACCCTATAGAGCCACATCCTAGTGATGTTGCGGATTTCATATCCGAAGTAACCGTGGGGGAGCGTAGAGGAGTATCTGAGGCTAGAGTTGCTAGTTTACATTTTTCCCAAGTTACGTTACTACTCATTATTTGCCGGGAGGTGTTTGACTGGACGGTGGGAGAGTGGAGCACTCAGCTCGCCTGACCTTGGTATTTTGCACCATGATCTTTATGGTGATATAACTTTTAGTTTGGGTGCTATGATTGCTCAGCAGTCACACACTAACCGCTCGAAGGGAGTCATTTATGGTGGTATTTATGCTTCCCACCTCGCTAGACATTTTGAGATTCCTATCAAGCACGATGAGATAGAGGAGAAGCTTTTACTTGTTGGACACCTTGATTATGCTAGCATTTGGACATGACTTTATTGATGGTGGTCTGAGGCGATTTCAGTATAACTTGGTATTCAATCAGGACACCCGTGAGACTATTATGGTGTGTGCACCTTCTCGATTATGCCGGTTGACATTTACGCTTATTGGGGCTTGGCACCGCCCCAAGTTGACGAGCCAGAGCCAGCACCTGAGCCCGAGCTTGTCGAGGAGCCCGTCTATCAGTGGGAGACGTAGGAGCCCGCTTACCAGTGGGACCCTCGGGAGCCTCCGTATTATCCTGGAGGGGGATACTTCGACCCATGGCCGTAGACCAACTTAGGCCAAAAGCCTAAGCTTGGAGGAGTATGTATTTCTCATCGACATTACATTCATGCATCACATATTCATTTCAGTTGTCGGTGTTCATCCTCTTTCATTGTATATCCATGTTAGTTTTATATTTCCACTTTCTTCTTGTGTATTTGAGAAACTTTGAAAATCCAAAAACATTTCTCGTTTCTTTTTGGTTTTTCTTGCTTGCTTAATTAATTCCTAGTAGTAAAAGAAAACCCAAATAGATTTCCTGTTATTCTTTTGTTTGTTGGGAACTTTCCCGTGTAAATTGTTTTTCTCCTTTTTGTCTTTCTTTCATTAATTTGTATTCTTCAGAAAAACTAAAAAAAACAAAAATGTTTCAGTGTTTTTTTTAATTCTCTCGTATGCCTTATTGATGGAATAAAACTCCCCTGCCCCGGTATAACACACACTGTGACACCACACACCTTGATCCAGGAAAGGGCACATTGCTTGGAACATTCATCGAAGATAAAGAGGGGAGTCATCAAACGCACGTTAGTTTTGCACTCATGAAATCACTCGACCTCGGCAACAATGGACAGAACCCTGACCTAGGAAGCGTCATCGCGTTTCTTGCCCGCAGAGTTAACCACGTCGGCGAGACTACACCCACCTCCGCCGCCGCATTTCTCGTCCAACGAACCGCCCGCCTCGGCCGCTCCAGCGTCCGCGACAACCTCAACCGACGCCGGGCCCTCGTCGTCGTCACGTACAGCTTCGGCCACCTTCCCTTTCTTCCGCGTGCGGAGCATCTGTTCAGCCACGAGATCGAGTTCGCTCCCGGAGCTCTTCGCCACCTGCAGGTCAGGGGCGGCGCTCCCCGTGGTGGCCGAGACAGAGTCCGCCGGCGACTCCGCGGGGTCCACCAGGAACATGTCCGGGTCGAATTGATCCTGGCTCGAGGAGGCGAGGCTGTGGAAGAACAGCCCGTTGCCCGCCGCGGCCGCCGCCGACGACGACGCGAAGCAGTAGCTGGCCCCGGCCGCGCGCGCGTACATCTGCTGCATGGGCGTCGGCATCCGGCCGAACGGCGCCGCCGCCGCCGCGGCCGGGGCGAAGAAGGCGGGCCGGCCGTTGTAGCCGGCGAAGGGGCGGGGCGGCCCGGCCGCGAGCGCCATCATCATCTGGGCGTTCCTCCTGGCGTGGAGCTCCGCGAGCAGCGCGTTCCGCTGGTTCCAGGCCTCGTCCCGCTCCTGCGCCATCCTGCGCGCGGCCGCGGCGAGCCTGCAGATGGTCTCGTCCGCGTCGGCGGACACGGCGCGCGTCTTGTGCAGCTCCAGCCTCGTGCAGTAGAGCTTCTCCTCCAGAGCGCTGCGCTCCTGCAGACGAAACAAAACGTCTGTTAAACTTCTTTTCGTCTGCATATGTGGCCAATGCATGTTCATGTTCGTATCATAACTTGCTGTGCAACTCATCAACAGTTATTTGACCAAAAAGATCCCACGCATGCTCCATCTTAAGAGGAGACCACACCGGTGCAGAAGAAGGGAGCTAACCTCTTCATCTTGGCCGGCGAGCGGCGCGGATTTACCTTTTCCCGCGAGGCTCTGCTCCACCCCGCTGTTCCCCATAGTGAGACACCTCCCTCCCCTGTCTCCTGGGATGATGATCCATCTATGAGAAGCTGTCCGCGTTATATCGCCTGTCTCCCCAGATGGCAGCAGCGCGGACCTTCCTTTGCCGGCGAAGGTGGGATCGGATTGGGGGCGGCAAGGAATGTATCAGCGTCGGGTATGGAAAACGAGATCGCAGGAAGGAATGCGTATATCGGCCATGAAGCCCCTGCCATACTTGCAACGGACGCGGATGCGGGTCCCCTCCCGGCGACTGTTCGTTCTGGCAGATTGGTTTGCCTTCTAATACGTCATAACTTGGCCCCACCTCTGTGTACCACCCTTGTCGTCTCCTCTCGCGTTCATGGCTTCGTGACTCATGAGTGGCATTTCCCGGCCTCCACGCTGCATCAGGATTCAGGTGCTCAATTCCCCCCTCATTTTTTTTTTTTGGAAACTCAACTTTCTTTTGACAAATGGGTACTCCCTCCGTCCGGAAATACTTGTCATCAAAATGGATAAAAGGGGATGTATCTAGACATATTTTAGTTTTAGATACATCTCTTTTTATTCATTTTGATGACAAGTATTTTCGGACGGAGGGAGTAATTCTTATTGACTCATGATGTAGCATCGAGGGATACAATCATACAATCATAATGAGCACAGCCCAGTCTCACACCAGCCTCTCCATTGTTAGGAGGCACACAACCAACACACAGAAAATCATGCTGGCAAAATAGCAAAAGTCAAATAAGACCGAAGCTATGCCTAGACACATAATGAAAAAGAAGAAGAAGAAGAAGAAGAAGAAGAAGAAAATTTCTCAAGTGATCAAAGCAGTGATCGATGATATACCTCAATGGCCATCCGTACCAACCATCTTTTGACGGCACATAGACTATAAGAAAAATTCTTCAAATGTGATGCCTTCAAGAAGGGAGCAACACGTGCACCCCGCCGTCACCAGATCCAACTATCGACGGTCAGATTGTGGGTTTTCACGCCGAAGATCATGTTCGAGCAAACTCAACTAATTTTTTTGAAATGGTTATTTTTTTCGAAATTCTCCCATTTTAAGAGGACTAGGTAGTAAACTCAACTTAGTTTGCATCAAGTTGCAAACCCAACATGCTATTGGAGCTAACGTATAATTTCAGATTGAGAAACGCAATCTACATTGCACATTCGACCACTTGACTGATCAGAAAGCATGCACAGCAACAAGATCGATGGTCGGGCCTCTAGATATTACGAAACGCTTGTTCTCTACAATCCTGGTCTTCACTACCCTACGATCAGGTACGTACGCTGCACGGAAGTGCAACATTTCACTCCGGATAAACGCTAAATCAACATGGTGATAAACGGGCAAGGGATCTTGCCATCTTTACAGCAGAGAATCTCACAGTTTTTGCTACTACCTTCCGCTAATCGTAGTGATTGACTGGCGTGAGAGGACTTCTAGGAGCACGTGCCGTTCGGTCCGAGGAGCTTTTTCCTTTGTCCACTTCATCTAGCTTGTTCTTTGATTTGAATTTCGCCACAAGATCTGGCATCGAGGCTTTCAGTTCCTCAATTGATTTGAAGCTATATGCGCCGGCCAGTAGCTCCCGTGGGCGATGACGAACTGGACTGTTAACCTGTTGAGAGAAAATGTAACGAAATAATCACCTGATTTAGGAATGATAGAAAGGTGGTTTGCATTGAATAATCGCATTTCATGTCTAAAATATAATTTGTTCCCAAACTTCTGTCGGAAGTGTTAACATGTCCATAAGGTGCATACGTTCGTATTGTTCAGTTGCTAGTTGTGTCAAGAATATAGTTCTTTCAACAATTTACTGCAATAAACTAAAAAAAGTCCATCTGTTTAGCTGAACTTGACCAATAAATATCCATTTTGTGTTTTCAAACATTAAAAATGTCATTCTGAGTTTAATTCATCCGCACAACTTGTTTCTTAGTTCTTTAAATACGGTGCAAATGTGAATGCATATAGCTTACCGAGTAATCCTTTTCAATACAGTTACTTGCAAAGGTTCTTATAGATTCTGTGCCCTGATTGTGTTTTTCAGTCAGCAATCCCAAATGATTTAAGAAGGAGGTGGATAGAGTTTCCATTCTCTCTCTGGTTTCATGACCCACTAAGTGAGAATCTGGAAAAAAAGAAACTGGATAACATAAGGAAAAGAAGATCTTTCGAGGGAAAAATATATTATAGTCCAAGTAGATATGTTACTCTCTGAAGTAGTCAAAATATCAGATGTAATGGCATGGAACCCTGCATCGTTGTGTGAAGAACAAAGTTGAATCTCCTGGATAATACTTTCATTTTCATTTCTTCTCTCTCTGCATCCAAGAAATTCATTAGAAAAACTGGGAAGGACCTGCATTACAAGGTTCGTCACGGTAGGTCGAGTTTGCGAAAATGACTACAACTTACTGTATAAAATCATTAGCTTCCAGAACTGAGCTCTTATTTAGATGTTCTAAACATGACTGCGTATTTGACCAGTAAGAAACAGAATGGTGGCTTCCCTTCAAGCTGCAATGAAACAACGCTTCTTCAGCATAAATAAATCTTGGAACCAGAAGGGCTTCAAGGGTGAATGAGTAATTTAAATTGCACATAATTTTAGCTAGGCAAGAAAGATTGGTACCACTGCTGCAAGACGTCTCCCATTTTATCTCTGATACTAACATGCGATGACATATCCTCCAGGAATTGGTTCTCTAGCTTTTCAGCACAGGATGCAGCCTCTTTTTTGCCATTATCTGAAACTTGTTGTAGGCTGGACATTTCCAATGCCAGGTGTTCCTGCTCCTCACTATACTTCTCATTGAGTTGTCCAACATATTCTGAAACCTGCTAAAAGGGAGAACAGTTATTGCCTAAGTCATAAAAGGAGGCTTGTTATTTTGCAATTAAACAATAGATAAGCTGACCATTGTCGTTTTCCTGGCAGTCAAGCCAGCTAAAATTCCAGCAATCTTGTCAAGAGCAGCTTGCTCTTCTCTAATAGCAAGTTCCTATTGAATGGAAGGATGTGATCAGCGAGTTTGTCTATAAATGAACTGTGTATATGTAGCACCGTAGTTCAAAACCAACCAACCTCAAAACCCTTCTCAAATTCAGCAAGATGAGAGGTGCATCCTCTTTGACTTTGCTCCATAAGTTTCATGAGCCTAGACGCATGTGTACTAATATCATTAAAGAAATCTATTGACGTCTTCGACATGGCTTGTGCTGAGGTAAGACTCTTTTGCAATCCCTACCAGACAAGTTTCAGAATGAGTTGCAGAATCTGGCATAATGTGTGAAATATTGGTAGATGTTAGCAAAAGCAAGGGTCGAGGAGACATACTAATTCTTGCTGTTCAGCAGAAAATGCTAATAGCTCCTTGAGTTCAGAAGTAGATCTCAAAACCTCAGTTAATACTTGTTCAGCCTCTGAAACCATCACTCCTAGAAACTGTTAATAAGATAGGCCATGATTAGATTTTGTAAAGTGGCTCACTACTTTGAATCAGATAGCAACTGCTCCAAAAATGGAAGTTCTATTATTGCATACATTGTCAACAGCTATTGCTTGTGAAGATATATTCAGTTTCATCTGCTCAGAGTCTGTGATGGACTGCTGCCGCAGAGTGTTGACAAGCTCGTTCATGCATTGCACACCAGAGGTATACATATCTTTGGCCTTTGCTATTCTTCTCTTCAAATGATTAGCTGACTGGACGCAGTTGCGTGATGCAGATAATTAGTACATTGTGATAATCATGGTAATCTTGAACAGTTAACAAAGTAAGTATTTTAGTAGTAGTACCTCAGATTTAGCTGAAAAATATGAATTCATTTGTCCAGTCATGGACTCCAAAAATTGGTGCTGTTCACAAATCGACTCAACAACTGTGTTATGAAGAAGTCCAAGACTCTGATCCAATTGAGACCGAAAATTGAATAGCAATCCTTTATTTTCAACTTCAGTTTTCGGTTGCCTTCCTATTTATATTTGCCAAAAAATACCAACGACCATCAGTGCAAGAAAGCAGCAACTTGTAGAGGGAGGGGGGAGGGGGGTTCTAGCTGTTTACCTAGTTTATTCTGAAGATCAGCAATATCTCCAGATGCAGTCTCGATGGTGCCACACAGAACCTTTGCACGTTCAAGAATTATATTCTCTATACATTGTGATGAATTAGTTCCAAACATAAGAACACTTGATCCAACTAACATATTAACTTAAGATCAAGAAATATTTACCGTCATGGAGTAAATTTGAGATTATGAAGTCCTTTTCCTTCAGAGACATGTTAGCTCTAGAATGAGCTTCCTGAAGATCCAGAAATTCCCTCTTGCAAGTTTCAATCCTCATCTAAATATGAAGATACTTAGATGTCAAGCTTTTGCGTTCTAAGTAGATATAAAAGACTAAGAACCAGAAGGTTTTGCGTACTAAAAAATGTTATCCAGATTGCAGTACCTTTAACTCTTTATTCTGACCTTCCAAATTCAACCTGTGCTCCTGCTCTTCTAGGTACAAACTTCTGTACTTTTCGAGCTCCTGCCAGACCTCAAAAGGTACAAGTAAATTCAACCCTGAACTATATACTGATTAATATATTAATATACCAAAACTTTAATTAGATAAAAACTATACTTTGCTCTGCTTCTCCATGCTAAGCTCCATATGTTCCACCTTTTCCCTCATTATCTGCAACATGTAATAAAAAAGACTAAGGTAACATTCAATATCTTGCACAGAGGTTCCGTAACATGCATATTTAGAACAATCTGAAGTCTTATTTATACCTTTTTCTCTGCCTCCTCAAGAACAAACCTTTCATGGGGGATATAAATTCCATTCTTTTCCCTTGCAGCTTTTACATCTGACAATATACTTTTGAGATCCTATATGATAATGCGAGGAATAGGAATAACTAGAGGATTGAAGAAAACCTTGTTTCATTTTTTCCATTTCTTGATAGAGATCCTTAAGCATATCAGATTTGCAAACTTTTTGGTTTACCTACAGCAACAGTTGAAGTTAGTGACAAGGATATCAACTAAATCGGAGCACCAAGAATGAATAGAAGTAGGAAACTAGCACCTCTGGTTTGTTTCTTATGCTTTTAGCACGATAAGCATAATCAAGTGTAACTAGAGTTTCTTCCAGGCAGTGGACAGATGGAGTTACTGTTGCTATGATGCAAGTTTTGGCTTTTCCACCTAAGGATTCCCTAAGCAATCTGGTGAGCTTACTGTCCCTGGTAAAGTATCAAAATGAATATGTATTACTGCTATGCATAATGAATAAATTATGCGTAATCTTCCTGATTTATTATGAGAAACGGCATGTACTACCTGTATGGTACATGAAATGAATGCTCAACAAGTGCAGTGATGACACGACCCAGTGTTAATAAGCTCTTATTCAGCTCTCCAGCTTCTCTTGCTCTAACCTACCAGCATGCCACAAAATCATGACTTCAAGATGGATTGACATGTAATAAGAATTAACATCCTAAGTTAGCATCACAATAAGATTTAAATGTGTGTAGTAATATCCAGTTATGACAACACAAAACACATCAAAACATTCGTTGTCACTTTACCAAGACAAGTGCTTTTTTCGCTGAGAAGAAATTGCTTTGGAGACAAGATGGTTATGTATAAGGCCTACGACATACCTAAACTGAAAAGACTTCTTCGAAACAACTATTGAAATGGGACAGCAGGATATACAGTTTATCATCTTCCAGTGTGTACTTTACCAGTTCAACCAAGTGAAAATATGGACGATTAACCCATGCGCCCCAATAGGATGGGGTATGACAAACAGTTGATATAATCACTTATTAGTTGGTAATAGAACCAAGTACCTCTTTTGCACCTGATCGAGCTATACTCTCTGATCCTGCCAGGTCTACAAGGTTCAACCTCCCACATTTCATGAGTTCCTGATTCCCTGTTGTTGCTGCTTTGACATGGATATATATAGAAAAGACAGAATGTGAACGGCTGCAAGTACAGGATAGACAATGATCAGTATTCAACACGTCCCCTATTGGCACCCAAAAAACTAAGTGAAATGGTTATTGACCTGCTTTGCATATTCAGTGCAGTGTCGGCAGTGCGTCTCCTAGATGATCCATGTTGTAACAGACTATATATCTCACCAGGACTGTAGACAACAATTTCTTCAAGGCCTCTTATGACAGCCCCACCTTTGCCATCTTCCATAAGAGATATAGTAGGCCTTTTCTGTCTATCTTCAGGGAATCTGCTTTGGTCCTCTGAAGCCAACAGATCTGTTATTTCTTCGTTATAGAGCTCCAAGAAGGTTACCTTCATGCTATAGTCAGCCTTCTGTGCTTCCAAAATGTCGAAGATATGGCACACTGCTCTTGGCATGACACCAGCACTAGCTGGCAGTTCACCTACCTAAAAAGGCAGATGAGGCAAATTGTTCAGTTGCTGCATCTAACTTCTAAGCCCATGTTCCCCGCAAAAAAAAAAAACTTCTAAGCAGATGTCCAAATTTTTAGTACCTGCTGCATCATCTCTCCCTCCATAGTGTAAGTTTTCCCGGTTCCAGTTTGTCCAAAGGCAAAGACAGTACAATTGTAGCCTTCAAGGACATCATCGACAATTGGTGCAACTGCATGATCATATATTGCCCTCTGCTGAGATTTTGGGCCAAAGACCTGGTTTAAAATAACAACCGTACATAAATGAAAAATCATGTAAATCTACGTCAATCATGTAGGGGTGTTTTTCGAAAAGGAAGGTCAAACCTCCAGGCCTCTGCATCCTCACATGCACACAACCATCATTTAAATAAAGAAGATGCAACAATGGAATAACCATGTACGTGTATCATGTTACAGATTTGTGACACGCAAGATTTAATCGTTTAAAATTAGCCATAACCGACATTTTTCAGTTCTTTATCGCCGGTTGTGGCGTTTTTCAGATTTTATTTCGAATTCTGCTCATTTTATGAGCTTCTTTGGACCTCATGACTTTGTTATGTTTTTATTTAATAATTTGGCTGCATGCATCGATTGATGCAGAGGCCGGGGGTGATCCTCCTTTTAAAAAAAAAGCCATAACCGAATGACGACAACTATTTAAAATCCATAGACCATAAGCAGCAAGCACAGGGATCAATAGTGGCTTTACCTTGTCAAAGGTGAATGTTTTGTCTGCTTGCTTGAATAGACTGTTCAGAACTGTGACCTCCCTCTTGGTGTCGTTGCAGGAGACGGCACTCTGGACATTCGCTTTCTGCTCCTCCGCGCTTAGCGGTCTAACCATGCACCAGTGATAAAAACGAATCAGAGACACCATGGAGATGTGCATCTGACTCCTAGTCTTTAACAACATGAACTAGCAACAGGAGCAATTTGCTAAAAAAATCCGTTGTCACTACACAGTTGGCAGTCAGAGATAAAAGCTAGCATTCCCACTGACTACGCCACGATTCGCCTTAGTCCTAGGCGCTACTTGGAGGATCACAGCATGGCTTACAAAGATTTTGCCCGGTGGGGCCAAAGCGAGAGCACCTCACCTGCATCGGAGCACGACCTGCACGTTCGCCTCCCGGTCTCTGTCATTGCCGCCGTCGATGCTGCAGGCGCCTACGCCGCTGCGGCGCACGGAGCTGTGCGAGCCCGCTTCCGCCCACCGCAGCTCCCGGCGCCCGGGCCGCGGCGTGAGGAAGGGGGTCGGCGGGCCCACCCACGACCGCCGGCTGGGGTTCGGGGTATGCGCCATGCCGGCGACGCCGCCTAAAGCGACCCCGGAGCTTGGATCTGGGGGCGGATTGGGGCGAAATCCGCGTGGTTTCTGCGGGATTCGGCTCGGCGATTTGGGAGATGGGCGAGATGAAGAGTGAGTGAGGACGCCTTTTTCGCGTGTTTTGAAATTTTGAATGAACACAGCGATGGGGTCTCGGGGAGTGGGAGTGGGGGCTGTGGGAGTGGATGTGTGAATGGGGGAGGCATTGGGATGGTGGGCCTTAAACGCGTGGGCAACGGCCCACTGCGCAGAGCGAGACTGATGTCGCTTTCTTCTTGCAATCAAAAGCCTCCCACTTTGTCTCAAAAAAAAAAATCAAAAGCCTCCCACCCCTCGAAAAAAAAGCCTCCCTTTTTTTGGTCGAAGTTGTTGCTCTTTGAGGTGATTGGCGTTAGTCGAGACGCGCCTTTGATGCTCTGCTCAGGGCAGGCTTTTTTGTGTTGTGTATGTAATGTGTGCGGAGACTTTTCTTCGGATTAGCTCGGTGTGGTGCCTGTTCTATAATTGTTGTTCGCAACAAGTTATAGTTTTTTATAATTGTCTTTTGTTTTCTATGAGAATACGCTACATCTTTAACGTACTTTCGAAAAAAAGCCTTCCTTTTTCCTCAAAAACAAAAAATCAAAGCCTCCCAAAGAAAGCCGAAATCACTGATCAAGGTGTACTCCTTCGGTAATTGCCTTTGGCTCCTAGGTGCATATGCACTCATTGTTGAAATACATATTTTGAAAAGTTAAAAAATTCGGAACAAAAATCCCGCATGTATATCCAGACATTTTATGTGCGTGCACAAGGTTTCGGTGAAAAACGTCATTTTTTGTGGCTTGTGTAAAAAAGATAATTTCTGATGCTTCATTCTAACTATTCACAAGACATTTCTTTATCTTTTTTACACAAGCCATAAAAAACGCCGTTTTTCACCAAAACCTTGTGCACGCACATAAAATGTCCAGATATACATGCGGGATTTTTGTTCCGAATTTTTCAACTTTTCAAAACATGTATTTCGATAATGGGTGCATATGCACCTAGAAGCCAAAACACCGTTCTCGTACTCCTTGCAATTTTGCAAAGGTTGCCCTATCTTCTTTAACGGTGACAAGTGACGGACCCATGCACATTACTCGTCGTAACTAGAGAGTTTTAATGAATTTTAGGTTGATTTTTTGTCCTTTTTTCTTAGATTGTTTTTCATAAAATGATTTATCTCTTGAACTATGCATCCAAATCGCGTCAAGATCTTCGAAACTATATCCCATTGACAAACTTTTTTCAGAAAAAAAATCTGCTTCCAGCTAGTAATAATTTGTTTGCCTCAAAGAAAAGCTAGTAATAATTTGTGCTTTTTCGATAAAAGCACAATTGTTCTCTCCTGGTGAAGCCATAGGAATTGAAGCACTACTGTGCTTTTCGCGCAGAAGCACATATGTGCTCCACGCTCACAAAAAACAAAGAAAAAAATTTGAGAAATAAAAAAACAATTTTTTGTAGGGAAAAACATTGAAACACGAAAAATCCAAGAGAAAATAAATAAATAAAAGAAAAACATTAAAGGTAAAAAAACCTGGAGGACTCCTTGACGCTCATTCCTTCTCGTCTCGGCCGTTGCTTATCCCGTCGCTCGCGACGCTTGCCATGTGCGGGTTGGCCGGCGCTGCCACTTGTAGGCTGCCCTCCGCGGAGGGTACCCCTCAACTAGTCGCTCCTAAAAAGCATCTCTGTTAGAGATAGAGAGATCAAAGCCTCTCTGCTCTCTTGCGGAAGATTTTCGCATCAGTTTAGTAAGATTACATCTTAAAAAGACATCTCTATGTATGAATTATATTTTTGAGTCGAAATAATGATATACCAAAGTTCAATCTTGACAAGAAAATAATGCTTACCAAAGTTCATATATTCCTGCAAAACTAAGTCCATATGAATTAGTTTCTTCCGTCCCATTTATGTATGATTCTCAACATTCATGCAAAAAAATGTATGATTCTCAACAAGAAGTTAGGTTATAGGTCACAAATATATGACATTTTGGATATTTCAATATGGAATGCGTACGACTGAAATGGATGAACAGACACACTAAAATGTGTCTATATACATTTGACCAAAAAACGTAAGAACATCTTGTATTTGTGAATGGAGAGGGAAAAAAATATGTTTCATAAATGCATCTTCTTTCTTCTGAATTTTAAGTTACACACACACACACACACACACACACACACACACACACACACGATTAAAGAAGAGGCATTTCAATCCTATGTTTATCCAAAATTAAACTGAATAACATATTGTACCTCTCTAGAGAGATAGTTCAGGCATTTCCAACTAGACTCATTACTGTCCGATAGAGTGGTCGTTGTTAGCATGCATCCATGCACCATTTTGACTGCTACAGTCATCGTAGTAAAGCAACGGTAACCAATTCTAAGATATACTGTGTCCTGCTTCTGTTTGAAGTTAACAATCTATTGACTTTCTGGAGTATGTTTCAAAAATACTGTTGACTTCGCACAGACACCGGATGGTCGATTGATTGGTTCTGAATAAGGTTGTTATCTATATGATGGAATGAAAGCTACACTCTGGAGTTGATGCGATGCTAGTTTTGCATTATACTGTAATTTTCAGGTAGCTACCCAAGTCAGCTGAGCAGAGTGGCCATACTATAATCAAGGAATATAGCTGATTTGGCAAGCATGAGTTGTTTACACATCTATATTAGTTGACTTCAGTGAGGCTTGGTCCTAATGTTCTAGAAGATCAATAGGCACAGGTACAACTCATTCTTCACCATAAAATAAGTTACTCAAAAGTCAAAATGCAAGAATATTCTGCCAACTGATTTCGATCCCTTTAGATTGGCCCTCTAATTTGAATATAAATTGTAGGTCAGATGGCTTTTGAAACTCTGCATATGAACATATTTATTTACATATTGCAACTATATTATTTTTTTAACCTAGGAGCAGTGCAAACCGCTGTGGTGATGGTAATGGCTTTGTGGGTCGCAACATGGATCGACTACGGTGGTCAACATCCCCTTGCCCTACCAGTGTGGCGGGAAAGCCGGTTGCAGCAGCGAGAGAATCCATCACGTGGTGGTTGTGGAGTCGCTGTCGTGGTATTCTCACGGGAGGCTTGCGAGTCGACAGATGCCACAAGGGCTTAGTGTGAGGGTAAGACTGCTGCTGATAGGACCGGGAGCGGGTATGCGAGTAGCACGCGCTAGTTACCCAGGTTCGGGGCTCTCCGGAGAGATAACACCCCTACTCCTGCATGTCTGAGTATATCTGGTATATCTATCTGGTACAGAGTTGCTCCTGGAACTGTATCTGAGCTCAGTGCCATAGGCATCTGGCTTTGCATATGTCTTATATGGGTGTATGAGCTAGCTAGCAAGTGGGCATGAGAGTGCTCCACCGTGCGTGGCATGTATGCATGCGTGAGGGAATTCATCCTCCCTGGATGGATGGATGTGGGCCCATATATATAGTGTGGAGCTAGCTTGATATGTAAGCTATGTGGGTAGCTTAGGAAGTAAGCTAGGTAGTGGCATGGGAACAAGGGGGCATGATGGGGTGTCATGCTTGTCCCCTGGGTCACTTCATAAATAGTGTCAAGGGACAAGTGACACTATACATGATGACATGAGGTACAACCGTCTCGTCCGCGGTATGGCCGCCACGTCGGGGTCTTGTCGGTGTCGGGTCGGGTTGCAGTCGACAGCCGGCTGTTTGGCGTAGTCGGCAGCCGGCTGGTTGGTGCAGTCGGCAGCCGGCTGGTTGGCGCAGTCGGCAGCCGGCTGGTCAGAGCAGTCGGACGGGGAGCCGGCAGGAGCGGCCGGGCAGTCGGACTGAGGGGCTTTGCTAGCCCCGATGTCTTGAAATATCGTCTTGCCGTCCTCGGGGTACCCGTGGTCGATTACTCCGACAGTAGCCCCCAAGCCTCCGGGCAACTTGGCAAAGTTGGGCGGAGGTTTTTTGGCGAGTGTTCATGGAAATGATCATGAAAAAAGACAAAGTTAGTCCATGCGGATATATCAAATGTTTGCTTTTAGCATTGCAAGTTTTATGCGGAGGGTGCCGACTCGGTTTCGTCCGAGCCCCCTTAATCTTTTTCGTGTTCCCTCCACTTTTTGGCTTGTGCTCTTGCTTGCTGGACAGCCGCTCTGCGATCTGTGGCTAAGAGTGGGCCGCGAAGTGGAGTGTACAGTACTCAGAGTCTAGGAGCAGATTCAACCGAGTAGATACTTGTAAAGGAAAACGGCCGGGTCGCCCGAACCATTTTTCTTCCCGGACGTTTTTCACGTGGGTGGCCTCCAGCGTTCACTCTTGCTAGCCGGACAGCCGCTCTGCGGTCTGTGACTAAGAGTGAGCCTTTGGTACCGCGCACGGGACTAAGCCGTCTGCGGGAACTAACGTCTCAGGCCAAGCGGCCAGCCCCCGAGCCAATTCTGGTTGGCGCCAGGGTGAACAGTGATGCAACTGTAAAAAAATGCGGAGATAGCACCAGAGCATCGCTCGGGGTTATCCGTGCTTGCGTGATGCAAAAATATGCGGGCGAGGAGCTCACATTGATTTTTGTGTAGTCGCGGTCGTCGAAAACAGCCGGCACGACTCGGCGCTCGCGGAGCGCGTCGGCGCACCCGCTGGGTGTAGCCTTCGAGCCCCCGGGTGCTCGAAGGGGGGTTCCGGCCGGTCAGGCTCGACCGGCCAGGCGGCGAGGCGTCTTGCAACGTCATTTTTCTTCTTTTCTGCCGGCTGGGGGAGCCAGACAGAACTCTTCTCTTGTCTGCAATCTTCGTGGGGGCGCGCCAGCGCACCCGCTGGGTGTAGCCCCCGAGATTCGGGCCAGCAGTCGGGCCGGATCTTTCGGCAACTACTTTGTCTTCTTTTCACGGGGCGCGTCAGCGCACCCGCTGGGTGTAGCCCCCGAGATTCGGGCCGACTGTTGAGTAGTCGGGCCGGATCTCCCGATGACTACTTTGTCTTCTTCCTCGCGGGGGCGCGTCAGCGCACCCGCTGGATGTATCGCCCGAGATTCGGGCGCTCGAGAAGGTCCCGGCCGGTCGGGCTTGACCGGCAGGGGGCGAGCGGGACGCGGCCGAGCCGGCGCTCTTGTCGGCCAGACGTTGAAGCTGGTAGGCAGGCCGGGTCGCGTCTAGCCGTCCGAGTGGCGAAACAGGCAGGCGGATAGACGAACGTTTTTCCTTCGGATACACTTTTTTCCTAAGTCGACTTGAGCAGTCGGCCACATTTCTTTTTCTCTTAATGGGTTGGGCAGTCGGCCCTTCTTCTGCACGAGCAGCCGGCTGCATGCCTCTCTATCTTCTTCTCTCTCTCTTTTTTCCAGTCCGCCGGCTAGGCGCCCGGCGTGACTTTTCTCTCTTCAGCCGGCTAGCGGCTTTGACTTTTCTTTTATCTTCTTCACATTGGCTCAACAGTCGGCAGGAGCGGGCAGGGAGCCGGCAGTCGGCCAGGCCGGCCGGGTGGTCGGTGAAGCCGGGTGGTGGGCGGAGTCGACCGTCCGGGTGGCGGGAGCCGGCCGCGCAGGCGCGGACGGGGAGTCGGTAGCCGGGTGGCGGGACTTGGGCGTCCCGGCGCACGGAGGGGCGGAGGCGAGGCGTCGGCGACCCGGCGGCCGGGTGCCGGCGAAGTCG
>NC_041386.1:114867753-114887220 GCF_002162155.2 Triticum dicoccoides | reverse complement strand
ACCCGGCGTCCGGGTGCTGCGGGAGTCGGTGAGGCGGAGTCGACGCCGCACGCGAAGGCCGGCTGGCGGGGCGAAGCCGGCGCTGGGCGACCCGGCGGCGTGGCTGGGCGCCGGAGGCTCAGGCGGAGCAGGAGCCCGTCGGGGCGGAAGGAGGCCGGGAGGCGCGTGGACGCGGATGGAGCCGGGGCCAGCTAGTGGCACGCGTGACGGGAGCCGGGCGAACGGGCGCGTCTCGGCCAGGGCGGAGGTGACCTGGTAGGGACGGACCCGGCGGACGATGCAGGAAGCCGGCGCGGGCGTAGCCGGCCGGACGGGCATGGTGACCCGACAGTCAGGCGTGGGCGAAGCGGGCGGAGCCTGTGACCGAGTCGGCGCGGACGCTGGAGGCTTGCGGCAAGTCGGGGCGCATGCGGATGCGGCGAGTCGGACGCGGGAGCCGCCGGGCGGGGCGAGGTGGAGACGCTTCGGCCAGGCGGAGGAGAGGAGTCGGCCCGATGCGGGATGTAGGCGGAGTCGGTCGTAGGGCAGGCCTAGCAACGCGCTGAGCCGGCCGGAGCTGTGAGAGCCGGGCCGGGTGTTGGGGAACGTTACAGAAAATTAAAAAATTTCATACGGTTTCACCAAGATCCATCTATGAGTTCATCTAAGCAACGAGTCAAGGGGAAGAGTTTGCATCTACATACCACTTGTAGATCGAGTGCGGAAGCGTTCAAGGGGATGGTGATGATGGAGTCGTACTCGTCGTGATTCGGATCACCCATGACCAAGTGCTGAACGGACAGCACCTCCGCGTTCAACACACGTACGGGACGGTCGACGTCTCCTCCGTCTTGATCCAGTAAAGAGGAAGGAGAGGTTGAGGAAGGCAGCTCCAAGGGCAGCATGACGGCGTGGTGCAGTTGGTGCAGCAGTATTCCGACAGAGCTTCGCCGAGCACGTACGGAGGAGGAGAGGTGTTGGGAAGGGGAGGGGCTGCGCCTTGAGTTGTTGTGTTGCAGCCCTCCCCTCACCCCTCTATATATAGGAGGAGAGGGGCAAGGGGGCCGACCCTCTAGAGGAAACCCTAGAGGGGGGCGGCGGCCAAAGGGTGGGGGGCTTGCCCCCCAAGCAAGGGGGTGCGCCCCCTTTAGGGTTCCCCCCCCCAACCCTAGGCGCATGGGCCCAAGGGGGGGACGCCAAGCCCACTAGGGGCTGGCTGCTATCCCTACGCAGCCCAAGTGGCCCCCCGGGAGGGGTGGTCCCTCCCGGTGGACCCCCGGAACCTTTCCGGTGGTCCCGGTACAATACCGGTATGACCCCGAAACTTTCCAGTGCCCGTTTAACAACTTTCCATATATAAAACTTCACCTCCGGACCATTCCGGGACTCCTCGTGACGTCCGGGATCTCATCCGGGACTCCGAACAACATTCGGTAACCACATACTTGTCTTCCTGATAACCCTAGCGTCACCGAACCTTAAGTGTGTAGACCCTACGGGTTCGGGAGACATGCAGACATGACCGAGACTCTCCGGTCAATAACCAACAGCGGGATCTGGATACCCATGTTGGCTCCCACATGCTCCTCGATGATGTCATCGGATGAACCACGATGTCGAGGATTCGATCAAACCCCGTATACAATTCCCTTTGTCAATCGGTACGTTACTTGCCCGAGACCCGATCGTCGGTATCCCAATACCTTGTTCAGTCTCGTTACCGGCTAGTCACTTTACTCGTACCGTAATGCATGATCCCGTGACCAGACACTTGGTCACCTTGAGCTCATTATGATGATGCATTACCGAGTGGGCCCAGAGATACCTCTCCGTCATACGGAGTGACAAATCCCAGTCTCGATCCGTGTCAACCCAACAGACACTTTCGGAGATACCTGTAGTGCACCTTTATAATCACCCAGTTACGTTGTGACATTTGGTACACCCAAAGCACTCCTACGGTATCCGGGAGTTACACGATCTCATGGTCGAAGGAAGAGATACTTGACATTGGAAAAGCTCTAGCAAACGAACTAACCGACCTTTGTGCTATGCTTAGGATTGGGTCTTGTCCATCACATCATTCTCCTAATGATGTGATCCCGTTATCAACGACATCCAATGTCCATAGCCAGGAAACCATGACTATCTGTTGATCACAACGAGCTAGTCAACTAGAGGCTCACTAGGGACATATTGTGGTCTATGTATTCACACGTGTATTACGATTTCCGGATAATACAGTTATAGCATGAATAAAAGACTATTATCATGAACAAAGAAATATAATAATAATACTTTTATTATTGCCTCTAGGGCATATTTCCAACAGTCTCCCACTTGCACTAGAGTTAATAATCTAGTTACATTGTGATGAATCGAACACCCATAGAGTTCTGGTGTTGATCATGTTTCGCTCGCGAGAGAGGTTTAGTCAACGGATCTGCGACATTCAGATCCGTATGTACTTTGCAAATTTCTATGTCTCCATCTTGAACATTTTCACGGATGGAGTTGAAACGACGCTTGATGTGCCTGGTCTTCTTGTGAAATCTGGGCTCCTTCGCAAGGGCAATAGCTCCAGTATTGTCACAGAAAAGTTTGATCGGCCCCGACGCATTGGGTATGACTCCTAGGTCGGTGATGAACTCCTTCACCCAAATAGCTTCATGCGCTGCCTCCGAGGCTGCCATGTACTCCGCCTCACATGTAGATCTCGCCACGACGCTCTGCTTGCAGCTGCACCAGCTTACTGCTCCACCATTCAACATATACACGTATCCGGTTTGTGACTTAGAGTCATCCAGATCTGTGTCGAAGCTAGCGTCGACGTAACCCTTTACGACGAGCTCTTCATCACCTCCATAAACGAGAAACATGTCCTTTGTCCTTTTCAGGTACTTCAGGATATTCTTGACCGCTGTCCAGTGTTCCTTGCCGGGATTACTTTGGTACCTTCCTACCTAACTTACGGCAAGGTTTACATCAGGTCTGGTACACAACATGGCATACATAATAGATCCTATGGCTGAAGCATAGGGGATGACGCTCATCTCTTCTTTATCTTTTGCCGTGGTCGGGCATTGAGCCGAGCTCAATCTCACACCTTGCAATACAGGCAAGAACCCCTTCTTAGACTGATCCATTTTGAACTTCTTCAAAATCTTATCAAGGTATGTGCTTTGTGAAAGACCTATGAGGCGTCTCGATCTATTTCTATAGATCTTGATGCCTAATATATAAGCAGCTTCTCCAAGGTCCTTCATTGAAAAACACTTATTCAAGTAGGCCTTTATGTTGTCCAGAAATTCTATATTATTTCCCATCAAGAGTATGTCATCTACATATAATATGAGAAATGCTACAGAGCTCCCACTCACTTTCTTGTAAACGCAGGCTTCTCCATAAGTCTGCATAAACCCAAACACTTTGATCATCTCATCAAAGCGAATATTCCAACTCCAAGATGCTTGCACCAGCCCATAAATGGATCGCTGGAGCTTGCATACTTTGTTAGCGTTCTTAGGATCGACAAAACCTTCCGGTTGTATCATATACAGCTCTTCCTTAAGATGCCCGTTAAGGAATGCCGTTTTGACGTCCATTTGCCATATCTCATAATCATAGTATGCGGCAATTGCTAACATGATTCGGACGGACTTAAGCTTCGCTACGGGAGAGAAAGTCTCATCGTAGTCAATCCCTTGAACTTGTCGATAACCCTTAGCGACAAGTCGAGCTTTATAGATGGTGACATTTCCATCCGCGTCCGTCTTCTTCTTGAAGATCCATTTGTTTTCTATCGCTCGCCGATCATCGGGCAAGTCAGTCAAAGTCCATACTTTGTTTTCATACATGGATTCTATCTCGGATTTCATGGCTTCTAGCCATTTGTTGGAATCTGGGCCCGCCATCGCTTCTTCATAGTTCGAAGGTTCACCGTTGTCTAACAACATGATATCTAGGACAGGGTTGCCGTACCACTCTGGTGCGGAACGTGTCCTTGTGGACCTACGAAGTTCAGTAGCAACTTGATCCGAAGTACCTTGATCATCATCATTATTTTCCTCTTCAGTTGGTGTAGGCATCACAGGAATATCTTCCCGAGCTGCACTACTGTCCCGCTCAAGAGGTAGTACTTCATCGAGTTCTACTTTCCTCCCACTTACTTCTTTCGAGAGAAACTCTTTTTCCAGAAAGCATTCGTTCTTGGCAACGAAGATCTTGCCCTCGGATCTTAAGTAGAAGGTATACCCTACAGTTTCCTTAGGGTATCCTATGAAGACGCATTTTTCCGACTTGGGTTCGAGCTTCTCAGGTTGAAGTTTCTTGACATAAGCATCGCATCCCCAAACTTTCAGAAACGACAGCTTAGGTTTCTTCCCAAACCATAATTCATACGGTGTCGTCTCAACGGATTTTGACGGTGCCCTATTTAAAGTGAATGTAGCTGTCTCTAGAGCGTATCCCCAAAATGATAGCGGTAAATCGGTAAGAGACATCATAGACCGCACCATATCCAATAGAGTGCGATTACGACGTTCGGACACACCTACGCTGAGGTGTTCCAGGCGGCGTGAGTTGTGAAATGATTCCACATTTCCTTAAGTGTGTACCAAATTCGTGACCTAAGTATTCTCCTCCACGATCTGATCGTAGGAATTTTATCTTTCAGTCACGTTGATTCTCTACCTCATTCTGAAATTCCTTGAACTTTTCAAAGGTCTCAGACTTGTGTTTCATTAAGTAGACATACCCATATCTACTTAAGTCATCAGTGAGAGTGAGAACATAACGATATCCTCCGCGAGCCTCAACGCTCATTGGACCGCACACATCGGTATGTATGATTTCCAACAAGTTGGTTGCTCGCTCCATTGTTCCGGAGAACGGAGTCTTGGTCATCTTGCCCATGAGGCATGGTTCGCATGTGTCAAATGATTCATAATCAAGAGACTCTAAAAGTCCATCAGCATGGAGCTTCTTCATGCGCTTGACACCAATGTGACCAAGGCGGCAGTGCCACAAGTATGTGGGACTATCGTTATCAACTTTACATCTTTTGGTATTCACGCTATGAATATGTGTAACACTACGTTCGAGATTCATTAAGAATAAACCATTGACCATCGGAGCATGACCATAGAACATATCTCTCATATAAATAGAACAACCATTATTCTCGGACTTAAATGAGTAGCCATCTCGTATTAAACGAGATCCAGATACAATGTTCATGCTCAAACTTGGCACCAAATAACAATTATTAAGGTTCAAAACTAATCCCGTAGGTAAATGTAGAGGTAGCGTGCCGACGGCGATCACATCGATTCTGGAACCATTCCCGACGCGCATCGTCACCTCGTCCTTCGCCAGTCTCCGCTTATTCCGTAGCTCCTGCTGTGAGTTACAAATATGAGCAACGGCACCGGTATCAAATACCCAGGAGTTACTACGAGTACTGGTAAGGTACACATCAATTACATGTATATCGAATATACCTTTTGTGTTGCCGGCCTTCTTATCCGCTAAGTATTTGGGGCAGTTCCGCTTCCAGTGACCCTTCCCCTTGCAATAAAAGCACTCAGTCTCAGGCTTGGGTCCATTCTTTGACTTCTTCCCGGCAACTGGCTTACCGGGCGCGGCAACCTCTTTGCTGTCCTTCTTGAAGTTCTTCTTACCCTTGCCTTTTTTGAACTTAGTGGTCTTATTAACCATCAACACTTGATGTTCTTTCTTGATTTCAACCTCTGCTGACCTCAACATAGAAAATACTTCAGGAATGGTCTTTACCATCCCCTGCATATTGTAGTTCATCACAAAGCTCTTGTAGCTTGGCGGGAGCGACTGAAGGATTCTGTCAATGACTGCCTCATCAGGGAGGTTAATATTCAGCTGGGTCATACGGTTGTGCAACCCAGACATCTTGAGTATGTGCTCACTGACAGAACTATTTTCCTCCATCTTACAACTATAGAACTTGTCGGAGATGTCATATCTCTCGACCCGGGCGTGAGCTTGGAAAACTAGTTTCAGCTCTTCGAACATCTCATATGCTCCGTGATGCTCAAAACGCTTTTGGAGCCCCGGTTCTAAGCTGTAAAGCATGCCGCACTGAACGAGGGAGTAATCATCAGCACGAGACTGCCAAGCATTCATAATGTCTTGGTTCTCTGGGACGGGAGCGTCACCTAGCGGTCCTTCTAGGACATATTGTTTCCTGGCAGCTATGAGGATGATCCTCAGGTTCCGGACCCAGTCCGTATAGTTGCTGCCATCATCTTTCAGCTTGGTTTTCTCTAGGAATGCGTTGAAGTTCATGTTGACATGAGCGTTGGCCATTTGATCTACAAGACATATTTGCAAAGGCTTTAGACTAAGTTCATGATAATTAAGTTCTAATCAAATTATGAACTCCCACTCAGATTAGACATCCCTCTAGTCATCTAAGTGTTACACAATCCGAGTCGACTAGCCCGTGTCCGATCATCACGTGAGACGGACTAGTCATCATCGGTGAACATTCTCATGTTGATCGTATCTTCCATACGACTCGTGTTCGACCTTTCGGTCTCCGTGTTCCGAGGCCATGTCTGCACATGCTAGGCTCGTCAAGTTAACCCTAAGTGTTTTCGCTGTGTAAAACTGTCTTACACCCGTTGTATGTGAACATAAGAATCCATCACACCCGATCATCACGTGGTGCTTAGAAGCGACGAACTGTAGCAACGGTGCACAGTTAGGGGAGAACACTTCTTGAAATTGTTGTAAGGGATCATCTTATTTACTACCGTCGTCCTAAGTAAACAAGATGCATAAAACATAATAAACATCACATGCAATTATATAAAGTAGTGACATGATATGGCCAATATCATATAGCTCCTTTGATCTTCATCTTCGGGGCTCCATGATCATCTTGTCACCGGCATGACACCATGATCTCCATCATCATGATCTCCATCATCGTGTCTTCATGAAGTTGTCACGCCAACGACTACTTCTACTTCTATGACTAACGCGTTTAGCAATGAAGTAAAGTAAGTTACATGGCGTTCTTCAATGACACGCAGGTCATACAAAAATAAAGACAACTCCTATGGCTCCTGCCGGTTGTCATACTCATCGACATGCAAGTCGTGAATCCTATTACAAAGAACATGATCTCATACATCACAATTCATCATTCATCACAACTTCTGGCCATATCACATCACATGATCAATCGCTGCAAAAACAAGTTAGACGTCCTCTAATTGTTGTTGCATCTTTTACGTGGCTGCAATTGGGTTCTAGCAAGAACGTTTTCTTACCTACGAATAACCACAACGTGATTTTGTCAACTTCTATTTACCCTTCATAAGGACCCTTTTCATCGAATCCGCTCCAACTAAAGTGGGAGAGACAGACACCCGCCAGCCACCTTATGCAAATAGTGCATGTCAATCGGTGGAACCGGTCTCACGTAAGCGTACGTGTAAGGTTGGTCCGGGCCGCTTCATCCCACAATGACGTTGAAGCAAGAAAAGACTAGTAGTGGCAAGTAAGTTGACAAGATCCACGCCCACAACAAAAATGTGTTCTACTCGTGCAAAGAGAACTACGCATAGACCTAGCTCTGATACCACTGTTGGGGAACGTTGCAGAAAATTAAAAATTTTCCTACGGTTTCACCAAGATCCATCTATGAGTTCATCTAAGCAACGAGTCAAGGGGAAGAGTTTGCATCTACATACCACTTGTAGATCGAGTGCGGAAGCGTTCAAGGGGATGGTGATGATGGAGTCGTACTCGTCGTGATTCGGATCACCGATGACCAAGTGCTGAACGGACAGCACCTCCGCGTTCAACACACATACGGGACGGTCGATGTCTCCTCCGTCTTGATCCAGCAAGGAGGAAGGAGAGGTTGAGGAAGGCAGCTCCAAGGGCAGCACGACGGTGTGGTGCAGTTGGTGCAGCAGTATTCCGACAGAGCTTCGCCGAGCACGTACGGAGGAGGAGAGGTGTTGGGGAGGGGAGGGGCTGCGCCTTGAGTTGTTGTGTTGCAGCCCTCCCCTCACCCCTCTATATATAGGAGGAGAGGGGCAAGGGGGCCGGCCCTCTAGAGGAAACCCTAGAGGGGGGCGGCGGCCAAAGGGTGGGGGGCTTGCCCCCCAAGCAAGGGGGGTGCGCCCCCTTTAGGGTTTCCCCCCCAACCCTAGGCGCATGGGCCCAAGGGGGGGCGCCAAGCCCACTAGGGGCTGGCTGCTATCCCTATGCAGCCCAAGTGCCCCCCCCGGGAGGGGTGGTCCCTCCCGGTGGACCCCCGGAACCTTTCCGGTGGTCCCGGTACAATACCGGTATGACCCCGAAACTTTCCGGTGCCCGTTTAACAACTTCCCATATATAAAACTTCACCTCCGGACCATTCCGGGACTCCTCGTGACGTCCAGGATCTCATCCGGGACTCCGAACAACATTCGGTAATCACATACTTGTCTTCCTGATAACCCTAGCGTCACCGAACCTTAAGTGTGTAGACCCTACGGGTTCGGGAGACATGCAGACATGACCGAGACTCTCCGGTCAATAACCAACAGCGGGATCTGGATACCCATGTTGGCTCCCACATGCTCCTCGATGATGTCATCGGATGAACCACGATGTCGAGGATTCGATCAAACCCCGTATACAATTCCCTTTGTCAATCGGTACGTTACTTGCCCGAGACCCGATCATCGGTATCCCAATACCTTGTTCAGTCTCGTTACCGGCAAGTCACTTTACTCGTACCGTAATGCATGATCCCGTGACCAGACACTTGGTCACCTTGAGCTCATTATGATGATGCATTACCGAGTGGGCCCAGAGATACCTCTCCGTCATACGGAGTGACAAATCCCAGTCTCGATCCGTGTCAACCCAACAGACACTTTTGGAGATACCTGTAGTGCACCTTTATAATCACCCAGTTACGTTGTGATGTTTGGTACACCCAAAGCACTCCTACGGTATCCGGGAGTTACACGATCTCATGGTCGAAGGAAGAGATACTTGACATTGGAAAAGCTCTAGCAAACGAACTAACCGACCTTTGTGCTATGCTTAGGATTGGGTCTTGTCCATCACATCATTCTCCTAATGATGTGATCCCGTTATCAACGACATCCAATGTCCATAGCCAGGAAACCATGACTATCTGTTGATCACAACGAGCTAGTCAACTAGAGGCTCACTAGGGACATATTGTGGTCTATGTATTCACACGTGTATTACGATTTCCGGATAATACAGTTATAGCATGAATAAAAGACTATTATCATGAACAAAGAAATATAATAATAATACTTTTATTATTGCCTCTAGGGCATATTTCCAACACTGGGACGGGGCCACAGCTGGCGCGGGAAGAGGAGCGCGCAGGGGCGCAGCGGCCGGGCGCGAAGATGGCGGCAACGACGCGAACGCAAGCCGACGGGCGGGCAGGCGAAGTAGGCGGACGGGCACGGAGGCGGAGCGTACGCTCGGGAGGCCGAGAGCAGTCAGCCACATGCGGGGATGGACCCGGCGGCCGGGAGGCCGACAAGCAGCAAGGAGCGCAGCGGGCGTGACGGGCACTCGGCCACGGGCGGAGAAGGCCGCGTGGAGGCCGACACAGGGCGGCGTGAACGCAATGCGGTTGCGCAGGGGCCGGCCGGAGTGTGGGGCGCTGGGGAAGAGCCCGGACGGGAACGCAGCAATCCGCAGCGGCGCGAGCGCGGCCGTGCAGGATCTTGACTGGGAGGCAGCAAGCTGCAGCAACACTGGCGTGGCCGGAGATGCACGAGGCAAGACGCAGTGCAGGTGCTAACAACAGGTCATGCCGTTGCTTGTATAGTGTATGGATGGTTTGACCATTGACTTATGTCTAGCTAGCAAGCATAGATGATATATGGAGGAGTGAGCGTGTGTTTTGGCCGGAGCAAGCCGTAACGCGGAGGGAAGCAAACGCGAGCAGCGCGTGGATGGCCACGGCCGACCGAAACGAGGCTCCGCGCGCGGCTCGCGCGCGGACTGACGGCCGACGTTGCGGTGGTGATGACGAAGGCGCGGCCGACGGCGAGGACGCGCCGCTCCTCGCGGCCATTTCGAGGGCGTGTCGATGTCGAGCCCCAGACCACTATCGGAGAGATGGAGCGACGCCGCGGTGGTGAAGGCGAAGAGGCCGACGGCGAGGATGCGCCACCCCTCGCGGCCGCTCCGGGGGCGGGTCAATGTCGAGCCCCCGAGCGCTACCGGAGAGACGGCGCGACGGCGCGGCGGAGGCGATGAAGAAAAAAGGGTCCCGCCCGGACTGCGAAACCAGCAGCAGCGCGGTAGTATAGTACCGCCTCACGGTGGGCGCCAACGGTCGTGGTATTCTTACGGGGGGCTTGCGAGTCGACAGATGCCACAAGGGCTTAGTGTGAGGGTAAGACTGCTGCTGATAGGACCGGGAGCGGGTATGCGAGTAGCACGCGCTAGTTACCCAGGTTCGGGGCTCTCCGGAGAGATAATACCCCTACTCCTGCATGTCTGAGTATATCTGGTATATCTATCTGGTACAGAGTTGCTCCTGGAACTGTATCTGAGCTCAGTGCCATAGGCATCTGGCTTTGCATATGTCTTATATGAGTGTATGAGCTAGCTAGCAAGTGGGCATGAGAGTGCTCCACCGTGCGTGGCATGTATGCATGCGTGAGGGAATTCATCCTCCATGGATGGATGGATGTGAGCCCATATATATAGTGTGGAGCTAGCTTGATATGTAAGCTATGTGGGTAGCTTAGGAAGTAAGCTAGGTAGTGGCATGGGAACAAGGGGGTATGATGGGGTGTCATGCTTGTCCCCTGGGTTATTTCATAAATAATGCCAAGGGATAAATGACACTATACCTGATGACATGAGGTACAACCATCTTGTCCGCGGTATGGCCGCCACGTCGGGGTCTTGTCGGTGTCGGATCGGGTTGCAGTCGGCAGCCGGTTGTTTGGCGTAGTCGGCAGCCGGCTGGTTGGCGCAGTCGGTAGCCGGCTGGTCAGAGCAGTCGGACGGGGGGCTGGTAGGAGCGGCCGGGCAGTCGGACTGAGGGGCTTTGCTAGTTTCGATGTCTTGAAATATCGTCTTACCGTTTTCGGGGTATCCGTGGTCGATTATTCCGACAGTTGCTGACAACAAGAATAGCACGCGGCAGTAAGGGGAAGTTGGGAGGTGAAATGTCCTCCATATCGGGGGAGACTGGCACCGATGGTACGAGGTACCAGGGGTATCTAACCTGAAGGGAAGCCGGCCACAAGGTCGGCCTTCGGCCCAGCTATGGCTCATGCCTCTCGTCCCGTCAGCGGGCTTTCTTCCAAAAGCCACATCAACTTGGCTTCCAAGACTTGAACCCGCAGATTCATTCGAACAGTTTGGTTGGCATGATTCGACTAGGTATGTGAAACCCTAAGCCTTGTCATCCCTTATAAGGCGAGGCCAAGACCAACCTAGGGGCATATGACAATCGCACATGCGATCTCCTAGTCTCTTAGAGCATCCCTAACTTTTTTTTTGAGGAACCGGCAGGAGCACTGCCTTTTCATATAAGAAGGAGAAGAAGGTTTATGTACAAGAGTGTTCCGGTTTTTAGAAGAGAAACCGGACAAAAACCCCTAGAAAGAAACCCACGATGGCACTAGTCAGCCAATACCGGTTGCCACATGTGCCCGGCCAAAGGCCCGGGACCTTTGCTTGATGTCTTCGAAGGCAATAGCTGCAACCTCGAGGTGCGTGAGGCGAGTTCCATTGAAGATGCGTCGGTTTCGCTCCTTCCAAATGTTTCAGATGGTGTAAAGGAAGCGGCCGCTCCGCCTTCTTCTGTCGTTCTTGGGCAGATTGGTGGTGAGCGAATCCCACCAGTCCGAAATCCCCATCGAAGGGGGCAACGTGGGCGTGGCCCCAGAGTCCTCTCCCGTCCAGACCTGGACGTGAGACCAAACTGCGGCGGCAAACGGGCAGTCCTTGCAGAGATGAGTGGTCGTCTCCGGAGCTCGAAGGCAAAGGGAACAACAAGGGTCGTGCGGCCAGCCACGAACGGCTAGCATGTCGGCCGTGAGGATCTTCCCGTGAAGCACAAGCCAGGCGAAGAACTTACATTTTGGCTCAGCATGTGCCTCCCAAATCTTGGCCGGGGAGAACCTGGGATAGGATCCAGAGAACTGGGCCGCGTAGGTCGAGGCAGCAGAGTATATGCCATTGGGGGTCCACCGCCAAGTGATGGAGTCCTCCTGGTCTGGGTTCAACGCCACCTGAGTGATGACTGAAGCGAGGGCAATGAACTCCTGCAGGTGGGTAGGCGATGAAAGACGGGCAACCGATCTGATCCAGTTCTCCTCTTGTACTGTCTCCTACAATTTAGATGAGGGTACTGCCGAGTATCCTTTAAGGAGCATATTTGCTCTTCTAGAAAAGTGTCATTCCTTTATATATATATGGCTCCGTGCAACATTTTCATGATATCATTATGATCAATATTCATGTTCCGATTTGTTGATTTGGACTCTTGTTCTGACGCGGGGAAATAAGTTTTTCACTGGATTAGTTGGTTGGTCCCCGTGGATTAGGCTAGCTTTATTGGAATGGAACTGTTGGGGCTAGCCAGCCAGCCTGCAGATGTAGAGAGGTTGCCCCCACCATCCTCTTTAATAGCGAAATCAAAGCAATTTCTATTGATGGAAGAAAGGCTATTTGATCCCATCCGCCTATGCCAATTCGAGTCTGGCGAGTTGCTATCATCTGTTGCCCTAACTTTTTCTATTAGAAACAATTGCCTAAACTTAACTCCTTAAAAAATCAACACAAACTCATTGCAAATTTGATTCAGACAACTACATCAAACTTGATTCAAAACATTTTTCATAACTTAAATGAAATTAAACTAGATTGCATACAAACTAAATAAAACTACTCCCTACCGCTCTCTTTTCCAACCTCTCCCAGTCCAATTTGGTAAACGACGCATTTTCTCTAGCTCTACCGCCATGGCTTTTGTCGGCGGCACCGCCCTGGACGGCTCTGTTGCCACCGTCATCACTGTCGGAGTCACTAGAGTAAAGGTTGATGACCTCTGTCGTCCCGGTCTTGTACTACTCGTACAGTCAGCGCTCCGCCTCGACATGCTCTGGGTACAGGTGGCAGAGCTACGCCATGTACGCCTCGCCGGCTTGCTCTGCCTCTACGACTCACGAGCCTCCTGGTCTTCCTGCATCTCCCATGTGATGGCCACCCAGGGGTCGACGGGCACCAACTGCGGCAGACCATCGGAGAAGTTGCGCGGGCATTGGCACCGTGGAGGTGGGCCGGCACTATGTTGTATTCTCGCGCTGCCTGCACTGCCGAGTGGGGAGATCCGACCCAAATGCGCTCATGGGTGTCGCGGTTGGTGATCTCCGCGACCCACATCCCCCACCGACCTTGCCGCATGTCGAGGTATTCCTCCATGGCAGCGGCGGTGGTGGGGGGCCGGGGAAGCGGGATCCATCGGCGTGGGAGGAGGAAGTGCCGCCACGGCCAAGGGCTCGGGACAACGTGTAGCGACGTGGATCCGCTCGGGGGATGGGTGGCAGAAGCGGCAGCTAGATCCGGTCATTATCAACAATGGGGGCGGTGGCGGAGTGGATGGAGGTGCGCCCTGGTGGAGCTTGGGCCGCGGCAGAATGGAAGAAGAGGAGAGACGGGCGCGGGAAATTTTTACTCCGCAGGCAGGCGACCGAGTATATTCAAGGATCGCGGCTGCCGCGGAGTAAAAAACATCCTCCATTAAAGGTTTTAAGGATTTGCTTAGTTGCCGGTTAGAGGAGAAAACCCAAATTGGTCCTTCTCTAATGTTTTATTAGGGATCGGTTAGAGATGCTAATCCTCTTTCACATGACGACACATACATCAATCCAGACTCAGCAGGAGTAGAGTGTTGCCTTCGTGATGAGGGCCCAAACCTAAGTAAAAACCTCCAATGAACTCCATTAATCTACTTTCGGCCAAGTGCATATGCCTATCGGTACTGCTGCAGGTTTTCTGACCCGACAGGCACGAGATCTTAGTATGCTTGCGTAAACCAATCAAGGGAGATGTGTAGTTTTAGCTCTAGAGCAACTCCTGCACTCGCAAGAAGTCACCCCTAGGACCTAGCGACGATGAAAGGTCAGGCTTGCAATCGCACGTCTCTCAAACCGAAAGCTCGAGAGCCGTGAACTCACCAGAGGACATAAGAATTCAGAGGCCTCACTCTTCAGATATACAGTAGTAAACCGATCACGAAAGTCCCGGTTGCTTGCCAAGGCTTCGATCTCAAGTCCCAACGACCGCTCCAAACCGGCAACGGAAGCAGCTGGCTTGCTTGGAATCGGGGAAGAACGACCTAGCCTTGCCAATCAGCACGGTCGGTGTCGCACTGCGGTACAAGACGAGCCAGCGCGTGGAATGGAACGGTTTCGGCTCACCGCGCGGCCGCTGAGAGATCGATCGATCCCTCCTCCTCCTCCTCCTCCTTTCTTCTCTTCGCTTGCCACACTATTTTACTAGTACTCCCTCTGTAAACTAATATAAGAGCATTTAGATCACTATTTTAGTATTCTAAACGCTCTTATATTAGTTTACGGAGGGAGTACGTATGATCTGATTAACAAATCGTCGCACTTGGCATGCGACAGTGGACTTCCATGGCTATAAGTACGCGCCAGATCTTCACTTCTTTTCCTTCATTCAGACGCATCCGAAAGCTCCTGGTCATCTGTCTCGACATTTTTGCCTCTCCTAGCTTCGTCTCAGTTGCTAGCCTGGTCGTCTGACTTGTGCCATGGCCCATGGGAAGAGGTCTAGGCAGCAGCAAGCCGAAACAACCTCCGTCAGCCTGATGGACCTGGACGGCGGCGACATGGCGCGCATCCTCATGCTCTTCTCCGGCCACCACAACAGCCACGGTCACCAGGGCGCTGCCGCGCCCGCGTCGCCGGAGAGGGTGTTCGAGTGCAAGACCTGCAGTCGGCGGTTCCCGTCCTTCCAGGCGCTCGGCGGGCACCGTGCCAGCCACAAGAAGCCGCAGCTGGCTGACGGCGAGCCGGCCAAGCCCAAGGTGCACGGCTGCTCCATCTGCGGGCTCGAGTTCGCCGTCGGCCAGGCGCTCGGCGGACACATGCGCCGCCACCGCGCCGTCGCGGCCGCAGGGGCCGGCGTCGAGCGCGGCCTCAGCCTCGACCTCGACCTCGGGCCGAGAGGCGACGGCAAGAAGAAGACAACGGCGGTGGCGGCCGGACTGATGATCGACCTGAACGTGCCGGCTCTGGCACTGGAGGAGGAGGAGCCGGCCGATCATGCCAAGCTGGGGCTCGCCGTGGAAATGCAGTTTCCCGTGGTGGTTGACTTCCGACGTTGAAATCTAACACAAGATATTTACGTCGCTAGAGCCTTCGTCGCTACATCATGCATGGCCAGCCGTGCAGCAGGCGCGTGACGAACTGGCTGCGCTGACGCCTGTTCACGCAGACGCCGGCAATCAAGAGCCAGCTCCGCCGGTGTGGGGTTGGCCGTGCCCCAAGCGGATATGCTGAACTGCTGTCCCTGACACGTTTCCTGGTGAAGCCGGTGTCCACCGTCAAGGACGAGGAGGCAGCGGACCTGACTCTTCTGCTGCATATCTACATCACCAACAGAGCAGCTCCTGATTTTTTTTGGAAAATAACATAGCTTTGTTAATTGCAAATAACGGTTACATCGCCTATAAAAAAAGATAGAATTTCATCTAAAGGCTCCTGAATCGCTAACCTAGTCATGGGCAACTTTATTTGCTTCGCTTTATTACAGTGTTCAAAACCAATGAACTGCCTCTCCCACACTACCAATAACGCAAGCTTTGTTAATCACCTCCTGCAATCCCAACTTATTACAAACTTCTTTGCTTTCTGACAAAGAAACAACACATTCTTTGTATCTTCCCGCCCATTTGTACAGAATGGGCATGTGGGCGAAACTTTAATGTGTCTATTGACAAGCGTAACACGATACGGGAGAGTTCCATGTAGCGTTCACCATTAGTACCTTCACCGGGCATGATAAATTTCAATTCTTAACCTAGATGGGATTGACATTGATTCGTCCCATACCATTAGTATCTTGGAATTTCCTCCCATTTTGTTGGTTTCATTCTACCAAACAAGCTAACCAAACAGTGAACAACCCATTTTTTTTTGTATAACTCCGAGCAATGAAGTCCGACATGTTATACATAGGAAGGAGAATCACGAGGACTCGTTGAGCATCTATTGGCCACAATGCTTGTCTCACCAAGTCTTCATCTCAAAAATTTGTGACTGGATCAATAAGATTTGATACTTTTGACAGAAGATGCTCCCTCCTCTAGGAGTAATAATTTTTCTATTTGCACAGTTCGGAATCCATGCATCTTTTCAAATTTTGATATTTTGTCTATTTCCAACTCGGCAGATATAGTCATTTTTCAGTGATATAACTCCCGCTCTAATGCTTTGCCAAGTAAAAAAGAGCCCTTTTTTAAACTTGTATTCATCATGCCGCCATCAGGGAAATATTTAGCTCTCAAGATAGGGCCACATAAAGAACCAGGATTGTCAAAAAGACGTCATACTTGTTTAGCTAACAATATCAGATTAGAATGATGTAGATGCAAATATTTTACATCCGAGTTTACATCTGCTATAAAATGCATCACAAGTGCTGCAAATATGCATCACTCGGGTGCAGATTTTACATCTAAAACCCAACCCTGTCGTCCGAACCCAAACTCCCAATAGAAACTTCCACCGCGTGACCGCCCTGCCTCCCACCGCACCACGCCGCCCGCCCACTGGCCCGCTGACACTAGATCCGGCCTTCCCACCTCGCCGTTGCCGGGTCTGCCGCCCTTTGCCGCCCACACCTCGAAATCGCCGAGATCAAAGTCGTGCCGCCTCTGATTTGAAGCATCTTCGTTCAATTTCCACCCAAATCTAAGGCCAACTCCACCGCACGATCCCAAACAGACATCCGTTTTGTTCGAATTCTGTCCATTTGGGTAGGGCAATGGGGTCGTGTCCGGGCCGTTTCTGGGATGCGGTAGCCGTGCGCCCCACACGCGGACGCATCCCGGCCGCATCCTGTCCGCGTACTTTTTTCTTTACAAGCCCGTAAACTTTTTCATCACTCATTCTTGATACATGGGAATACATCACCAAATTTTGACTGGAAAATCAAGACCAAAGAAAACAAGAACCACAAGAATACATTTTAGAAGATATCCAACTTCCTTAACTGCTCCTGTAAGTTGGATTAGTGTCTTCTTGATGCATTCATTGTTGATCTGCGGAAGAGCCGCCTCCATCCTGCGTGTTTCTTACTTCTTCGAGTCTAAAGAAGTAGAGGTTGCTTCCTCGCATCTAGTCTCGTGTCTAGCCTCTAATATAGCAACAAGTGCACTTGTCTCATCTACAGCCTCTATGCTAGCTAAAAGTGCACGAACATCTACTAAATTGCGCTCTGTCAATATATGATGTACTCTTTTTCCCTATACCAAAACTTGCATCCATTCTACACAACAAAATTTGAAGTTAGCACAACTAGTCAAATCTAGAGCACAAACCGAAGCTAAAAAGAGCACATACCCCATCGTTTAAGCACTTGATGAACACCCATCCGGGATGTTCCAGCGTTGTAGACACGCGGCGCATGACCTTTCTTTAGGCAGTGGTCACACTTAATGAGCGGCAACGGTGCACCGACGAGCTTTTGGGCTAGCACCGAGCCCGGCCGATCGCCATTCGTGTATCTACCGGCAGACCACCGACGGTGTAGATCCGAGCGGCTAGAGAAGGAGCCACTGCCTGCATGTGGCCTTGCGGCCCTGACAGGGCCTTCCGGCCCGGTGTCCGGCCAGTCCATGGCGCGGCGCGGCCTCCCACAGTCGGGCGAGCTCAAGACCGACCGGATCCGCCCCAAATCCGGCCGGCGGGTGCGCAAATCAGGTGGCTGTGGTTGGGGTAGCTCGGGGGTGCCGAGGGGAAAGGGTTGGGCGAGCGCGCGTCCGAGCTGCACAGCTACAATGGCAGCGGCGGCGGCGGCGAGGGAAGAGTGAAGAAGAATGGAGGGCATGCGGCCGGAGGAAGGGAGGGGGGCGGATAGAAAAAAGCGCCCCTGTGCCACCGACGGGCGAGCCAGGAGAGGACACGCGCAGACGACCTGCGCGTCCGCGTGCTGTCCGTTTCACCCCAAAAGCGGCGCAGACTTGGGTCGGGGATGGGTCAAAAGCGGACAAAAAAAACGGACAAAAATTCGTTTACGCTCGCGCACTGGACCATCTGGTTAGTCTATTTTATTTCAAACGGACGCACGTGAACAGAATGAAGTCGCGCAGTGGAGTTGGCCTAAGCAGCAAATGCTAAGAAAATAGCATGTGAACTTTCTGTCCGGCAGCGATTCAAGTTATGGCCGAAAATGTGAACTGCCCGCATTCATCACGCATCTCAAGAAACACCGTCAAGTACCTTCTGCTTATGTGTGAATACAACAATCTATTGACTTTGTACAGTACAGTATCTCGACTTCCCACAGGCACAGGTCCGGTAGTTGATTGGTTCCAAAAATCTCTAAATATTATGCTACTCCTTCCCTTTCAAATTACTTCACATGTATGATGTATTTAGATGTATTTTAGTTCTAAATACATTCATTTCTGCGACGAGTAATTTAGAACGGAGGAAGTAGATCTCATCCAACGGAGGGAGTAGACCCTGGAGCTGATGTCAGTTGCATTATACGGAGTAGTTTTCTGTGAACTACCCAAGTCAGCTGAGCGGAGTGACCATACTATAATTGCCAGGGGCATTGTTGACTTGGCAGGCAAGAGTTGTTTACACAGCTCTATTAGTTGACCTCACGGAGGCTTGGCCCCAAGAGCTGTGATTTCCGGGACTCACGTACTGCTCGTTCCGGATCATACACAATGCTACTCAAAAGTCAGAATGCTCGAATATCCTCAGACTGATTCCCTTGATGGCTTCAGGTTGACCCCCCAAACCTTGATATAAAATGCAGGTCAGCTGGCCCCTCATCATCTCCGCAGCATGTTTAAATACTACAGTCGGGGACCAAGACAGAGCCTAGAGAGCCAGTAACACGGTGACACTAACAGCCCATTATTAAAGAGGTCAAATATGGCGTTGCTTCTACACTTGTCAAGCCTCCCGCATCTGTAGTAGTGGCACTGGTGGAAAAAGGGCCTTTGGTCGCGGTTCGCAACTGCCATTAGTCGCGGTTGCGCAACCGCGACAGACCGTGCGCGACTAAAGGCCCCCCCCTTTAGTCGCGGTTGCTTAAGAACCGCGACTAAAGGCCCGTCCACGTGGGCGCCAGGTGGCCGTCGGGGCGGAGGACCTTTAGTCGCGGTTCTTCTGGCCAACCGCGACTAAAGGCCGCCGCAGGTTTAGGGTTTTAGCCCCCCCCCCC
>NC_041386.1:114853961-114862030 GCF_002162155.2 Triticum dicoccoides | reverse complement strand
GCAGGGCTTCGGCGTCGGCGTCGGCGTCGGGGCAGGGCTTCGGCGTCGGCGTCGGCGTCGGGGCAGGGTTCGGCGTCGGCGTCGGCCGGGGCAGCGCTTCGGCGTCGAGAGAGAGGAGAATGGGAAGTGGCAAAACTGCTAAGTGCAGTATTTATAGACGCACCTTTAGTCGCGGTCCGCCTCCCCAACCGCGACTAAAGTGTTTTGGCGCCGCCTCCGTTCCCGCGCAGAAAGACCCTTTAGTCGCGGTCCGCCTCCCCAACCGCGACTAAAGTGTTTTGGCGCCGCCTCCGTTCCCGCGCAGAAAGACCCTTTAGTCACCTTTAGTCGCGGTCCTCCTCCCCAACCGCGACTAAAGGTCCGTGCTAGAACTGGCGCGGTGCGGTGGGATGTTTAGTCCCACCTCGCTAGCCGAGAGGCTTCGACAGTGGTTTATAAGCGCGGCTGCGCTCACCACTTCGAGCTCCTCTCAAATGCAGGCTTACGGGCCTATTCTGTCACTATGTGCCTGTGGGCCTACTGGGCCTTCTGCGGGCCTGAATCCTGGCCCTGTAATGGGTTTCTAGTCGTATTCAGGCCGTGGTGGCCCAGTAGGTGGCATATTTTTTTTTTCTTCCTTTTTTCTTCTGTTTTTTTCTTCTGTTTTTTTCTTATGTTTTTCTTCTGTTTGTTTTTTTCTTCTGTTTTTCCTTTTTTCTTCTGTTTTTTTCTTCATTTTCAAATCTTAAAAATACAATTATATATCAAAAAAATCAGAAAAATAAAACTAATTCATTTTAAAACCCCTTGAAGGTTTGACAAAAGGTTTGATACAATAAATTATTACACATCATTTCTTCCCTTGTGTCCCTGCTTGCTTACGATTGTGCCGTATCCATGGAGCATCCTCATCATTTAACTTAATGCTTGGGTCGGTGTTCACTTTGAAGGGCGGAATTTCAGCAAACATATTATAATCTTCTGACATGTCTGTCTTGTCCTCCACTCCCACGATGTTTCTTTTCCCTGAAAGAACAATGTGGCGCTTTGGATCATCGCATGATGCACTGATCGTTTTCTTATCTTTCCGTTTCCTCGGTTTGCTACTCATGTCCTTCACATAGAAAACCTGAGCGACATCTTTCGCTAGGACGAATGGTTCGTCAAGGTAACCAAGATTGTTGAAATCCACCATTGTCATTCTGTATTGCTGGTCCACCTTTACCCCACCTCCTGTTAGCTTGAACCATTTGCACCGGAACAAAGGGACCTTAAAGGAGGGTCCATAGTCAAGTTCCCATATCTCCTCTATGTAACCATAATATGTGACCTTTTGCCCATTCTCGGTTGCTGCATCAAAGCGGACACCACTGTTTTGGTTGGTGCTCTTTTTATCTTGGGCGATCGTGTAAAATGTATTCCCATTTATCTCGTACCCTTGGAAAGTCGTTATAGTCGAAGATGGTGTCTTGGCCAACATGTACAGCTGATCTACAACATCATTGTCATTCATTAAATGTTTTCTCAACCAACTGCCGAAAGTCTCCATGTGGGCCTTCCTAATCCAGGATTCAGGCTTCCCCGGGTTGTCCGAGCGTAAAATATTCTTGTGTTTCTCAAAGTACGGAGCTACCAAGCTGGAATTGGTCAGTACAGTGTGGTGTGCTTCAGTCAGAGAATGGCCGTCCATACATATCGTTGATTTCCTTCCGATCGTGCCTTTTCCACTTAGTCTCCCCTCGTGCCGCGATCGAGGAAGACCAATCGGCTTAAGGTCAGGAACAAAGTCAACACAAAACTCAATTACCTCCTCATTTCCATAGCCCTTGGCGATGCTTCCTTCTGGCCTAGCACGGTTACGAACATATTTCTTTAATACTCCCATGAACCTCTCGAAGGGGAACATATTGTGTAGAAATACAGGACCGAGAACGAAAATCTCTTCGACTAGGTGAACCAGGAGGTGCGTCATAATATTGAAGAAGGATGGCGGGAACACCAACTCGAAACTGACAAGACATTGGATCACATCGTTCTGTAACCGTGGTAGAACTTCTGGATTGATTACCTTCTGAGAGATTGCATTGAGGAATGCACATAGCTTCACAATGGCTACTCGAACATTTTCCGGCAGGAGCCCCCTCAAAGCAATCGAAAGCAATTGCGTCATAATCACGTGGCAGTCGTGAGACTTCAGGTTTTGGAACTTTTTCTCCGCCATGTTTATTATTCCCTTTATATTGGACGAGAATCCAGACGGGACCTTCATACTGCTCAGGCATTCAAAAAAGATGAACTTCTCTTCTTTGGTCAGAGCGTAGCTGGCACGACCTTGAAACCATTCCGGATGCCGGTCATCAGGGTCTTTCAAATGTTGCTGGTCCTGCCGTGCTTCCTTTGTATCATTTGTCTTCCCATACACGCCCAAGAAGCTTAGGAGGTTCACGCAAATATTCTTCGTAACGTGCATCACGTCGATTGCAGAGCGGACATCTAGGACTTTCCAATATTCTAGCTCCCAGAATATAGATTTCTTCTTCCACATGGCTGCGTGCCCGTCAGCTCCCTTCGGAACTGATTGTCCGCCAGGACCCTTTCCAAAGATGACTTTCAAATCCTTGACCATATCAAATACCTCAGCACCAGTGCGTTCCGCAGGCTTCGGCCGGTGATCTGCCTTGCCGTTGTAATGCTTGCCTTTCTTTCTTACTGGATGAATTTTCGGAAGAAATCGACGATGCCCAAGGTACACGTTCTTCTTACAATTTGGCAAATGTACACTTTCAGTCTCATGTAAGCAGTGCGTGCATGCATTGTATCCCTTATTTGGCAGTCCCGAAAGGTTACTAAGAGCAGGCCAATCGTTGATGGTTACGAAAAGCAACGCTCGTAGGTCAAATTCCTCTTGTCTGTGCTCATCCCACACACGGACACCACCCCACAGCTGTAAAAGTTCATCAACTAATGGCCTTAGGTACACATCGATGTCGTTGCCGGGTTGCTTCGGACCTTGGATGAGCACTGGCATCATAATGAACTTCCGCTTCATGCACAACCAAGGAGGAAGGTTGTAGATGCATAGAGTCACGGGCCAGGTGCTATGGCTGGAGCTCTGCTCGCCAAAAGGATTCATGCCATCCGTGCTTAGAGCAAATCTTATGTTCCTTGCGTCAGCTGCAAAATCTTTGAACCATCTGTCGATCTTTCTCCATTGCGTTCCATCTGCGGTGTGTCCCAACTCCCCGTCCGACTTACGGTCCTCTTTGTGCCATCGCAACAACTTGGCATGCTCTTTGTTCCTGAACAGACGTTTCAACCGTGGTATTATAGGAGCATACCACATCACCTTGGCGGGAACCCTCTTCCTGGGTTTCTGGCCCTCAACATCGTCACCAGGGTCATCGCCTCTGATCTTATAACGCAATGCAGTGCATACCGGGCATTCATTCAAATTCTCGTATTCACCGCGGTAGAGGATGCAGTCGTTGATGCATGCATGTATCTTCAGAACCTCTAAACCTAGAGGGCAGACAACCTTCTTTGCTTCGTACGTACTGGCGGGCAACTCGTTATCCTTTGGAAACATATTCTTCAACATTTTCAGCAAGTTTTCAAATGCCGAGTCAGCTACACCTGCCTCTGCCTTCCATTTCAGCAAATCCAGTGTGCAGCCCAGCTTTTTCAGACCATCATCGTATCCGGGGTACAGCGCCTTTCTGTGATCCTCTAACATGCGATCCAAATTCTCCCTCTCCTTTTCAGTTTCGCAGCGTCTCCGTGCATCAGCAATGGTCCGACCAAGATCATCAACGGGATCATCACGTGCCTCTTCTTCACCTTCCCCTTCACCTTCAGCATCCTCCATGAAAGTATCACCGAAATGAGCAAGATAGCTTTCATCGATGAAATCATCCCCTTCTTCATCTTCTTCCATTATAACCCCTCTTTATCCATGCTTGGTCCAACAATTATAGCTTGGCATGAAACCGTGCCGAAGCAGATGCATGTGAACATCTCTTGAGGAAGAGTAACCCTTCTGATTCTTACAGATAACACATGGACAGATAACAAAAACCCCCTGCTTGTTCGCATTAGCCACTACGAGGAAATCTTTCAAACCCGTAGTGAACTCGCCGGAGAGTCGGTTACCGTACATCCATTGCCGATTCATCTGCATTATTATAATATAAAATATATAATTAACCATCATGCATTTGTTAAACTAACTAGCTACAAACAATATAAATTAAACAATGAACTGCACACATGCATATTTTATCAATGACACACATGCATGAAAGGTTCAAGTTGCTAACCGCGATCGAGGAGGAAAAAATAAATGAGGAACCTCAAGTGTGGCTCCAACACTTCATATCATGTTTGTTTCACCCTCTTAGGGTATTTCATCAAACACCTTGTGTGCATAAGAGGAACCAAAAGCAAACCTACACCCCCTTGTGAAGCTTGTGAAGAGAAGTGGCACCAAATGGCTAAGTGAGTGTGCTGAACTGGTATATATAGGGGAGGAGTTTTAGTCGCGGTTGGCCTGGCCAACCGCGACTAAAGGCCTTTGCGCACCTTTAGTCGCGGTTGGCCTGGCCAACCGCGACTAAAGCCCCTCACGTGCACCAGCTGGCCACCGAGCGCCCTGGGCCCAGGCCTTTGGTCGCGGTTCGTCTGCCGAACCGCGACTAAAGACTTCATTAGTCGCGGTTCCTACACTTTCGCGACTAATGGGGCTGGACGGAAGCCTCTTTTTCTACCAGTGTGGTGCGTGCTGCCTGCAGATCACAGGAGGAACTGAGACTCCTGCATCGATATGTTTTATCTGAATGGCTTCGAGTGAGAGTTTCTTACGAGCTCACATGCACCCAGGTGGTACAAAGCTGGCCTTTTTGGATGGTCTTGGGGTGCCTGGATGTTGGACGGCGGCCCTAATGGAGGGAGGCGTGGTGTTCGAGGGCGGAACTTGCGTCTCAGGTGCGGGCGGGTAGCCATAGCTTCGTGGGGGGCTTGGCTGCGGGTGGTGGGCGGAGCGGGGGTGTCGGAGAGGTGTGATTGCCGGGGTCTATCACTTACCCAGTCCTCGTACTGGCCGGCGGCGGCGGCATTCACAGACGTCGTATCCTTTTTGAAGGCTCCGTCACGGTGCTCCCACTCCTCCGTGTGGCTCCGGTGAAAACTTGATCTTCGGATCGGACGGTGGCGGCTATCCGTGGTTGTACCCTTCTGGAAGGCACCGTCCTGGAGTCCTTGCTTCGTCCTTGTCCGTCTCACCCCTCCTTGGTGGCTCCAAATAGTTCTTCTTGGTTCATCTCTAGTTTGCTTGGTTGTCGTCCGAGTGGTGTGTCGGTGTCCGGCACCTTTGTATCTTGCCTTGGATGTGTGCTGTGTGTCGTGGTGGGTGTGTTTGTATCGGTTCGCTCGGATGTTTGTGGTGATGTTTGCTTTATAATATAAAGCGGGGGCAACCCTTTTTCGGTAAACATATACTAAATCAGCGACAATTAATATGAAGCCGGAGGGAGTAATTTCTTTTAAAATCTTCTAATTTTTTGTAATAAACATTGATGAATGTTTTACATGCAGGCAAACTTTTGTGATCTTCATGGTGGTCTGAATAAAAATAATGCTTTAAAAAGACTACTTTTGGAAGCGTTATTTTTCCCTCTCAGACTCCCACGAGTGTCATTTCGTAACGAAAAAATGCATGCAGGTGAAACAATCTTCAATATTTGTTATAAAAAAGTCAATTTTTACTATTTTTCTGATTTTATGGTTAATCAGGATGCATATATGCTCGGGATCAGAATAACACTTTGAAGCGAAAAACTGCAAGCCTATTTCTGGCGATCTGCTCTTGTCATGGCAAAATGCATAGCTGTAGGCTGTAGCCACGCAGGAGATCGGATGCATCATTGATCGTCATAAAAGAACAGAAGCAGTCACATTTCCAGTACACATAACGTGCGGTCAGATGGTAATTTTTTAAAATAATACATTTCTTTAATAATTTAAAGATATATTATGCCATTCTCTCTCTCTTTTTTAAAAATAATACACCATCGGCCACCGTAGAAGCCGATTGGCTTCAGTCGACTGTGGCTAAACCGAATGGAATCCTATTGGCTTCGCCTAAGCCGATGAGGCTCCTGTCGGCTTCAGGTTATAGCTCTAGTCGGTTTCAGTATGTCCGATTAGGCCTAATTGGCTTCACCTAAGCCGATTAGCTGCAATCAGCTATGCCGAACTCGTGCTCAAAAAAAAAAGCTATGCCGAACTCGATAGGTGCATTCCCACCATATTTTGCACTGTAATTATGATTTTGTGTGCAAAAATAGCACCTGGCTAATCTAATTGAGAGAGGATCACCTCTAGACCAGAATGACAAAAAAGACCCCTGGGTTCCCACGTGGCACCTGCCGCTACTAGACCAGGCGGTAGCACTGGTTCCTGCTTATTTCTCTTGCCAAAGTTTCCCGCTTCTGATTTCCCGTGTATACATCGTGCCACCGTTTCCTGCCTATATCTCCTGCCATAGTTACCCCCTTCTGAGTTCCCGCATATGCTTCTGTTCTGAACCTATAAAACCCCCTCCACACTATGGTGGGTAAGCAGTTCAGTGTAGTCTCGTAGTCTCATCAAGATGTTTGATTATCCTTTTGATCTTAGTTTTCACCCTCGTATGTCCGAATGCCTTTTGCGTTTAGCCGCCAATTTCAAGAGAGACAATAGAGTAGTTCCATGGGACGAACTCATCAGTAGTGACACCCTACTGAATGGGCTGGCCCACACATTAACTAGGTGCGGGTGGCCTTCAAGAACCCTTGAGGAGATACGGAAAGAACTTCTCATGTTGCATGGAAAATGTCAGTTGAATCTTACCCTTGAAGCATGCGAAGCAACGATGAACGGTGGCCTTCAATCAACGGAGCCTCCACCTCTGCCACCTCCACCACCAAAATGCTCAACACCACCACCGTGAGCTATCCCATCATGAGATCGAGGTCTCCCTTGCCTTCCCCAACCCTCTAGAATGCAACTACGGTGGAAAATGGGCAAGAAACTGGCTAAGTTTCGTGTATAAATGAGAGTGTTTTTGGGTAGGGAGAGAAGAAAAGAAGAACAAAAGAATGGAGGAGGAAGAAGGAGGGCGAGTGCGACTGGAGGCTTATCAGCCTCCTGTCTACCTTGGCGAAGCCGACTAGGCCTTGTCGGCATGGGCCCGGTAGACTGGACGCCCGCTGTCGGTGTCAAAACCGGCGGATCTCAGGTAGGGGGTCCCGAACTATGCGTCTAAGGTTGATGGTAACAAGAGACCGGGGACATGGTGTTTACCCAGGTTCAGGCCCTCTCTATGGAGGTAATACCCTACTTCCTGCTTGATTGATCTTGATGAATATGAGTATTACAAGAGTTGATCTACCTTGAGATTGTAATGGTTAAAACCCTAAAAGTCTAGCCTATGTGATTATGATTGTCCCTATGGACTAAACCCTCTGGTTTATATAGACAACGAAGGGGACTAGGGTTGTACAAAGTCGGTTACAGAGAAAGGAATCTTCATATCCGAACTCCAAGCTTGCCATCCACGCCAAGGAGAGTCCCATCCGGACACGGGTGAGAGTCTTCGGTCTTGTATCTTCGTAGCCCATCAGTCCGGCCCATGTCCAATAGGACGGACGTCCGAGGAACCCTTAGTTCAGGACTCCCTCAGTAGCCCCCGAACCAGTCTTCCAATGACGATGTGTCCGGCACGCAGGTTGTCTTCGGCATTGCAAGGCGGGTTCCTCCTCCGATTACTTCAAAGTCCCTGACTTAAAGAGCAATATTCGGCTTTCCATTTAATGTCGCGCCCATCGACTTCCACGCCTTCCTGACTTCAGCCTCCATGTGTCGAGCGAATACGAGAGGTCGGGGTATTTTTGCACATACTACCCTGACCATACAAGAAAGGCACTTATTTAAAGAGATTAGATCTCAAATCCATTCCACACCCTGCGAAAAAAATCCTCAGAGCTCGCTAGGAGAAACCACTCCAACATGGCTAGCGTTCCCAGCTCTTCCTCCCGACCCCACGGCTTCGAAAA
>NC_041386.1:114786332-114853867 GCF_002162155.2 Triticum dicoccoides | reverse complement strand
TAGTCCCCGTCCGAGCAGGATCGATGTCCTTCAACGGCAGGGTTTAGGTGGAGAATTTCCCCAATCCATCTAGGGGGGAACGAGTGTGCTTCGTTCCCTACTTGCTAAGGGGTGTCGGATTTCCAATCCACCCATTCCTCCAAGGACTTCTGGAGTATTATGGCCTCCAACCGCATAATTTTACTCCTGCCTCCATCCTGCACATTGCGGGTTACGTTGCTCTTTTTGAGCTATTCCTGGGCTGTGAGGCCCATTTTGAATTATGGAGGAAACTGTTCTGCTTCGTCCCTCGTAACCAAGGGGGATCAATATTCGAAGTGGGAGGAGCCGAGGTATGGCGCATCGCCGGGACCGGATACCTGTCCGGCACGCCGAAGAAGGCATCCGAAGAGTGGCCTTCCGAATGGTTCTATATTGACGATGTCGCTCTTCCTGACCCAGTCCGGATGGGTCTCCCTGAATTTTCAAGCGCTCCATTGAAGAAACGCCATAGCTGGCGCTCTCGAAGCCTCGAGGAGGAGGATAGCATGGAAGTCAGTCAGTTGATGGGCAAGATTAAGATGCTCGCCCAGTCCGGATTATCCATAATTTAGGTAATGGCAATTTCTATAGTGCAGGGGGTCCAACCACTCCAATACAGAGGGCTTCCCATGTGGCACTATAATGGGGAAGATGACGCCTCATGCTACGGTCGGAAGGGTCCGAAAACCCCCGCCGCTTTGGCCAAAATATTGGCCGAACTGTACAAAGGGGAGAAGGAGGAGTTCACTTGTCTCCAATGTCGAGATGGATTTTCCATGTATAATCCTCCTAGCTGGGTAAGTTCCAATCCCGCCATTTTACTCAATCCTCTCCCTGAATCATTTCTAATGGATAGTAACCTATCCACACGCAACAGGAATAGCGAAAGGCTACCAAGGGGATCCATAGCCCCGCCCCCTAGCCGGAGGGTCACAACCGGGACCTTGACCCCGGATTCGAAGAGGATCCGGACATATTTGTGGAGCTTGAAAATGGAGTGTTCTACCAGACGAGCTATGATGGTACGGAAGTGCCCATCATTGCCGATTATCCCGACCTCCTCCCCGCTTCACATGTAAGTAATTGTAACAGACACCTTCTTCGAAAGAGCTTCCTTATTATGCCTCACCCACTGCACTATTTCGTGCTCCAAAGGGGAGGCGCTCGATGCCGCAATGCGCACCAGAAGCATCTCTGAGGAGAGCGGAGCCCGCGCCGTGCACGTCTTCAAAGAGAAAGGCAAACGATAATACGACAGAACCTTCATCAAAGAGGTAAGGCTTTATTTTAAAAATATGCCTCCTGGTCGCCACATCAAATCGTGATGTCATCCGCCGCATTCTATCAGGAAAAGTGTCCGCTGAACTATGTCCGGGGATCCTGCCGGTCGTGCCTCCACTAGTCAGGTTCCAGACCCTGACCTAAGGACGGGGGCTGACACGGGAGTGGCGCCGGACTGTCCTTCTGCAGAGGATTCGGACGATATGTCCGTCACGAACTCTGAAGTGGAGAGCACCATGAATCATCGTCGTCGGAGGGTCGTTCTCCGTGACCCCGGCTTTTCAAAGGAGGCATTCGATGCCTTCATCTCGTCGGATGCGTACATCTGAGCTGCTCAAGATGGACTTGCCAGAGCCACAGACCAGCATCTAAAAGATATGCGGGCAAGTGCAGATTTAATAATCATATACCAGTAGCCCCCGAGACTTAAAGCAGTTGATACAACTGATTTAAGGATCATTGTATAACCAGACACTTATGGAAAAGAATAGCCTGCTGTCTCAAGAGCTGGCAAAGTGTCAGACTCAACTAACTGCGGCTACCGCCGATTTGGAAAAATCCAAGGAGGCACTAATACGTCTCCAACGTATCTATAATTTTGGATTGCTCCATGCTATATTATCTACTGTTTTGGGTAATATTGGGCTTTATTATCCACTTTTATATTATTTTTGGGACTAACCTATTAACCGAAGGCCCAGCTCAGATTTGTTGTTTTATGCCTATTTCAGTGTTTTGAAGAAAAGGAATATCAAACGGAGTCGAAACGGAACGAAATCAACTGGAGAAGTTATTTTTGGAAGGAAACACACCCGATGGACTTGGACCCCACGTCAGAAGATACGGGAGCTGCCCACGAGGGTGGGGGCGCACCCCCTGCCTCGTGGGCCCCCCGTGGCTCCCCTGACGTGCTTCTTCTGCCTATATAACTCCATATACCCTAAAACATCCGAGAGCAATAATAGATCGGGATTTCCGCCGCCAGAAGCCTCCATAGCCACCGAAAACCAATCTAGACCCGTTCCGGCACCCTGCCGGAGGGGGCGATCCATCTCTGGTGGCCATCTTCATCATCCCGGTGCTCTCCATGACGAGGAGGGAGTAGTTCTCCCTCGGGGCTGAGGGTATGTACCAGTAGCTATGTGTTTGATCTCTCTCTCTCTCGTGTTCTTGATTTGGCACGATCTTGATGTACCGCGAGCTTTGCTATTATAGTTGGATCTTATGTTTCTCCTCCCCCTCTTCTCTCTTGTAATGAATTGAGTTTCCCCTTTGAAGTAATCTTATCGGATTGAGTCTTTAAAGATTTGAGAACACTTGATGTATGTCTTGTCGTGCGTATCTGTGGTGACAATGGGATACCACGTGATTCACTTGATGTATGTTTTGGTGATCAACTTGCGGGTTCCGCCCATGAACCTATGCATAGGGGTTGGCACATGTTTTCATCGTGATTCTCCGGTAGGAACTTTGGGGCACTCTTTGAGGTTCTATGTGTTGGTTGAATAGATGAATCTGAGATTGTGTGATGCATATCATATAATCATCCCACGGATACTTGAGGTGACATTGGAGTATCTAGGTGACATTAGGGTTTTGATTGATTTGTGTCTTAAGGTGTTATTCTAGTACGAACTCTAGGGCTGTTTGTGACACTTATAGGAATAGCCCAACGGATTGATTGGAAAGAATAACTTTGAGGTGGTTTCGTACCCTACCATAATCTTTTCGTTTGTTCTCCGCTATTAGTGACTTTGGAGTGACTCTTTGTTGCATGTTAAGGGATAGTTATGTGACCCAATTATGTTAGTATTGTTGAGGGAACTTACACTAGAGAAAGTATGAACCCTAGGCCTTGTTTCCACACATTGCAATACCGTTTACGCTCACTTTTATCATTAGTTACCTTGCTGTTTTTATAATTTCAGATTACAAAAACCTCTATCTACTATCCATATACCACTTGTATCATCATCTCTTCGCCGAACTAGTGCACCTATATAATTTACCATTGTATTGGGTGTGTTGGGGACACAAGAAACTCTTTGTTATTTGGTTGCCGGGTTGCTTGAGAGAGACCATCTTCATCCTATGCCTCCTACGGATTGATAAACCTTAGGTCATCCACTTGAGGGAAATTTGCTACTGTCCTAAAAACCTCTGCACTTGGAGGCCCAACAACGTCTACAAGAAGAAGGTTGTTTAGTAGACATCAAGCTCTTTTCTGGCGTCGTTGCCGGGGAGATGAGTGCTTGAAGGTATATCTTTAGATCTTGCAATCAAGTCTTTTACTTTCTTGTTTTATCACTAGTTTAGTTTATAAAAGAAAACTATAAAAAATGGAATTGAGATTGTCTCATACGCTTCACCTTTTTAATATCTTTCGTGAGTATGATGGAAAGGATAATTGTGCTCAAGTGCTAGAAGAAGAAATCTATAAAATGTTTGGCACTAAATATTTGAATGATGAGCATGATTGCAATGTTGTTAGTATGAATTCCTTGAGTATCCATGATGCTAATGATATGCAAAGCCACAAGTTTGGGGAAGCTATGTTTGATGAAGATGATATTTTTTGTCCCCCAAGTTTTGATGAGCAAATTTATTATGATGAAAGCATGCCTCCTATCTATGATTATTATTGTGATGACACGTATGCTTTAAAGAATAATAATAACAATGAACCTTGTCATCTTGATATTAATTTTCAATCACATGATAGTTATTTTGTTGAGTTTGCTCCCACTATTATTCATGAGAAGAATTTTGCTTATGTGGAGAGTAGTAAATTTTCTATGCTTGTAGATCATGAAAAAAATGCTTTAGGTGCTGGTTATATTGTTGAATTCATTCACGATGCTACTGAAAATTATTATGAGGGAGGAATATATGCTTGTAGGAATTGCAATAATATCAAGTTTCCTCTCTATGTGCTTAAAATTTTGAAGTTATGCTTGTTTTACCTTCCTATGCAAGTTGATTCTTGTTCCCATAAGTTGTTTGCTCACAAAATCTCTATGCATAGGAAGTATGTTAGACTTAAATGTGCTAGTCATATTCTTCATGATTCTCTCTTTATATTTCAATTCTTATCTTTTATGTGAGCATCATTGAAATCATCATGCCTAGCTAGGGGCGTTAAACGATAGTGCTTGTTGGGAGGCAACTCAATTTTATTTTAGTTCCTTAATTTTTGTTCCTGTTTAGTAATAAATAATTCATCTAGCCTCTTTTTAGATGTGGTTTTATGCTTTTAATTAGTGTTTGTGCCAAGTAGAACCTTTGGGAAGACTTGGGGGAAGTCTTGTTGATCATGCTGTCAAAAACAGAAACTTTAGCGCTCACGAGAATTCTTGCCATTTTTTATTGGAGGGTGATATTTAGTTAATTCCTTTTGAAGATGATTAATAGATAAATTCCTCAGGTCCAGAAATTTATTTGAGAATTTTATGAGCTCCAGAAGTATACGTTTGATCCAGATTACTACAGACTGTTCTGTTTTTGACAGATTCTGTTTTCTATGTGTTGTTTACTTATTTTGATGAATCTATGGCTAGTAAAATAGTTTATAAACCATAGAGAAGTTGGATTACAGTAGGTTTAACACCAATATAAATAAATAATGAGTTAATTACAGTACCTTGAAGTGGTGATTTATTTCCTTATACTAACGGAGCTTACGAGTTTTCTGTTAAGTTTTGTGTTGTGAAGTTTTCAAGTTTTGGATAAGGATTCGATGGACTATGGAATAAGGAGTGGCAAGAGCCTAAGCTTGGGGATTCCCAAGGCACCCCAAGGTAATATTCAAGGATAGCCAAGAGCCTAAGCTTGGGGATGCCCCGGAAGGCATCCCCTCTTTCGTCTTCGTTCATCGGTAACTTTACTTGGAGCTATATTTTTATTCGCCACATGATATGTGTTTTGCTTGGAGCGTCATTTTATTTTATTAGGATTTGCTTGCTGTTATTTAGAATAATGTTTTGCATCTTTTATTTCAATAAAAGTGGCATTGATAGTCTTTACTATGCCTAGGTTACAATTATACATGTTGCTGTTTGAAAACAGAAAGTTTACCGCTGTTGCAATAATTCCCTAGAAAAGTCAGAATGTGATAAAATGTTGAAACCTTTTGCATATTAAGCTCTGATAAATTTACTACAGTGGGAATTTTCTTTCATAATTTTTGGGGCTAGGGAAGTATGGATGTTGCAGCATTCTTTACAGACTATCCTGTTTAGGCAGATTGCTGTTATGTTTGCATTGTTTGCATATGTTTGCTTCTTTAGTGATTCTTTGAGGATAGGACTATTAAATATGCAGAGGCATTTAGTATGCAATGTTGAATAATAATTTTAGTGATTTGCTACAGTAGAGTATGATAAGATTTTTGCAATGGTTTGTGCTAACTTATCTCACGAGTCCTTGTTGAGTTTTGTGTGGATGAAGCTTTTGAGATTTAGGGAGACCGTGATATGAGAGGAATTAAGGAGACACAAAAGCTCAAGCTTGGGGATGCCCAAGGCACCCCAAGATAATATTTCAAGAAGTCTCAAGCATCTAAGCTTGGGGATGCCCCGGTTGGCATCCCACCTTTCTTCTTCAACAACTATCGGTTAGTATCGGTTGATCCTAAGCTTTTGCTTCTTCACATGATGTTTGCTATTCTTAGATGTCATTTTCTTTTGCTTTGCTTGCTGTTTGAATAAAATACCAATATCTGAAATTATTAAATGTTAGAGAGTAGTTGCATAATTATTCGACTACTCATTGATCTTCACTTATATCTTTCGGAGTAGTTTGTCGTTTGCTCTAGTGCTTCACTTATATCCTTTTAGAGTATGGTGGTAGTTTTATTTTGAAGAAATAGATGAACTCTCATAATTCACTTATATTATTTTGAGAGTCTTAAATAGCATGGTAGTTTGCTTAAAATCCTAATATGATAGGTATTCAAGAATAATAAAAATTCTCTTATGAGTGTGTTGAATACTAAGAGAAGTTTGATGCTTGATGATTGTTTTGAGATATGGAGATGGTGATATTAGAGTCATGCTAGTTGAGTAGTTGTGAATTCGAGAGATACTTGTGTTGAAGTTTGTGATTCCCGTAGCATATGCACGTATGGTGAACCGTTATGTAACGAAGTCGGAGCATGAGGTGTTTATTGATTGTCTTCCTTATGAGTGGCGGTCGGGGACGAGCGATGGTCTTTTCCTACCAATCTATCCCCCTAGGAGCATGCGCGTAGTACTTTGCTTTGATAACTTCTAGATTTTTGCAATAAGTATATGAGTTCTTTATGACTAATGTTGAGTCCATGGATTATACGCACTCTCACCCTTCCACCTTTGCTAGCCTCTCTAGTACCGCACAACTTTCGCCGGTACCATAAACCCACCATATACCTTCCTCAAAACAGCCACCATACCTACCTATTATGGCATTTCCATAGCCATTCCGAGATATATTGCCATGCAACTTTCCACCGTTCCGTTTATTATGACACGCTTCATCATTGTCATATTGCTTTGCATGATCATGTAGTTGACATTGTATTTGTGGCAAAGCCACCATTCATAATTCTTTCATACATGTCACTCTTGATTCATTGCATATCCTGGTACACCGCCGGAGGCATTCATATAGAGTCATCTTTGTTCTAGTATCGAGTTGTAATTCTTGAGTTGTAAACAAATAGAAGTGTGATGATCACCATTGAATAGAGCATTGTCCCAAAAAAAGAAAGGCCAAAAAAGGGAAAGGCCAAATAAAAAAAAGGGAAAGGCCAAATAAAAAAAGGGAAAGGCTAAATAAAAAAGGAAAGGCCAAATAAAAAAAGAAAATAAATAAAAAGCGGCAATGCTACTATCCTTTTTTCCACACTTGTGCTTCAAAGTAGCACCATGATATAGCAAGTCTCATATATTGTGCTTCAAAGTAGCACCACGTTCTTGAGTCTCATAAGTTGTCACTTTCATATACTAGTGGGAATTTTACATTATAGAACTTGGCTTGTATTTTCCAATGATGGGCTTCCTCAAATTGCCCTAGGTCTTCGTGAGCAAGCAAGTTGGATGCACACCCACTAGTTTCTTTTGTTGAGCTTTCATACATTTACAGCTCTAGTGCATCCGTTGCATGGCAATCCCTACTCACTCACATTGATATCTATTGATGGGCATCTCCATAGCCCGTTCATACGCCTAGTTGATGTGAGACTATCTTCTCCCTTTTTGTCTTCTCCACAACCACCATTCTATTCCACCTATAGTGCTATGTCCATGGCTCACGCTCATATATTGCGTGAAGATTGAAAAAGTTTGAGAACATCAAAAGTATGAAACAATTGCTTGGCTTGTCATCGGGGTTGTGCATGATTTAAATATTTTGTGTGGTGAAGATGGAGCATAGCCATACTATATGATTTTGTAGGGATAACTTTCTTTGGCCATGTTATTTTGAGAAGACATCATTGCTTAGTTAGTATGCTTGAAGTATTATTATTTTTATGTCAATATGAACTTTTGTCTTGAATCTTTCGAATCTGAATATTCATATCACAAGTAAGAAGAATTACATTGAAATTATGCCAACTAGCATTCCACATCAAAAATTATCTTTTTATCATTTACCTACTCGAGGACGAGCAGGAATTAAGCTTGGGGATGCTTGATACGTCTCCAACGTATCTATAATTTTTGATTGCTCCATGCTATATTATCTACTGTTTTGGGCAATATTGGGCTTTATTATCCACTTTTATATTATTTTTGGGACTAACCTATTAACCGGAGGCCCAGCCCAGATTTGCTGTTTTATGCCTATTTCAGTGTTTTGAAGAAAAGGAATATCAGACGGAGTCGAAACAGAACGAAATCAACTGGAGAAGTTATTTTTGGAAGGAAACACACCTGATGGACTTGGACCCCCACGTCAGAAGATACGGGAGCTGCCCACGAGGGTGGGGGGCGCGCCCACCCCCCTAGGGCGCGCCCCCTGCCTCGTGGGGCCCCCGTGGCTCCCACGACGTGCTTCTTCTGCCTATATAACTCCATATACCCTAAAACTTTCAGAACACAACATAGATCGGGAGTTCCTCCGCCAGAAGCCTCCGTAGCCACCAAAAACCAATCTAGACCTGTTCCGGCACCCTGCCGGAGGGGGCAATCCATCTCCGGTGGCCATCTTCATCATCCCGGTGCTCTCCATGACAAGGAGGGAGTAGTTCTCCCTCAGGGCTGAGGGTATGTACCAGTAGCTATGTGTTTGATCTCTCTCTCTCTCTCTCTCTCTCTCTCTCTCGTGTTCTTGATTTGGCACGATCTTGATGTATCGTGAGCTTTGCTATTATAGTTGGATCTTATGTTTCTCCTCCCCCTCTTCTCTCTTGTAATGAATTGAGTTTCCCCTTTGAAGTAATCTTATCGGATTGAGTCTTTAAAAATTTGAGAACACTTGATGTATGTCTTGCCATGCGTATTTGTGGTGACAATGGGATACCACGTGATTCACTTGATGTATGTTTTGGTGATCAACTTGCGGGTTCCACCCATGAACCTATGCATAGGGGTTGGCACATGTTTTCGTCGTGATTCTCCGGTAGGAACTTTGGGGCACTCTTTGAGGTTCTATGTGTTGGTTGAATAGATGAATCTGAGATTGTGTGATGCATATCGTATAATCATACCCACGGATACTTGAGGTGACATTGGAGTATCTAGGTGACATTAGGGTTTTGATTGATTTGTGTCTTAAGGTGTTATTCTAGTACGAACTCTAGGGCTGTTTGTGACACTTATAGGAATAGCCCAACAGATTGATTGGAAAGAATAACTTTGAGGTGGGTTCGTACCCTACCATAATCTTTTTGTTTGTTCTCCGCTATTAGTGACTTTGGAGTGACTCTTTGTTGCATGTTGAGGGATAGTTATGTGATCCAATTATGTTATTATTGTTGAGAGGACTTGCACTAGTGAAAGTATGAACCCTAGGCCTTGTTTCAACGCATTGCAATACCATTTACGCTCACTTTTATCACTTGTTACCTTGCTGTTTTTATATTTTCAGATTACAAAAACCTATATCTACCATCCATATACCACTTGTATCACCATCTCTTCGCCGAACTAGTGCACCTATACAATTTACCATTGTATTGGGTGTGTTGGGGACACAAGAGACTCTTTGTTATTTGGTTGCAGGGTTGCTTGAGAGAGACCATCTTCATCCTACGCCTCCTACGGATTGATAAACCTTAGGTCATCCACTTGAGGGAAATTTGCTACTGTCCTACAAACCTCTGCACTTGGAGGCCCAACAATGTCTACAAGAAGAAGGTTGTGTAGTAGACATCAGGCACCTTCTGGTAATGCTTCTCCCCGTCAGAAAAAGGTATAATCATATACCAGTTGTATTAATACTGTTATGTTTCTGCTGACAGAATTAGTAGAGCAACCGAGAAGGAAACTGAAGGAAGCCCAGACTGGTGAACAAGAGGCCAAAACACAACATGCGGCAGGCGAACGTGTGCTTACGCGGGTCAGGGATGAGAAGAACAAGCTGCAGGATTCCCATACCCAACTGGGCGAAGAACTGAAAAATGTTCGAGCCCAGCTAGCTGACGCCGTCAAGGAGAATAGGAGGCTACAAGGTGGCATATTCAGTATGCTCTTCAAATTTGCTTCCCTATAATTCGGCGAGGGCCGGAACTGACAGATTTATGTCTGCAGGTATGCTAACTGGCCGTCCCGAAGATGAAATGTTCGGATCTCAAGGAGACCTGCTACAAGAGTTGTCCCAGATGCATGAGCGAGTTCGGCAAGCAATGCGGAGTGTTGCCAAGGCTTTATGGCCATCCACCTCTCCTCCAGGAGGTATGGCGGAGCTCGTGGAGCTCTTCAAAGGAGCACGGCGGCGTATTCGATTATGGAAGATATCAGCCTGCCGGGAAGGTGCGCGAGAGGCCTGGGCCATGGTAAAAACACGGTATACCAAGCTTGATCCAAATCATATGGCCCGGGTCGGACCTGTAGGGTCAGATGGGAAAGAAATTCCCGTTAATTTGGTGTATGACAAAGTAGAAGTGGCCACCAAATATTCCCAACAGGATTGTAAGCTAGACAGCCTGTTAGACGGTATAGAGGAGGAAATTTTTGAGTCCAAGTGACTATGTACTTTCCTTGACATATTTGTCCCTAGCGGGATAATAAGTCTCCAACGTATCTATAATTTTTGATTGCTCCATCTATATTATCTACTGTTTTGGATGTTTATGGGCTTTATTATACACTTTTATATCATTTTTGGGACTAACCTATTAACCCAGAGCCCAGTGCCAGTTTCTGTTTTTACCTTGTTTTAGGGTTTCAAAGAAAAGGAAAACCAAATGGAGTCCAATTGACCTGAAACTTCACGGAACCCATTTTTGGAAGGAACGAAGCCTAGAAGACTTGAAGTGCACATAAGGGAAGCTTCGAGGAGGCCACGAGGTAGGGGGCGCTCCCACCCCCTGGGCGCGCCCTCCACCCTCGTGGGCCCCTCGTGGCCCCCTGACGTACTGCTTCCACCTATATATCTCCATATGCCCTAAAAACATCCGAGAGCATAATAGATCAGGAGTTCCGCGCCAGAAGCCTCCGTAGCCACCGAAAACCAATCTAGACCTGATCCGGCATCCTGCTGGAGGGGGCAATCCCTCTTCGGTGGCCATCTTCATCATCCCGGTGCTCTCCATGACGAGGAGGGAGTAGTTCTCCCTCGGGGCTAAGGGTATGTACCAGTAGCTATGTGTTTGATCTCTCTCTCTCTTTCTCTCTCTCATGTTCTTGATTTGGCACGATCTTGATGTATCGCGAGCTTTGCTATTATATTTGGATCATATGATGTTTCTTCCCCCCTCTACTCTCTTGTAATGGATTGAGTTTCCCCTTTGAACTTATCTTATCGGATTGAGACTTTAAAGATTTGAGAACACTTGATGTATGTCTTGCCGTGGATATCTGTGGTGACAATTGGATATCACGTGATTCACTTGATGTATGTTTTGGTGATCAACTTGCGGGTTCTGCCCATGAACCTATGCATAGGGGTTGGCACACATTTTCGTCGTGATTCTCTGGTAGAAACTTTGGGGCACTCTTTGAGGTTCTATGTGTTGGTTGAATAGATGAATCTGAGATTGTGTGATGCATATCGTATAATCATACCCACGGATACTTGAGGTGACATTGGAGTATCTAGGTGACATTAGGGTTTTGATTGATTTGTGTCTTAAGGTGTTATTCTAGTACTAACTCTAGGGCTGTTTGTGACACTTATAGGAATAGCCCAATGGATTGATTGGAAAGAATAACTTTGAGGTGGTTTCGTACCCTACCATAATCTCTTCGTTTGTTCTCCGCTATTAGTGACTTTGGAGTGACTCTTTGTTGCATGTTGAGGGATAGTTATGTGATCCAATTATGTTATTATTGTTGAGAGGACTTGCACTAGTGAAAGTATGAACCCTAGGCCTTGTTTCAACGCATTGCAATACCGTTTACGCTCACTTTTATCACTTGTTACCTTGCTGTTTTTATATTTTCTGATTACAAAAACCTATATCTACCATCCATATACCACTTGTATCACTATCTCTTCGCCGAACTAGTGCACCTATACAATTTACCATTGTATTGGGTGTGTTGGGGACACAAGAGACTCTTTGTTATTTGGTTGCAGGGTTGCTTGAAAGAGACCATCTTCATCCTACGCCTTCTACGGATTGATAAACCTTAGGTCATCCACTTGAGGGAAATTTGCTACTGTCCTACAAACCTCTGCACTTGGAGGCCCAACAACGTCTACAAGAAGAAGCTTGTGTAGTAGACATCAAGCTCTTTTTTGGTGCCGTTGCCGGGGAGGTGAGTGCTTGAAGGTATATCTTTAGATTTTGCAATCGAATCTTTTTGTTTCTTGTTTCTTGTTTTATCACTAGTTTAGTCTATAAAAGAAAACTATAAAAAATGGAATTGAGTTTGCCTCATACGCTTCATCTTTTTAATATCTTTCGTGAGTATGATGGAAAGGAAAATTGTGCCAAAGTGTTAGAAGAAGAATGCATTAAAATGTTTGGCACTAAATATTTGAATGATGAGCATGATTGCAATGTTGTTAGTATGAACTCCTTGAATATCCATAGTACTAATGATGATTGCACTATTATTCATGAGAAGAATTTTGCTTGTGTGGAGAGTAGTAAATTTTCTATGCTTGTAGATCATGAAAAGAATGCTTTAGGTGCTGATTATATTGTTGAATTCATTCATGATGCTACTGAAAGTTATTATGAGGGAGGAATATATGCTTGTAGTAATTGCAATAATATTAAGTTTCCTCTCTATGTGCTTAAAGTTTTGAAGTTATGCTTGTTTTACCTTCCTATGCAAGTTGATTATTGCTCCCATAAGTTGTTTGATCACAAAATCCCTATGCATAGGAAGTATGTTCGACTTAAATGTGTTAGTCATATTCTTCATGATGCTCTCTTTATGCTACAATCCTTATCTTTTATATGAGCATAATTGAAATCATCATGCCTAGCTAGGGGCGTTAAACGATAGCGCTTATTGGGAGGCAACCCAATTTTATTTTAGTTCCTTGCTTTTTGTTCCTGTTTAGTAATAAATAATTCATATAGCCTCTGTATAGATGTGGTTTTTATGTTTTAAATTAGTGTTTGTGCCAAGTAGAACCGTTGGGAAGACTTGGGGAAAGTCTTGTTGATCATGCTGTAAAAAAACAGAAACTTTAGCGCTCATGAGAATTTCTGTAATTTTTATTTGGAGAGTGCTATTTAGTTAATTCTTTTTTCATATGATTAATAGATAAACTCCTCAGGTCCATCAATTTATTTGAGAATTTTATGAGTTCCAGAAGTATACGTTTGATCCAGATTACTACAGACTGTTCTGTTTTTGACAGATTCTGTTTTTCATGTGTTGTTTACTTATTTTGATGAATCTATGGCTAGTAAAATAGTTTATAAACCATAGAGAAGTTGGAATACAGTAAGTTTAACACCAATATAAATAAAGAATGAGTTCATTACATTACCTTGATGTGGTGATTTATTTTCTTATACTAACGGAGCTTACGAGTTTTCTGTTAAGTTTTGTGTTGTGAAGTTTTCATGTTTTGGGTAAGGATTCAATGGACTATGGAATAAGGAGTGGAAAGAGCCTAAGCTTAGGGGTTCCCATGGCACCACAAGGTAATATTAAAGGATAGACAAGAGCCTAAGCTTGGGGATGCCCCGGAAGGCATCCCCTCTTTCATCTTCGTTCATCGGTAACTTTACTTGGAGCTATATTTTTATTCGCCACATGATATATGTTTTGCTTGGAGCATCATTTTATTTCATTATGTTTTGCTTGCTGGTTGAATAAAATACCAAGATCTGAAATTATTAAATGTTAGAGAGTCTTCACACAGTTGCATAATTATTCGACTACTCATTGATCTTCACTTATATCTTTCAGAGTAGTTTGTCATTTGCTCTAGTGCTTCACTTATATCTTTTTAGAGCATGGTGGTAGTTTTATTTTGAAGAAATAGATGAACTTTCATGCTTCACTTAGATTATTTTGAGAGTCTTAAATAGCATGGTAATTTGCTTAAAATCCTAATATGCTAGGTATTCAAGATTAGTAAAATTTTCTTATGAGTGTTTTGAATACTAAGAGAAGTTTGATGCTTGATGATTGTTTTGAGATATGGAGGTAATAATACCAAAGTCGTGCTAGTTGAGTAGTTGTGAAATTGAGAAATGCTTGTGTTGAAGTTTGCAAGTCCCGTAGCATGCACATATGGTAAACGTTATGTAACAAATTTGAAACATGAGGTGTTATTTGACTGTCCTCCTTATGAGTGGCGGTCGGGGATGAGCGATGGTCCTTTCCTACCAATCTACCCCCCTAGGAGCATGCGCGTAGTGACGAGGTTTTTTATTACTTGTAGATTTTTCCAATAAATATGTGAGTTCTTTATGACTAATGTTGAGTCCATGGATTATACGCACTCTCACCCTTCCATCCTTGCTAGCCTCTTCGGTACCGTGCATTGCCCTTTCTCACATCGAGAGTTGGTGCAAACTTTGCCGGTGCATCCAAACCCCGTGATATGATACTCTTTATCACACATAAACCTCCTTATATCTTCCTCAAAACAGCCACCATACCTACCTATTATGGCATTTCCATAGCCATTCCGAGATATATTGCCATGCAACTTTCCACCGTTCCGTTTATCATGACACATTCATCATTGTCACATTGCTTTGCATGATCATGTAGTTGACATCGTATTTGTGGCAAAGCCACCGTTCATAATTCATACATGTCACTCTTGATTCATTGCATATCCCGGTACACTGCCGGAGGCATTCATATAGAGTCGTACTTTGTTCTAGCATCGAGTTGTAATCATTGAGTTGTACATAAATAGAAGTGTGATGATCATCATTTTCTAGAGCATTGTCCCAAGTGAGGAATAAAAAAAGGAGAAAGGCCATAAAAAATAGAAGTCCCAAAAAAAAGAGAAAGGCCATAAAAAAGGAAGGCCCAAAAAAATTAAAAATTGAAAATGAGAGAAAAAGAGAGAAGGGACAATGCTACTATCCTTTGCCACACTTGTGCTTCAATGTAGCACCATAATCTTCATGATAGAGAGTCTCTTGTTTTGTCACTTTCATATACTAGTGAGAATTTTTCATTATAGAACTTGGCTTGTATATTCTAACAATGGGCCTCCTCAAGTGCCCTAGGTCTTCGTGAGCAAGCAAGTTGGATGCACACCCACTTAGTTTCTTTTGTTGAGCTTTCATACATTTATAGCTCTAGTGCATCCGTTGCATGGCAATCCCTACTCCTTGCATTAACATCAATCAATGGGCATCTCCATAGCCCATTGATTAGCCTCCTTGATGTGAGACTTTCTCCTTTTTGTCTTCTCCACATAACCCCCTCATTATATTCTATTTCACCCATAGTGCTATGTCCATGGCTCGCGCTCATATATTGCGTGAAAGTTTATTGGTTTGAGATTACTAATGAAACAATTGCTTGGCTTGTCATCGGGGTTGTGCATGATGAGAGCATTCTTGGGTGACGAAAATGAAACATGACTAAACTATATGATTTTGTAGGGATGAACTTTCTTTGGCCATGTTATCTTGAGAAGACATAATTGCTTAGTTAATATGCTTGAAGTATTATCATTTTTATGTCACTATGAACTTTTGTATTGAATCTTTCGGATCTGAATATTCTTGCCACAATTAAGAAGAATTACATTGAAATTATGCCAAGTAGCACTCCGCATCAAAAATTCTATTTTTATCATTTACCTACTCAAGGACGAGCAGGAATTAAGCTTGGGGATGCTGATACGTCTCCAACGTATCTATAATTTTTGATTGCTCCATGCTATATTATCTACTGTTTTGGATGTTTATGGGCTTTATTATACACTTTTATATCATTTTTGGGACTAACCTATTAACCCAGAGCCCAATGCCAGTTTCTGTTTTTACCTTGTTTTAGGGTTTCGAAGAAAAGGAAAACCAAACGGAGTCCAATTGACCTGAAACTTCATGGAACCCATTTTTGGAGGGAAAGAAGCCCAGAAGACTTGAAGTGCACGTAAGGGAAGCTTCGAGGAGGCCATGAGGTAGGGGGCGTGCCCAGCCCCCTGGGCGCGCCCTCCACCCTCGTGGGCCCCTCGTGCCCCCCTGACATACTTCTTCCGCCTATATATCTCCATATACCCTAAAAACATCCGATAACATAATAGATTGGGAGTTCCGCCGCCAGAAGCCTCCGTAGCCACCGAAAACCAATCTAGACCCGTTCCGGCACCCTGCCGGAGGGGGCAATCCCTCTTCGGTGGCCATCTTCATCATCCCGGTGCTCTCCATGACGAGGAGGGAGTAGTTCTCCCTCGGGGCTGAGGGTATGTACCAGTAGCTATGTGTTTGATCTCTCTCTCTCTCTCTCTCGTGTTCTTGAGGTGATACGATCTTGATGTATCGCGAGCTTTGCTATTATATTTGGATGCTATGATGTTTCTTCCCCCATCTACTCTCTTGTAATGGATTGAGTTTCCCCTTTGAAGTTATCTTATCGGATTGAGTCTTTAAAGATTTGAGAACACTTGATGTATGTCTTGCTGTGGATATCTGTGGTGACAATGGGATATCACGTGATTTACTTGATGTATGTTTTGGTGATCAACTTGCGGGTTCCGCCCATGAACCTATGCATAGGGGTTGGCACACGTTTTCGTTGTGATTCTCCGGTAGAAACTTTGGGGCACTCTTTGAGGTTCTATGTGTTGGTTGAATAGATGAATCTGAGATTGTGTGATGCATATCGTATAATCATGCCCACGGATACTTGAGGTGACATTGGAGTATCTAGGTGACATTAGGGTTTTGATTGATTTGTGTCTTAAGGTGTTATTCTAGTACGAACTCTAGGGCTGTTTGTGACACTTATAGGAATAGCCCAACAGATTGATTGGAAAGAATAATTTTGAGGTGGTTTCGTACCCTACCATAATCTCTTTGTTTGTTCTCTGCTATTAGTGACTTTGGAGTGACTCTTTGTTGCATGTTGAGGGATAGTTATGTGATCCAATTATGTTATTATTGTTGAGAGGACTTGCACTAGTGAAAGTATGAACCCTAGGCCTTGTTTCAACGCATTGCAATACCATTTATGCTCACTTTTATCACTTGTTACCTTGCTGTTTTTATATTTTGAGATTACAAAAACCTATATCTACCATCCATATACCACTTGTATCACCATCTCTTCGCCGAACTAGTGCACCTATACGATTTACCATTGTATTGGGTGTGTTGGGGACACAAGAGACTCTTTGTTATTTGGTTGCAGGGTTGCTTGAGAGAGACCATCTTCATCCTACGCCTCCTACGGATTGATAAACCTTAGGTCATCCACTTGAGGGAAATTTGCTACTGTCCTACAAACCTCTGCACTTGGAGGCCCAACAATCTCTACAAGAATAAGGTTGTGTAGTAGACATCACCGGATTGTAAAACGATTGTCATGGCCGACCTTTTCGCTTCGACCTCTGGACCCGAAGGTGCGGAGTGTTTCCGAATACCGAGCTGCAAAATAGACCGGGGTATGTGTGAAAACCAGGCGTAGGGGTCATAGTTGCTTGAACAGACAAGTTGTATCCAGCTAGCTATGTTATATTACATTGTGATTGTAAGAAACATCTTCCAGAGAGAATAGTTCCGTTAAGGGTTCCTTTCCCTGGGTGTACATGCGTTACTATGGATGTTCGAACTGTGATTGAAAAGATCACTGTATACATAACATCTGGGGGTTCATAGTGGGAGGAATATAAAAATATCTTTAGTCCGTCGACCGAATATTCCCTTAAGAACGCTAGCTTTTGGCTTCACCCAGTTTGAGGTACACATCCGGATGACCCGCCAGTAGCAATCGCAGAGGTGCTCCCTTTATGCCCTAGCTGAACTAACAGGAACGTAGGGCATAAGCACAGGAGCCAGGCAACCCAGCTTAGCCAAAACTTAAGTCACATCGATGCATATAATGACGAAAAAATTAGATGTGGGGAGAAAATGCATATGTGATGAGCTTGATGCTAGAAAAATAACAATAATAAGCTTCTGTGCAAGAAGCCCCCAGGTATAAAGGACGTTTACATTTGAAGATGTGTACGTCATATGTGCATGTTTTGGCCGTACGGAAGCTTTAAGGCTAAAAAATAAAAAGTGAAAATAGAGGAGGAAAAAATAATGGATACAATAGGGATAAGGAGACGAACAAAGAGTTCGGCGCTAGGCATAGAATCTTTGGAGTCTGGCCGCGTTCCAGGGGTTCGGCTCTAGGCGATTGTCTGATGCATCACGCAGGCGGTACGCTACTCCAGTGAGAACTTCGTCAATGATGAAGGGACCCTCCCACTTGGGCTTGAGTTTGTCCCTTTTCTTCTCCGGCAAGCTTAGAACGAGTTCGCCAACATTATAAGTCTTGGCCCGCACTTCTCTGCTTTGATATCTGCGGGCCTGTTGTTGATAAAATGCGGAACAGGCTTTTGCAACGTCGCGCTCCTCCTCCAGGGCGTCTAAGCTGTCCTGCCGATCCAGCTCGACCTCTCTCTCTTCGTACATGCGCACTCGAGGCGAGTCATGAATAATGTTGCAGGATAACACAGCCTCTGCGATGTACACCATAAAGAAAGGTGTATATCCGGTAGTATGATTGGGCATGGGCCACAACCCCTAGAGTACGGAGTCGAGCTCCTCAACCCAGTGCTTGTCTAATTCTTTCAAAGACCGCACTAGTCTAGGTTTAATGCCGCTCATAATAAGGCCATTGGCTCGTTCGACTTGACCATTTGTTTGCGGATGATAGACGGAGGCGTAATCAAGCTTAATGCCTAGATTAGCACACCAGGCTTTCACCTCATCGGCTGTAAAATTGGAGCTGTTGTCGGTGATGATACGGTGTGGGACACCATGACGATGCACGACACCAGATATAAAGTCTATCACTGGTCCGGCTTCGGCCGTTTTAACTGGTTTGACCTCTATCCACTTAGTGAACTTATCTACCATAACCAGCAGATATTTTTTCTTATGGCTGCCTCCTTTAAGGGGTCCGACCATATCCAGCCCCCAGACCGCAAAAGGCCAAGTAATGGGGATTGTTTGTAGAGCAGTGGGCGGCATATGGCTTTGGTTGGCGAAAAGTTTGCATCCGACGCAACGTTGGACAAGGTCCTGTGCATCGGCTCGGGCCGTCGGCCAATAGAAACCTGTACAAAAGGCCTTGCTTACAAGGCCCAAGCTGCGGCGTGGTGGCCACCGAGATCGACATGAATTTCAGCCAAGAGCTTCCACCCCTCTTCTTCGGAGATACATCTTTGAAGTACTCCGGTAGCGCTTTTCTTGTAGAGCTCTCCTTCGTGGACCTTGTAGCTTTCGAACGCCGAACAATGCAGCGAGTCCCATTCTGATCCTCAGGGAGCTCTCGCCTATTAAGGTAGGCCAAGAAGGGTTCGGTCCATGAGGCAATAACTGCCATGATAAGATGGGCCGATGGTGTTATTTCAGTGGCTGAGCCTCCGATTATATCAGTGTGCTCAGAATCTATGGTTATGGTCGGATTCGGACTGGTATTGCCGCTCTCCCCTTGCCACACCACGGATGGCTTAAAAAGCCTTTCTAGAAAGATGTTAGGTGGGACGGGGTCGCGCTTAGCGCCAATGCGAGCAAGGACAACCGCCTCTTGATTACTTTCTCGAACCACATGGTGAAACTCGAGCCCCTCGAACCGAGCCGACATTTTGAGAACGGCATTACGGTAAGCCGCCATCTTCAAATCTTTGGCATCGAAATGTCCATTTATTTGAGATATTGCGAGGTTCGAGTCCCCGCGCACTTCCAGGCGTTGTATGCCCATGGAGACAGCCATCCAAAGACCGTGCAATAAGGCCTCATATTCGGCTGCATTGTTGGAGTATGTATATAATATTTGGAGTACGTACTGAATTGTGTCTCCGGTGGGGGGCGTTAAGACAATGCCCGTGCCTAAGCCCGCCAGCATTTTAGAACCATCGAAGTGCATGACCCAGTTGGAATATGTGTCGTACTCTTTAGGGAGTTCGGCCTCTGTCCATTCGGCGACGAACTCCGCTAGTACTTGTGATTTGATGGCCCTGCGTGGCTTATATGTTATGTCGAATGGAAGGATCTCAATGGCCCACTTGGCAATCCGGCCCGTGGCGTCACGATTGTGTATTATGTCATTCAGTGGTACTTTAGAAGTCACCGTGATCGAACACTCTTGGAAATAGTGTCGTAGCTTCCGGGATGCCATGAAGACCGCGTATACTATCTTTTGATAATGAGGGTACCGGGATTTGCATGGAGTTAGGACAGTGGATACGTAGTATACCGGCTTCTAGAGCGGGAATTTGTGCCTGTCCTCCTCTCGCTCGACGACTAGTACTGCGCTCACCACCTAGTGTGTTGCAGAGATGTATAATAACATTGGTTCACCGACGCTTGGCGCGGCCAGGATTGGGTTGCTTGCTAAAAGAGCCTTTATTTCTTCCAATCCAGCCGTTGATACGTCTTCAATGTATCTATAATTTTTGATTGTTCCATGCTATTTTATTATCTGTTTTGGATGTTAATGGGCTTTATTTTACACTTTTATATTATTTTTGGGACTAACCTATTAACCCAAGGCCCAGTGCAAATTGTTGTTTTTTTGCCTATTTCAGTGTTTCACAGAAAAGGAATATAAACGGAGTCCAAACGGAATGAAACCTTCGGGAGTGTGATTTTTGGAACAAACGTGATCCAGAGGACTTGGAGTGGACGCCAAGAAACATACGATGAGTCCACGAGGCAGGGGGGTGCGCCTACCCCCCTGGGCGCGCCCTTCCCCCTCGTGGCTTAACCGACCTACTTCTTCCTCCTATATATGCTCACATACCCCGAAAACATCCAGGAGCACCACGAAACCCTATTTCCACCGCCACAACCTTCTATACCCAAGAGATCCCATCTTGGGGCCTTTTCCAGAGCTCCGTCGGAGGGGGCATTGATCACAGAGGGCCTCTACATCAACTCCATGGCCCCTTCGATGATGTGTGAGTAGTTTACTTCAGACCATCAGGTCCATAGTTATTAGCTAGATGGCTTCTTCTCTCTCTTTGGATCTCAATACAAAGTTCTCCTCGATCTTCTTGGAGATCTATTCGATGTAACTCTTTTTGCGGTGTGTTTGTCGAGATCCGATGAATTGTGGGTTTATGATCAAGTCTATCTATGAACAATATTTGATTCTTCTCTGAAATCTTTTATGCATGATTGGTTATCTTTGCAAGTCTCTTTGAATTATCAGTTTGGTTTGGCCTATTAGATTGATCGTTCTTGCAATGGGAGAAGTGCTTAGCTTTGGGTTCAATCTTGCGGTGCTCGATCCCAGTGACAGAAAGGGAAACGACACATATTGTATTGTTGCCATCTAGGATAAAAATATGGGGTTTATATCATATTGCTTGAGTTTATCCCTCTACATCATGTCATCTTACCTAAGGCGTTACTCTATTCTTATGAACTTAATACTCTAGATGCATGCTGGATAGCAGTCGATGTGTGGAGTAATAGTAGTAGATGCAGGCAGGAGTCGGGCTACTTGTCACGGACGTGATGCCTATATACATGATCATGCCTAGATATTCTCATAATTATTCGCTTTTCTATCAATTGCTCGACAGTAATTTGTTCACCCACCGTAATACGTATGCTATCTTGAGAGAAGCCACTAGTGAAACCTATGCCCCCCGGGTCTATTTTCCATCATATAAGTTTCCAATCTATTTTACTTTGCAATCTTTACTTTCAATCTATACCATAAAAATACCAAAAATATTTATCTTATCATTATTATCTCTATCAGATCTCACTCACGTAAGTGACCGTGAAGGGATTGACAACCCCTTTACCGCGTTGGTTGCAAGGTTCTTATTTGTTTGTGTACGTACGAGGGACTTGCATGTGGCCTCCTACTGGATTGATACCTTGGTTCTCAAAAATTGAGGGAAATACTTACGCTACTTTGCTGCATCACCCTTTCCTCTTCAAGCGAAAACCAACGCAGTGCTCAAGAGGTAGCAAGAAGGATTTCTGGTGCCGTTGCCGGGGACTCTACGCACAAGTCAAGACATACCATGTACCCATTACAAACTCTTATCCCTCGCATTATATTATTTGCCATTTGCCTCTCGTTTTCCTCTCCCCCACTTCACCCTTGCCGTTTTATTCGCCCTCTTTTTCCGCTCGCTTTCTTCCCGTGTGTATCTTTCTTTGTGTTTCCATATGCCCTCTATTTGCTTGCATCTTTGCTTGCTAAAAATCTATTGTTATGGATCCACTTAAAGTGTTCTACTTGGATCATCTTCGATCCTTATGCGCTCGTGCTGAAACCCCAACTAGCCTAGTTGATGGGGAATCTTTAGATGAGCATGCTAATTTGTGCGTCACCGTTTGTCTGAAAAAAGGGATACTCTTATGGGATCAAATAAACAGATTGCTATGCTATGCTTGGAATCTTTGTGAAATTTGTGATCTGACTTGTTTCTCTAAGAACCCTAAAAAACACCTCCCCTACCTATGTGCCTATGTGAGTTTAATGATAATGAAATCTTATCTTCTTATGCAAAGGGTGTTTATAGTTACTACGATATCGAACAAATTGAAGAATTTGTTGCTTTTAAGGGTGCTTATGAAGTTGCTTCTTTGATTGAAAAGTATGATATTACTCTCTATGAATCTGAAAATCTTGACATACTTCAATATTGCCATGAAAACTATGCTCATAATGTCTATGTCAAAGAATTTATTAAAAAATGACCATTACTTCGAAAGAAAATAATGATATGCATGAATCTATAGATAATTATGATTTCGATGATTTGATTGAAATATCTCTTGATGAACATGATGCTTGCTATTCTTGTGGCCTTGATGCCAATATTTGTGAAGATGAGTTTGCTATAGTTCCTTATGTTAAACATGAGATCGTTGCTATTGCACCCATACTTGATAGTTCTTTCGATGAAAAGTGTGATTGCAATGATGTTACTATGAATTCTATTAATGTCAATTGTGCTTATAATATGCAAAACCCTAAGCTTGGGGATGCTAGTTTTGCTATGACTACTACTTGTTGCAATGATCATGATTGGGGTGATTCTTCTTATGATCTTGAAAATTTATTTAAGCCCCATGATGAATATGAGATTGATTATAATGTTTGCAATAATATTGAAAGTGGGTTTGGAAGAGTGTCAACTTTAGATCCCACATATTTGGAGAATGTTCAATCTTATGAAGTTTTTCATAAAAGTGGGGTTGGAGAGGTCATGACTTTAGTTCATGTTAATCCCACTATTTTGGAAGAGTGTCAACTTTGCATACATGTGGATCGTGTGAAGAATATGTTTTGGGATAGCTATATTGTTGAATTTTCTTATGATCCTACATGTAATTATTATGAGAGAGGAAAATATGGTTGTAGAAATTTTCATGTTACTAAATTACCTCTCGTTATGTTGAGATTGCTATTGTTTCTTTCCGCTTCCTTGCATATGCTAGTTTTTGCTTGCCTTGATAATTTGTTTTCCAATAAGATGCCTATGCATAGTAATTATGTTAGACTTAGATGTGTTTGTCACGTGTTTCATGATGCTCTCTTTGTGCTTTAATTCTTGTCTTTCATGTGAGCATCGTTGAAATCTTTTGCCTAGCTAAAAGGCTTTAAAGAAAAGCGCTTGTTGGGAGACAACCCAACATTTTTCCTTGTTGTTATTTAATAAATAATTCATATAGCCTCTGTTTAGATGTGGTTTTATGCTTTTAATTAGTGTTCGTGCCAAGTAGAACCTTTGGGAAGACTTGGGGAAAGTCTTTGCGATCTTACTGTAAAAAACAGAAACTTTAGTGCTCACGATATTTGCTGCCATTTTTTTACTTGAGAGTGATATTTAGTTAATTCTTTTTGAAGACGATTAATAGATAAATTCCTCATGTCCAGCAATTTATTTTAGAATTTTTGGGATTCCAGAAGTACTCTAAACCTACAGATTACTACATACTATTATGTTTTTGACAGATTCTGTTTTTCGTGTGTTGTTCGCTTATTTTGATGAATGGCTAGTAATAGAGTTTATGAACCATATAAAAGTTGTAATACAGTAGGTTTCACACCAATATAAATAAATAATGAGTTCATTACAATACCTTGAAGTGGTGGTTTGTTTTCTTTTACTAACGGAGCTCACGAGATTCTCTTTTAAGTTTTGTGTTGTGAAGTTTTCAAGTTTTGGGTAAAGATTTGATGGATTATGGAACAAGGAGTGGCAAGAGCCTAAGCTTGGGGATTCCCAAGGAACCCCAAGGTAAAATTCAAGGACAACCAAAAGCCTAAGCTTGGGATGCCCCGTAAGGCATCCCCTCTTTCGTGTTCGTCCATCGGTAACTTTACTTGGAGCTATATTTTTATTCGCCACATGATATGTGTTTTGCTTGGAGCGTCTTGTATGATTTGAGTCTCTGATTTTTAGATTACCACAATCATCCTTGCTGTACACACCTTTTGGGAGAGACACACATGAATTGGAATTTATTAGAATACTCTATGTGCTTCACTTATATCTTTTGAGTTGGATAATTTTTGCTCTAGTACTTCGCTTATATCTTTTAGAGCACGGAGGTGGTTTTATTTTATAGAAATAATTGATCTCTCATGCTTCACTTATATCATTTTGAGAGTCCTTTAGAACAGAAGGTAATTCACTTTGGTTATAAATTTTAAATGCTAAGAGAAGTTGGATACTTGATAGTTGTTTTGAGATATAAAGGTGGTAATATTAGAGGTGTGCTAGTTGAGTAATTGTGAAATTGATGAATACTTGTGTTGAAGTTGGCAAGTCCCATAGCATGCACGTATGGTAAACGTTGTGTGACAACTTTGAAGCATGGGGTGTTCTTTGATTGCTTTCCTTATGAGTGGCGGTCGGGGACGAGCAATGGTCTTTTCCTACCAATCTATCCCCCTAGGAGCATGCGAGTAGTGCTTGGTTTTGATGACTTGTAGATTTTTGCAATAAGTATGTGAGTTCTTTATGACTAATGTTGAGTCCATGGATTATACGCACTCTCACCCTTCCATCATTGCTAGCCTCTTCGGTACCGTGCATTGCCCTTTCTCACCTTGAGAGTTGGTGCAATTTTCGCCGGTGCATCCAAACCCCGTGATATGATACGCTCTATCACACATAAGCCTCCTTATATCTTATCAAAACAGCCACCATACCTACCTATTATGGCATTTCCATAGCCATTCCGAGATATATTGCCATGCAACTTTCCACCGTTCCATTTATTATGACACGCATCATCATTGTCATATTGCTTTGCATGATCATGTAGTTGACATCGTATTTGTGGCAAAGCCACCATGCTTAATTTTTTTTATACATGTCACTCTTGATTCATCGCAATCCCGGTACACCGCTGGAGGCATTCACATAGAGTCATATTTTGTTCTAAGTATCGAGTTGTAATTCTTGAGTTGTAAGTAAATAAAAGTGTGGTGATCATCATTAGAGCATTGTCGCATGTGAGGAAAGTATGATGGAGACTATGATTCCCCGACAAGTCGGGATGAGACTCCGGACGAAAAATAAAAAAAAAGAGGCCAAAAAGAGAGAGAAAAGACGGCCCAAATAAAAAAATGAGAGAAAAAGAGAGAAGGGACAATGTTACTATCCTTTTTCCACACGTGTGCTTCAAAGTAGCATCATGATCTTCATGATAGAGAGTCTCTTATTTTGTCACTATTCATATACGAGTGGGAATTTTTCATTATAGAACTTGGCTTGTATATTCCAATGATGGGCTCCCTCAAATGCCCTAGGTCTTCGTGAGCAAGCAAGTTGGATGCACACTGAGGGAGTCTTGGATTAGGGGGTGTTCGGGTAGCCGGACTATACCTTCAGCCGGACTCCTGGACTATGAAGATACAGGATTGAAGACTTCGTCTCGTGTCTGGATGGGACTTTCCTTGGCATGGAAGGCAAGCTTGGCGATGCGGATATTCAAGATCTCCTACCATTGTAACCGACTTTATGTAACCCTAACCCTATCCAGTGTCTATATAAACCGGAGGGTTGTAGTCCGTAGGCAATCAACTCCATACACAACAATTATACCATAGGCTAGCTGCTAGGGTTTAGCCTCCTTGATCTCGTGGTAGATCTACTCTTGTACTACCCATATCATCAATATTAATCAAGCAGGAGTAGGGTATTACCTCCATCGAGAGGGCCCGAACCTGGGTAAAACAAAGTGTTCCCTGCCTCCTGTTACCATCCGGCCTAGACGCACAGTTCGGGACCCCCTACCCGAGATCCGCCGGTTTTGACACCGACATTGGTGCTTTCATTGAGAGTTCCTCCGTGTCGTCGCCTTTAGGCCCGATGGCTCCTTTGATCATCAACAACGATACGGTCCAGGGTGAGACTTTTCTCCCCGGACAGATCTTCGTCTTCGGCGGCTTCGCTCTGCGGGCCAATTCGCTCGGCCACCTGGAGCAGATCGAAAGCTACGCCCCTGGCCATCAAGTCAGGTTTGGAAGCTTAAACTACACGGCCTACATCTGCGGAGACTTGATCTTCGACGGGCTCGAGCCACGGCCAAGCGCGCCGCACTATCTCGAGGGGCATGATCTAGCTCTGCCCCCGGACAGTGTCCTGGAGGCCGCACACGCATCGGTTCGGACCCCTAACTCGGAGCCTATTGCGCCAATCGAGGATGAACGGTTGGACGTCACCTCAGGGGCTGCGATCCCGAAAGCTATCGAGCCGAACGCTAGCCCCGCACTCTGCATGACCCCTGACTCCGAGGATCCAGACTCCTCCCCGGACTCCGAACCCCCCGCGCCCCTGCCAATCGAATCCGATTGGGCGCCGATAATGGAGTTCACCGCCGCAGACATCTTTCAGCATTCGCCTTTTGGTGACATCCTGAATTCTCTTAAGTCCCTCTCTTTATCAGGAGAGCCCTGGCCGGACTACGGTCAGCAAGGGTGGAATACGGACGATGAGGAAATTCAAAGCCCACCCACCACCCACTTTGTAGCCACTGTCGACGATCTAACCGACATGCTTGACTTCAGCTCCGAAGACATCGACGGCATGGACGACGATGTAGGAGACGAATAGGAACCAGCACCTGTAGGGCGCTGGAAGGCCACCTCGTCATATGACATATATATGGTGGACACTCCAAAAGATGGAGATGGCGATGGAACAGTGGGGGATGACGCCCCCAAGAAACAGCCAAAGCGCCGGCGTCAGCGGCGCCGCTCTAAATCCCACCAAAGCAAAAATGGTGATTCCAGCACGGGAGATAATACTACCCCGGACAACATCGAAGAACACCCACCTCAGCAAGATTCGGCACAGGAAGATGGAGAAGCCAGCCCTCATGAGAGAGCGGCAGACCGAGAGGTCGAGGATGATAACTATACGCCTCCCTCCGAAGATGAGGCAAACCTCGATGACGACGAATTCGTCATACCATCAGACCCCGCCGAACAAGAGCGTTTTAAATGCAGGCTTTTAGCCATGGCAAGCAGCCTCAAGAAAAAGCAGCAACAGCTTAGAGCTGCCCAAGATTTGCTAGCTGACAGATGGACTGAAGTCCTTGCGGCCGAAGAGTATGAACTCGAACGCCCCTCCAAGAGTTACCCGAAGCGCAGGCCGCTACCCCGATCAGAGGAGGAAGCACCTACATCACCAGCGCATGACATGGCAGACCGGCCACCTTGCGGCCACGACAAAGAGGCCCCTCGGCCCTCCACCCATGCCATGCCCCGACGCCGCTCAACTAAGGCACAGGAAAATGCGCCCGACCTGCGAGACATACTGGAGGATAAGGCAAGACAAACAAGATCGATCTACGGATCACGCAGGCGCCCTACAGCATGTGATAATGATCTTCATGCCGGATACAGCAAATCCGGTCGGGCCGAACACAACAGACATAGCTCTTCCGAGCTGCGTCGTGATATAGCCCAGTACAGAGGCGCCGCACACCCGCTATGCTTCACGAATGAAGTAATGGATCATAAAATCCCAGAGGGTTTCAAACCCGTAAACATCAAATCATACGATGGCACAACAGATCCGGCGGTATGGATCGAGGATTATCTCCTTCACATCCACATGGCACGCGGCGATGATCTACACGCCATCAAATACCTCCCGCTCAAACTTAAAGGACCGGCCCGGGATTGGCTTAATAGCTTGCCAGCAGACTCAATTGGTTCTTGGGAGGACCTGGAAGCCGCATTCCTCGACAACTTCCAGGGCACTTACGTGCGACCGCCGGATGCCGACGATTTAAGCCACATAATTCAGCAACCAGAAGAATCGGCCAGACAATTCTGGACACGGTTCCTAACAAAGAAAAACCAGATAGTCGACTGTCCGAACGCAGAGGCCCTAGCAGCCTTCAAGCATAACATGCGCGATGAGTGGCTTGCCCGGCACCTGGGATAGGAAAAGCCGAAATCCATGGCAGCCCTCACAACACTCATGACCCGCTTTTGCGCGGAAGAAGATAGCTGGCTAGCTCGTAGTAACAACTTATCAAAGAACCCTGGTAATTCGGATACCAAGGACAAAAGTGGTAGGACACGTCGGAATAAGAAAAAACGCCGCGTTAACAGCGACAGCAATGAAGACACGGCAGTCAATGCCGGATTCAAAGGCTATAAATCCGGTCAGCGGAGAAAGCCATTCAAAAAGAATACTCAGGGCCCGTCCAGTTTGGACCGAATACTCGATCGCTTGTGCCAGATACATGGCACCCCCGAAAGGCCAGCCAATCATACTAACAGGGATTGTTGGGTGTTCAAGCAGGCAGGCAAGTTAAGGGACGAAAATAGAGACAAGGGGCTGCACAGCGATGACGAGGAGCCCAAGTCGCCGAACAACAATGGACAGAAGGGCTTTCCCCCACAAGTGCGGACGGTGAACATGATATACGCAACCCACATTCCCAAACGGGAGCGGAAGCGTGCGCTACGGGACGTATACGCGATAGAGCCAGTCGCCCCAAAGTTCAACCCATGGTCCTCCTGCCCGATCACTTTTGATCGAAGGGACCATCCCACTAGCATCCGTCATGGCGGCTTCGCCGTATTGGTTCTCGACCCAATCATCGACGGATTTCATCTCACAAGAGTCCTCATGGACGGCGGCAGTAGCCTGAACCTGCTTTATCAGGATACAGTGCGGAAAATGGGCATAGATCCCTCAAGGATTAAGCCCACAAGAACGACCATTAAAGGCGTTATACCAGGTGTAGAAGCCAACTGTACAGGCTCAGTAACACTTGACGTGGTCTTCGGATCCCCGGACAATTTCCAAAGCGAAGAGTTAATCTTCGATATAGTCCCGTTTCGCAGTGGCTATCACGCCCTGCTCGGACGAACCGCGTTTGCAAAGTTCAATGCAGTGCCGCACTACGCATATCTCAAGCTCAAGATCCCAGGCCCTCGAGGAGTAATTACGGTCAACGGAAACACCAAACGCTCCCTCCGTACGGAGGAGCATACGGCGGCTCTCGCAGCGGAGGTACAAAGTAGCCTTCTCAGGCAATTCTCCAGTCTGGAAATTAAAAAGCTAGACACTGCCAAGCGCGCCCGGAGTAACCCACAGCAGGACCGCCTGGCACACTCTGAGCAAGCGTAGCAATGCGGCCCCAACCCCAGCTTTCGCGACATAGCGAAACCAGTACCTCGCGTACATAACTACGCCCTTGAAATACCATGGGCACAGGGGAAGGGGCACAATAACGGCACGCCCAAAATACGGCTTAAAACGTACTAGGGGCTGCCGGATTATTTATTTAATTTTTTCTTACTTTCAGGACTCCATACTTCGGACGACCTGTTCGGCAATTCGACTGCCGCACAAACGATGCAAGATCCAGGGAGGCAGAGAAGCCATGCCGCATTATGGAACTCCCAGGTGGTCTCTGTTACGAGCGGTATACCTGTTTTAAATACAATTCCGCGGCCTGCCCCTGGTCAGGACATACTGAATAGTCCAATATCTTTTGCTTACCACACTATTTGTACCGTTCGGCTTTGATAAATAGCCTCTATATAAACAATGCATAGCTTTTGTCTATTTTCTGCATTACTCTCTTCTATATATGTTCATTAATGACATGTTGCACCCGTACACTGTGGTATGGCAAGTACGCCAGGGGCTTCAGTACCCTTTAATATTGTGTGAGAAGTCCGTACACTTTCACAAGTGCGGCACCCCGAACTTATAGCACTATATGCATCGGCTCCGAATCATGATTTGGGTCAATAGTTGGGTTTGCCCGGCTCCTATGTTTTGGTGCCTTACATTCCGCTATATCGGCTAAGGTAGCACTAGGAGAACCACTGCGATTGTGCCCCGGTTGAGCTGGGTTAACACCTCAGTGGAGAAAGCTAAAACTGACTGTCATGATGAGGCGAGAGACCGGTCGCTGTTCGAGAGATTTTTCGAGTCCCTAAAGACTTATGCCGCTTCGAGCGAGGAGCCGGATTTGTCCGGCCAAGGCGTGGATAGCGCCCCGAACTCGGTCTTCCGAACTAGGGGCTTCGCCAAAATTTAAAATTATAAAGTTCTATGGCTAAGTGAGAGTGTTCAAGCATTATAGTCCGATTGCCTGGTTCGTTGTGCTGAGCGCCTCCCTCGAAGGACCCAACTATGGGAAAAAGAGCGCTCAGATTTATCCCGAACACCCCAGCACTAGTGGCATGGGGGCAGAAGCCGACGACTGGCCATCTCTCAATTTTTTGATAAACGGCCGCACAGAAAATAATATTTTAAATTCAACAAGCATTGCTTAAAGCGCCTATGAACAAGTTTTCAGCGCGCAGGATAAAAACGAGCGAGTTTATTCAAAAATTACATCCTTGGTACATTCATCCGCCATAAGGCGGGCACCCGCAAGAACATCCTTGTAATAGTTCTCGGGCTTGCGATGCTCCTTCCCCGGCGGCGGCCCGTCCTTCATAAGATTCTCACCGTCCAGCTTACCCCAGTGCACCTTTGCACGGGCAAGGGCCCGACGGGCACCTTCGATGCAGACGGAGCGCTTGATGACCTTGAGCCTTGGACAGGCCTCCACCAGCCGCCGCACCGGCCCGAAGTAGCTCCCAGGCAGGGCCTCTCCGGGCCACAGCCGAACTATGAAGCCCTTCATTGCCTGTTCGGCCGCCTTGTGGAGCTCGACCAGCTGTTTCAGCTGGTCGCTCAAGGGCACAGGGTGTCCGGCCTCAGCATACTGAGACCAGAACACCTTCTCCGTCGAGGTGCCCTCTTCAGCTTGGTAGAATGCGGCGGCGTCGGATACGCTGCGGGGAAGATCTGCGAATGCCCCTGGAGAACTCCGGATTCGGGTAAGTAACAAGTAGTTTACTTTTATATTTCTGCTTTGCATAAAGAATGCCTTACCCGCTGATATCTTCTTAATCTCCTCCAACTCTCGGAGGGCCTTTTGGGCTTCGGCCTTGGCAGACTTGGCAGTCACAAGGGCCGCCGCGAGCTCGGACGCTTGGGTCTTTGACTCAAGCTCCAAACTCTCATGTTTTTTCATGAGAGCCTGAAGCTCTTGCTGCACCTCGCCGACCTGAACCCCAAGTTTCTCTCGCTCGGTGCGCTCCGCGGCCGTTTTCTTTTCGGCCTCGGACAGCGCCTGCTTAAGGGTCGCCACCTCAGTCGTGGCCCCTATAATAAGCAGTGCAATCCTGTTACTTTTTGCAATCACGCCTCTCTATAGGCACTTTTTCTGTAAGGTATTTCTTACCTTCTTTCTCCTCGAGCCGCCGCTTGGCAAGGCCGAGCTCTTGCTCGACCTACTCGAGGTCCTGCTTCAGGACACCCACCTCCGCAGTCAGTGCGGCGGTGGACAGCAGAGACGCCTGCATACGCATATTGACTCTTTTTGTTAGACTCCTGCGAAATTTAATAGATCCTCTATTCGGCTTTTCTTTCCGAACGCCAAACAGAGCATCAGGGGCTACTGTCTATGCGGTTATATTTTTATATATATTTTTACTTACCTCGAAGCCTGTTAGAAGGCTAGTGCAAGCTTCAGTCAGTCCGCTCTTGGCGGACTGAACATCTGGATCACCGTACTCATAATAGTACGGTGCTCCTCGTCGATGGAGGCGCCATCAAGCACCTCAAGCAGATTGTCCGGCACCTCCATTGGACGGAGGCCGCCAGCTCAGAAGGCTTGCTCCTCTTGGAAGGAGTTCGCCTACCGCGGTCTGGAACTGTTGAAGATTTCGGCGCGGGGTCCGGCACAAAGCCGGACTTGGAGCCCTGGGGGGTCTTGTCCCCTTTACTCCTGGGGTCCGGGAGGTCGTCTTGTGGCTGCTTCAGGACCACCTCCTCCTGCCCTGGAGCTCGTTGCGACGCCACTTCGGCGTCGTCTGCAGTGCGGGGGGAGACAGCGGGCGGAACTGAGTTCACGTCCAATGAATCCAGGGAGCCGCTCGACGACTCGTTGAGTTCGGCCCGGGGCGGACTGCATAATTACATTCGACATTAGGGAAAGCTATGCAACAAAGGAACATCATGAGTCATTCTGATATCCGAACTTACGATTTCGCCGGACGCTTGGCCCTGTTTGGCCACTCCTCCTTGCCCTCTTCGGCGTTGGGGCGTAGTCCGGCGGAGGGGTCTTCCTTTTCCTAGCCCCCTCGGCCTCCCCCGTTGGGGCAGCCTTCCTATTCTCTCCTCCCTTCGCTGGGGGGGGAGTTTTCTTCTTCCTCCTCCTTGTTTTCGCGGGAGGAGGGCGTCTCGGTCTCGTCGGACGACGAGTCCGACACCACCATATGCCGGGAGCTCTTTCGAGTCCCCGTGGCCTTCTTCTTGGCCTTCTTCTCCGGCACCACATACGGTGCCGGAACCAGCAGCTTCGCTAGTAGAGCTGGGGCTGGGTCTTCGGGCAGTGGAGCCGGACAGTTAATCGGTCCGGATATCGCCCGCCAAGCCTGTCAAAGGTAAGGGAGTTTAGATCCCGCATAGAGTTAAACTATGAAAAAAACTTAACATCCTGTAAAAGGTGAAAATAGCTTACCTCGCTAGCGTGGCGCTGCGAGCTATATCGGCGGTCCTCAGAAGCGGATGTGGGAGCCTCGGCGCCTTTGGTTAGCACCTTCCAGACGTCTTCATACATCATGATGAAGAGCCTGTTAAGGGTTTGGTGCTGCGCCGGGACGAACTCCCACAGATTAAAGCCCCATTGTTGGCACGGGAGGATCCGGCGGACGAGCATAACCTGGATTACATTAACAAGCCGGATTGGCTTGTTCACCAGGGACTGGATGCATGTTTGCAATCCAGTCACCTCTTTTTCGTCACCCCATGATAGGCCCGTCTCTTTCCAGGACATAAGCCGTGTGGGGGGTCCGGATCGGAACTCGGGGGCTGCAGTCCATTTCGGATCGCGTGGCTCGGTGATGTAAAACCACCCGGATTGCCACCCCTTTAGGGTCTCCACGAAGGAGCCCTCAAGCCATAGGACGTTGGCCATCTTGCCCGCCATGGCGCCTTCGCACTCCGCCTGGCTGCCGCACACCACCTTGGGCTTGACGTTGAAGGTCTTGAGCCAGAGGCCGAAATGAGGGCGAACGCGGAGGAAAGCCTCGCACACGACGATAAACGCCGAGATGTTGAGGATGAAATTCGGGGCCAGATCGTGGAAATCCAGGCCGTAGTAGAACATGAGCCCCCGGACAAATGGGTGGAGTGGAAAACCCAGTCCGCGGAGGAAGTGGGGAAGGAATACTGCCCTCTCATGGGGCCTTGGGGTGGGGAGAAGCTGCCCCTCCTCGGGAAGCCGGTGCGCGATGTCTTTGGACAAGTATCCGACCTTCCTTAGCTTTTTGACATGGCCCTCCGTGACGGAGGAGACCATCCACTTGCCTCCCGCTCCGGACATTGCTAGAGAAGGTTGAGGTGGGAAGTGCGGGCTTGGGCGCTGGAGCTCGAGTGCGCAGGAAATGGACAGGCAAAGGAGGAAGAGGGCGTAGGTAAAAAGGTGGATCCTTACCCCCTTATATGGGCGGATGCGGTTGTGCGTCCCCACCAGCCTAGTAAAACTCGCTTGTCTCCCAAGCGCCATGATAAATGGCGTGGTTAGGGTTACCCACGTCCGTATTGATGAGAATCCCGTAAAAGGGGTACACGATCTCTGCTTTGACAAGACGTGCCAAGGAAACCACCTCGCAAAACATGCTAAGGTGGAAAAGTAAAAACGATTCGAGTAAAGGACTTGGCTGTAGTGTGATGACACACTGCGGAATACGTCAGCAGATTTGATTTGTGTTAATATTATTCTCTCTATGGCAATATGTGGAAGCTTATTTTGCAGAGCCGGACACTACTCTTGGTGTTTACAATCTTCTATGAAGGACTTGGAGGAGGAACCCGCCTTGCAATGCCGAAGACAATTTGCACGCCGGACTCGTCGTCATTGAAGCCTGGTTCAGGGGCTACTGAGGGAGTCCTGGATTAGGGGGTGTTCGGGTAGCCGGACTATACCTTCAGCCGGACTCCTGGACTATGAAGATACAAGATTGAAGACTTCGTCTCGTGTCCGGATGGGACTTTCCTTGGCGTGGAAGGCAAGCTTGCCGATGCGGATATTCAAGATCTCCTACCATTGTAACCGACTTTATGTAACCCTAACCCTATCCAGTGTCTATATAAATCGGAGGGTTGTAGTCCGTAGGCAATCAACTCCATACACAACAATCATACCATAGGCTAGCTTCTAGGGTTTAGCCTCCTTGATCTCGTGGTAGATCTACTCTTGTACTACCCATATCATCAATATTAATTAAGAAGGAGTAGGGTATTACCTCCATCGAGAGGGCCCGAAACTGGGTAAAACAAAGTGTTCCCTGCCTCCTGTTACCATCCGGCCTAGACGCACAGTTCGGGACCCCCTACCCGAGATCCGCCAGTTTTGACACCGACACACACCCACTTAGTTTCTTTGATGAGCTTTCATGTATTTATAGCTCTAGTGCATCCATTGCATGGCAATCCCTACTCCTTGCATTGACATCAATCGGTGGGCATCTCCATAGCCCATTGATTAGCCGCGTCAATGTGAGACTTTCTCCCCTTTTGTCTTATCACACAACCTCAATCATCATATTCTATTTCACCCATAGTGCTATGTCCATGGCTCGCGCTCATATATTGCGTAAAAGTTGAAAGAGTTTGAAAAGGCTAAGTATGAAACAATTGCTTGGCTTGTCATCGGGGTTGTGCATGATGGGAGCATTTTGTGTGATGAAAATGAAGCATGGACAAACTATATGACTTTGTAGGGATAAGTTTTCTTTGGCTATGATATTTTGATAAGACATAATTGCTTGATTAGCATACTTAGAGTATTACTATTTTTATGTCAACAATAAACTTTGATCTTGAATCTTTCGGATCTGAACATTCATACCACAATAGAGAAAAATACATTGAAGAACATGCTAGAAAGCATTCCACATCAAAAAATCTGTTTTTATCATTTACCTACTCGAGGACGAGCAGGAATTAAGCTTGGGGATGCTGATACGTCTCCAACGTATCTATAATTTTTGATTCTTCCATGCTATTTTATTATCTATTTAGGATGTTAATGGGCTTTATTTTACACTTTTATATTATTTTTGGGACTAACCTATTAACCCAAGGCTAGTGCAAATTGCTGTTTTTTTTGCCTATTTCAGTGTTTCGCAGAAAAGGAATATCAAACGGAGTCCAAACAGAATGAAACCTTTGGGAGTGTGATTTTTGGAACAAACGTGATCCAAAGGACTTGGAGTGGAAGTCAAGAAACATATGAGGAGTCCACGAGGCAGGGGGTGCGCCTACCCCCCTGGGCGCGCCCTCCCCCTCGTGGGCCCCTCATGGCTCAATCGACCTATTTCTTCCTCCTATATATGTTCACATACCCCGAAAACATCCAGGAGAACCACGAAACCCTATTTCCACCGCCGCAACCTTATGTACCCAAGAGATCCCATCTTGGGGCCTTTTCCGGAGCTCCGCCGGAGGGGACATTGATCATGGAGGGCCTCTACATCAACTCCATGGCCCCTCCGATGATGTGTGAGTAGTTTACTTCAGACCTTCGGGTCCATAGTTATTAGCTAGATGGCTTCTTCTCTCTCTTTGGATCTCAATACAAAGTTCTCCTCGATCTTCTTGGAGATCTATTCGATGTAACTCTTTTTGTGGTGTGTTTGTCGATATCCGATGAATTGTGGGTTTATGATCAAGTCTATCTATGAACAATATTTGATTCTTCTCTGAAATCTTTTATGCATGATTGGTTATCTTTGCAAGTCGCTTCGAATTATCAGTTTGGTTTGGCCTACCAGATTGATCGTTCTTGCAATGGGAGAAGTGCTTAGCTTTTGGTTCAATCTTGTCGTGCTTGATCCCAGTGACAGAATGGGTAACGACACGTATTGTATTGTTGCCATCGAGGATAAAAAGATGGGGTTTATATCATATTGCTTGAGTTTATCCCTCTACATCATGTCATCTTACCTAAGGCGTTACTCTGTTCTTATGAACTTAATACTCTAGATGGATGCTGGATAGCGGTCGATGTGTGGAGTAATAGTAGTAGATGCAGGCAGGAGTCGGTCTACTTGTCACGGACGTGATGCCTATAGACATGATCATGCCTAGATATTCTCATAATATTCGCTTTTCTATCAATTGCTCGACAGTAATTTGTTCACCCACCTTAATACTTATGCTATCTTGAGAGAAGCCACTAGTGAAACCTATGGCCCCCGGGTCTATTCTCCATCATATAAGTTTCCAATCTATTTTACTTTGCAATCTTTACTTTCAATCTATACCATAAAAATACCAAAAATATTTATCTTATCATTATTATCTCTATCAGATCTCACTCTCGCAAGTGACCGTGAAGGGATTGACAACCCCTTTATCGCATTGGTTGCGAGGTTATTATATGTTTGTGTAGGTACGAGGGACTTGCGTATGGCCTCCTACTGGATTGATACCTTGGTTCTCAAAAATTGAGGGAAATACTTACGCTACTTTGCCGCATCACCCTTTCCTCTTCAAGCGAAAACCAACGCAGTGCTCAAGAGGTAGCAAGAAGGATTTCTGGCGCCGTTGCCAGGGACTCTACGCACAAGTCAAGACATACCAAGTACCCATCACAAACTCTTATCCCTTGCATTATATTATTTGCCATTTGCCTCTCATTTCCTCTCCCCCACTTCACCCTTGCCGTTTTATTCGCCCTCTTTTTCCGCTCGCTTTCTTCCCATGTGTATCTTTCTTTGTGTTTCCATATGCCCTCTATTTCCTTGCATCTTTGCTTGCTAAAAATCTATTGTTATGGATCCACTTAAAGTGTTCTACATGGATCATCTTCGATCCTTATGCGCTCGTGCTGAAACCCCAACTAGCCTAGTTGATGGGAAATCTTTAGATGAGCATGCTCATTTCGTGTGTCACCGTTTGTCTGAAAAAGGGATACTCTTATGGGATCAAATAAACATATTGCTATGCTATGCTTGGAATCTTTGTGAGATTTGTGATCTGACTTGTTGCTCTAAGAACCCTAAAAAACACTGATACGTCTCCAACGTATCTATAATTTTTGATTGCTCCATGCTATATTATCTACTATTTTGGGAAATATTGGGCTTTATTATCCACTTTTATATTACTTTTGGGACTAACCTATTAACCGGAGGCCCAGCCCAGATTTGCTGTTTTATGCCTATTTCAGTGTTTCGAAGAAAAGGAATATCAAACGGAGTCGAAACGGAATGAAATCAACTAGAGAAGTTATTTTTGGAACGAAAGCCACCAGATAGACTTGGACTCCACGTCAGGAGATACGGGAGGTGCTCACGAGGGTGGGGGGCGCGCCCCCTGCCTCGTGGGCCCCCGTAGCTCCTCCGACGTACCCCCTGCACCCATATATACCTACGTATCGTAAAACTATCAGAACACACAATAGATCGGGAGTTCCGCCGCCAGAAGCCTCCGTAGCCACCGAAAACCAATCTAGACCCGTTCCGGCACCCTGCCGGAGGGGGAATCCTTCTCCGGTGGCCATCTTCATCATCCCGGTGCTCTCCATGACGAGGCGGGAGTAGTTCTCCCTCGGGGCTGAGCGTATGTACCAGTAGCTATGTGTTTGATCTCTCTCTCTCTCTCTCTCTCGTGTTCTTGAGGTGATACGATCTTGATGTATCACGAGCTTTGCTATTATATTTGGATCCTATGATGTTTCTTCCCTCCTCTACTCTCTTGTAATGAATTGAGTTTCCCCTTTGAAGTTATCTTATCGGATTGAGTCTTTAAAGATTTAAGAACACTTGATGTATGTCTTGCCGTGCGTATCTATGGTGACAATGGGATATCACGTGATTCACTTGATGTATGTTTTGGTGATCAACTTGCGGGTTCCGCCCATGAACCTATGCATAGGGGTTGGCACATGTTTTCGTCGTGATTCTCCGGTAGAACTTTGGGGCACTCTTTGAGGTCCTTTGTGTTGGTTGAATAGATGAATGTGAGATTGTGTGATGCATATCGTATAATCATGCCCACGGATACTTGAGGTCACATTGGAGTATCTAGGTGACATTAGGGTTTTGGTTGATTTGTATCTTAAGGTGTTATTCTAGTATGAACTCTAGGGCTGTTTGTGACACTTATAGGAATAGCCCAACGGATTGATTGGAAAGAATAACTTTAAGGTGGTTCCGTACCCTACCATAATCTCTTCGTTTGTTCTCCGCTATTAGTGACTTTGGAGTGACTCTTTGTTGCATGTTGAGGGATAGTTTTATGATCCAATTATGTTAGTATTGTTGAGAGGACTTACACTAGTGAAAGTATGAACCCTAGGCCTTGTTTCAACGCATTGCAATACCGTTTACGCTCACTTTTATCACTTGCTACCTTGCTGTTTTTATAATTTCAGATTACAAATACCTTTATCTACTATCCATATACCACTTGTTTCACCATCTCTTCGCCGAACTAGTGCACCTATACAATTTACCATTGTATTGGGTGTGTTGGGGACACAAGAGACTCTTTGTTATTTGGTTGCAGGGTTGCTTGAGAAAGACCATCTTCATCCTACGCCTCCTACGGATTGATAAACCTTAGGTCATCCACTTGAGGGAAATTTCCTACTATCCTAAAAACCTCTGCACTTGGAGGCCCAACAACGTCTACAAGAAGAAGGTTGTGTAGTAGACATCAAACACCTCCCCTACCTATGTGAGTTTAATGATAATGAAATCATCTTCTTATGCAAAGGGTGTTTATAGTTACTACGATATCGAACAAATTGAAGAATTTGTTGCTTTTAAGGGTGCTTATGAAGTTGCTTCTTTGATTGAAAAGTATGATATTACTCTCTATGAATCTGAAAATCTTGACATAGTTAAATATTGCCATGAAAACTATGCTCATAATGTCCATGTCAAAGAATTTATTAAAAAATGACCATTGCTTTGATATAAAATAATGATATGCATGAATCTATAGATAATTATGATTAGCACACTAGGCTTTCACCTCATCGGCTGTAAAATTGGAGCCATTGTCGGTGATGATACTGTGTGGGACACCATAACGGTGCATGACACCGGATATAAAGTCTATCACTGGTCCAGCTTCAGCCGTATTAACTGGTTTGACCTCTATCCACTTAGTGAACTTATCTACCATAACCAGCAGATATTTTTTCTTATGCCTGCCTCCTTTAAGGGGTCCGACCATATCCAGCCCCCAGACCGCAAAAGGCCAAGTAATGGGGATTGTTTGTAGAGCGGTGGGCGGCATATGGCTTTGGTTAGCGAAAAGCTGGCATCCGACACAACGTTGGACAAGGTCCTGTGCATCTGCTCGGGCCGTCGGCCAATAGAAACCTGTACAGAAGGCCTTGCTTACAAGGGCCGAGCTACGGCGTGGTGTCCACCGAGACCGACATGAATTTCAGCCAAGAGCTTCCACCCCTCTTCCTCGGAGATACATCTTTGAAGTACTTCGGTAGCGCTTTTCTTGTAGAGCTCTCCTTCGTGGACCTTGTAGGCTTTCGAACACCGAACAATGCAGCGAGCCTCATTTTGATCCCCAGGGAGCTCTCGCCTATTAAGGTAGGCCAAGAAGGGTTCGGTCCATGAGGTAATGACTGCCATGATAAGATGGGCCGACGGTGTTATTTTGGTGGCTGAGCCTCCGATTATATCAGTGTGTTCGGAATCTGGGTTATGGTCGGATCCGGACTGGTGTTGCCGCTCTCCCCTTGCCACACCACGGATGGCTTAAAAAGCCTTTCCAGAAAGATGTTAGATGGGACGGGGTCACGCTTAGCGCCGATGCGAGCAAGGACATCCGCTGCTTGATTACTTTCTCGAGCCACATGGTGAAACTCGAGCCCCTCGAACCGAGCCGACATTTTGAGAACGGCATTACGGTAAGCCGCCATCTTCAGATCTTTGGCATCGAAATGTCCATTTATTTGAGATATTGCGAGGTTCCAGTCCCCGCACACTTCCAGGCGTTGTATGTCCATGGAGAGAGCCATCCGAAGACCGTGCAATAAGGCCTCGTATTCGACTGCATTGTTGGAGTCTATATATAATATTTGGAGTATGTACTGAACTGTGTCTCCGGTGGGGGGCATTAAACAATGCCCGCGCCTAAGCCCGCCAGCATTTTAGAACCATCGAAGTGCATGACCTAGTTGGAATATGTGCCGTACTCTTTAGGGAGTTCGGCCTCTATCCATTCAGCGACGAAGTCCGCTATTACTTGTGATTTGATGGCCTGGCGTGGCTTATATGTTATGTTGAATGGAAGGATCTGAATGGCCCACTTGGCAATTCGGCCCGTGGCGTCGCGGTTGTGTATTATGTCATTCAGTGATACTTTGGAAGTCACCGTGATCGAATACTCTTGGGCATAGTGTTGAAGCAGAAATGCCCGTATGGGGTAATGAATGCCATTGCGGCTTGGTTGGATTCCTTCATTTTAATATGATGGTATCCAGAATATGCATCGAGGAAACACAGTGAGTTGTGTCCTGCAGTGGCATCAATAATTTGATCGATGCGGGGAGGGGGAAGGGATCCTTAGGGCAAGCTTTGTTGAGGTCTTTGAAATCGACGCACATGCGCCAGGATTTATCCTTCTTTGGCATCATCACCAGGTTTGCTAGCCAGTCCGGAGGTTTTATTTCTCTGATGAATCGGGCCTCAATTAACTTGGCTAGCTCCTCCCCCATAGCTTGTCGTTTGGGTTCGGAAAAGCGCCGCAATGTTTGCTTGACCGACTTGTATCCCTTCAATATATTGAGGATGTGCTCGGCCAACTTGCGTGGTATTCCTGGCATATCAGAAGGGTGCCAGGAGAATATGTCCCAGTTCTCGCGTAGGAACGCTCGTAGTGCGGCATCCACCATTGGGTCCAGTTGTGCCCCGATGGAGGCTGTCTTCTTTGGGTCCGTCAGGTGGACTTGGAATTTGACTATTTTGTCTGCTGGATTGAAGGAGGTGGATTTGGAGCGCTTATCAAGGATTACGTCGTCCCTATCCACCATCGAGTGCAGCGCGGTTAACTCTTCGGCCGCGAGGGCCTCAGATAATGCCTCAAGGGCCAGGGATGATGTTTTGTTTTCGGCGTGGAGGGCTATATCCGGATCACTAGTGAGAGTGATAATACCATTGGGCCCGTGAATCTTGAGCTTCATATACCCGTAATGAGTTATGGCTTGGAAGCATGTGAATGCATCTCGACCCAACAGGGTGTGGTATCCACTGTTGAAAGGGGCCACTTGGAAGGTTATCTCTTCGGACCGATAGTTCTCCGGTGTGCCGAATACCACGTCAAGTGTAATTTTTCCCGCGCATCGTGCCTCCCGACTGGGAATGATTCCTCGGAAGGTCGTGCTACTTTGCTCGATACGGCTCCTGTCTATTTCCATTTTATTGAGGGTATCCTCGTAGATGAGGTTTAGTCCGCTGCCGCCATCCATGAGCACTTTGGTGAGCCGAAAGCCGTCCACAATTGGATTGAGAACCAGGGTGGCTAGTGCCCGGGATGTCCGGAATTTTGGTTCGTCACTGGTATTGAAGGTTATGGCCGTGTCGTTCCAAGGGTGTATTGTTGTGACTTGGCAGACTTCGACGAGGTCGCGGAAGGCCCTTTTGCGCCGATTGTTTGAAACGAAAGTCTCAAAGACCATCAATACCCTGAGGTCGTCGCCTTCCGGGGGGTGTTGCTCTGAGGTATTTTTGGTGAGGATATCCTCGCCACTCTTGGCCACTTGCCAGAGTATCCAACATGCTCTAAGGCTGTGGGTAGGTATGGTATCCGGTGTTGTGTGTATTTTGCATGGCCTATCGAGACATCCCTCTAGAACGGTTCCGCGTCCCGTAATGGGTCTAGATTTCTTTATTGCTGTGTCGGACACCCCGTGAGGGTGCATCCTTTTTGCCTGGACGAAGGGTTGAGTGGAAACTGGTGGTTCCCAGCGAGCTGCCTGAGTTTTCCAGGCGCTTTCCATTGCGCAGTACTTCTGTACTATGGTTGGCAAGTCCGCGAAGTGTAACACGTGACAGCGATTGATGGCGTTGAGGATTCCTTCGTCCATACAATTGCTGCGGAATATTGAGATCACGTCTTCGTCGCGGCAATCTTTAATCTTGTCCTTGATAAGGAGGAATCTGGCCCAAAAGTGATGGACTATTTCCTGAGACTACTACCGTAGATATGTGAGATCACGTATATCTGGGTGGGTGGGTGGATTTAAATCCAAATCCTGACCCAATTTGGGATCCAGAGTTTGAGAAATTTCCGAGCTTGATAGTTCGGGCTCCGGGAGATCGACCGATTTTTCAGGTCTACCGTCTGATTCCGGGTTCAGAGAGCAAGGCATGCCGTTCCGCGGACAGGTATCCGGCTCTTCGAGCTCGGAGATCCGAACATAGTTCGTCCTCAGTATAGAGGGAGAGTTGTTGTTTTGCTCCTCTACTACCGCTAACTGATGGATGATCGGTGGAGATTTGATTTCTCTCTGATCGGGTTTAAACCCAATCCGATCGTAGTCTGTAGCGACCCCCAAGGCGGCGATGTGATCCAGGAGTTCGTTCAAGGACGACAATTCATTTGGATCCATCTGTTTGGAGTATTCGGAGCCAATTCAGAGGCGATTTTTGATGACCCGAGAAGTCATCGTCGGCTCACCGGCCGAACGGGCGGTCATGATGAAGCTACCCAGTCGAAGGGTTTGGCCCGGGGCCAGAGCTCCTTCGGCGGTGATATTGCCCTTAATCAAAAGGCGAGCCATCAACCCTGACTTCGACGTCACAGTGGAACTCTCAATAAAAGCACCAATGTCGGTGTCAAAACCGACGGATCTCGGGTAGGGGGTCCCGAACTGTGCGTATAAGGTTGATGGTAACAGGAGACCGGGGACACTATGTTTACCCAGGTTCAGGCCCTCTCTATGGAGGTAATACCCTACTTCCTGTTTGATTTATCTTGATGAATATGAGTATTACAAGAGTTGATCTACCTCGAGATCGTAATGGCTAAAACCCTAAAGGTCTAGCCTATGTGATTATGATTGTCTCTATGGACTAAATCCTCCAGTTTATATAGACACGGAAGGGATTAGGGTTGTACACAGTCGGTTACAGAGAAAGAAATCTTCATATCCTATCGCCAAGCTTGCCATCCACGTCAAGGAGAGTCCCATCCAGACACGGATGAGAGTCTTCGGTCTTGTATCTTCGTAGCCCATCAGTCCGGCCCATGTCCAACAGGTCAGACGCCCGAGGACCCCTTAGTCCAGGACTCCCTCACCCGCCAGGCCGAGTGGAGGGGTCGTGACGTGGTATGGCCTATCGTAGGCTTCCACGTGGCCGAGTGGCCACTTATCAGCCTCGCCGTGGCCGAGTGCAGCCTGTTTCCTTAGCCACGGCCGACTGCAGCCAATCGGCTTCGACATGGCCGACTATGTATTTAAAAAAAACGCGTACTATTTCTCTAAATTATTAGAAAAAGTGTATTATTTAAAAAAAAAAATAGGCAGTCAGATATACCCCAATTATCTACACCTACACTCTACAAGGACACTTCCTCCTCATCATCAAGGGGAAAAGCATGAACTTATCTTCTATAAGCAAATGTCAGCCCAACAGCAATCCAGCCAAATGTTCAAGCTCTTCGACGCATATTTTTTCATTATTTATGACTGTTATTATTTTATTTCCCACCATTTCAGAGTATAGAAGCATTCTCTGGAACAAGGAATAGTATAGAAGCATTAGACTTCTAACTGAACAGTTCTTGGTGTCTCCTACCTTCAGTGCCGTGCAAGGTCAATCCGTGACGCCAATGAAAGGCTAGGTCGGTGCACTTTGGCTGCTGCGAAGGGTAGGGCTCCTAACCCATTTGTATTTTTTTCATATAAATAAAACTATTTTTAATAGGCAACTCTTGGCTCATCGATCGTGCCACTACCCGGCACTCAACAGAGAAACGTGTCAACCCCATCTTATCCCGCTGATACATGCATTAGGTGATCTTATAATCCAACTTGTTATTTTTTAAATATTATTCCAACTTGTTATTAGGAGTACATAATCCGTATTTGTGAGAGTCTAAGGTCTATTTGGTTCAGAGACAATGAATCTGGGCGATTTTGATTACTGTACATAACCCATTTCATTTTACGATTATAAAGAATATGATTTTTTTACTTGAGTAATAATAGAACAATTGCCACTGTAAACAAGAGATTACCATGAGCAGTGCAACTGTTCGTGTGCTCTGTGGATCACTACCAAGGGGCGGGAAAACGTGGAGATGAGCTTTGTTTGCATTATTCAAAGAAAGTATGCGACATGCAGCTTAACACTAGGACGAACTCTGAGTTGAGCTACCCCCTTAACCCAACTGCCTGAACAACTTGGCCTTGGCACCAACAATTTGTTGGAAAAAGACGTCACTGCCTGCGTACGAGCGCAGGCTTTCTCTTCTCGCACTCCGCAACCACAAGCCACATTACAATAGTAGCACAAGTTGTCCGAATATGCAAGGTGTTAGTACCTGCTCACAAGTTTTTCTTTTTTCCTTTCATAAAGCACCCGCGGGTCTCTTTGATCCGCATGATTGCAAAAAAACAAGAATAAAAATAACATAAGATTGTAATGTCATGCCAAAAGAAAAAGAAAAACAAAGAATTCTCTCGAAGAGGTTTAAGTGAAAGCTAAAATCCCTAAGAAATGTAGTACAAAGGAATCCTTTGTAAAATTCTTATGGGGTTAAATCATACAAGGACCAATTCATTTTTTTGGAAGGATTTCAACCCAATCCTTTGAATCAAATATACTTTAAGTAAATTAGACTCGTGGATCAGATGGTCAGAACAAACATCTTCTCTTAAAACTCTATAACAACTACAGGAGAAAAGGCAAAAATGGATCAACACAAGGAAAAAAACCAAAAGACCGTGGATATGGACCTCCACCTCGACAAACTCTAGAATCTTGGAATTCAGGTTATACAATAGAAAGAACATTCGATCTAGTTATTGGGATATTTGTAAAGGCAAATCCAACGCCTGAACCATGGGAAGAGGCTAGAGAGGTGGACGAGTCATGCAGATTACCATGATCTGTGAACTGTTGCGATGTAGTCGGGTTATGTGGTGTTGCGACTTCATGGCATGTGACGGGTGTCATTGAGGCGATAGTGAATGGTTGTGTGCATGAGTCGCACAGGGTGGGACACGCAATTAGAAGTTCGGCCAACATTGTTGGTCTCGTGTCATGTGGGCAACGAGGTTGTTGGTTTTGGTTTTGGTTTCGGTTTATCAGACACCTTAGATGGCGTGGGGTTCTCCTAGGTGGAGGTTCCCTTGACACCGCAGGAGCATCCCATGTCGACTCCGCCCATAGAAGACCTCACTTCTTCTCTCTCGAAGTTGCAGGGTGCAACCATTTTAGGCGGAGTTGTTTATCCACATGTTTTTGGTTTTTTTGTGTGTCTATCCATTGAGTTCATTGCATCATCAACATGGATTGGCTCTAGGCCTAGTTCCGTTGGACAAGTTCAGCTAATTATATCAGGTTTCATATATTTTCTTAATTAGCCAGCCAATTCTTTCTACTAATAAATGAACAACATAACTCCTCATGGGCGCTTGAAACATCTTGGTTGTTACATGTTCTTGAGGTAAACAAGAATGTCTCGCTGTAAAATGGAATGTCATTACCAGCTCAATAAATAACCTAAATGCTAACGATCTGACATCAAATTTTAGCCATTCCTAGCGAATGCCGCCAGGCATGGCGGATCCCGCACGTGAATCCTAAAGCATTCGCTTCCACAAACTCGTCTGAACGGAACTGCAAGCTAACGATACTAAATGGTTTGCCGGATGACAATCTGAGTGAGCACATTTGGGATAGCCATGTCTGGTTTAAGAGCACACCATTTTTCACCTTTTTATGCTGACTTACCATTGCAATTCCCTTCAGCCAACATGGCAAATCCCGGAGCATGGTTATTTCCACCATTTTTTAGGCTGGCAATTCTTTGCTACAATCATGGCAAAGACCTGAAAACACATGGTAATTATTCTGCTGCAACATGGCAATCTTTTTATACATGGCAATTTCTTATACAACATCATGAAAAATTTATCTATTTTTGCATATGACAAGTCTTAGAGCATTCGATGGGAGTGGTTTTATTATTGAGTGAATGAAAACGTTCGTTGCTTTGTAACTGAGTGGGGGGACGATAGTTAAGCTGCAATCAACGTCCATAAATAACTAGTCTTGGCTCGCACTCAAGAATGCAAAGCTCTAATGAGTACTAGAAAGTACAACTATCTTATAATAGACGAAAAGCAAGTACAATAATGAGCTTATAGCCAGCTTACATGGTATTTTTGCCTATATGAAGAAGAGAGACATGAAGAAAATAAGAAGAGTGAGCTCTCATGCAAGAGCCTAACTATATGCTAACTTCTAACAAATATATTAAATGGAAAGAAAGAGAAAGAGAGATGCTTATAAAAATATTAATCTTGTAGCCAATCTTATAGTCTGCCTTATTATATAAGTGAGTATAATAGATGACTATAGATGATATGACAGTTTTTTATAGCCATCAGCTGGCTATACTATTAACCACGCTCTAAAGAGAACTAGTAAGCCGTTCCTTGGACGGTGGTTGGTTCTTCCTCGAAGTGTTTACCAAGGTACAGACTTTAATATAAAATTAGGTAACGGATCTTACTTAATTTCAACTCTTATAATAGCACATGATGAGCAAAGCACACAGCGCACAGACGTACAAGCCTTTTTATATGCTTTGACTTCTGAGTGTAGAGCAAGAATATGTTGTTTGTAGCAGGTGATGTCAGCGGCCGGAGTGTGCACTGTTCTTCTCTCTCGCTCGCTTTTACAACTGAAATACGGAGTAATACAGAGTGGGATCCGAATTTCTCGTCTCAATTATTGAAGCGAATGAAGTCGTTGGTGTACATCTGCGTGATGTATATATTAATACGTGCAGTGCACCTCTCGAACTCGTCTATGCTAGGCCGGTTCTGACGACGAGCGTCATAAACAATTTACATTTTAATTCGTGTGATGCAGAAGAAGTCTCACTGCGCCTGCTTGCCCTGGCACAGGACGCATGGGTTCGTGCGACACCACTGCCAATTATGCATACCACGTCTAAGAAGGAAAAACGGTGTGCTACAGTTGGAGGTACCTGGAGCTTAATTCGAATAATTTTTGTTGCAGGGTAGACTGGCACCGGATCTATTTAGCGGAGACTGGTACCGGATCTAGCATTAATCTTACAGATGAGTGTGTAGTGTAGGCCAATGAAAGGAGAAACCCTATCTATATTCGTTATCTTTTCGACGAACGGGACACAAATCAAAGCTCTCGCAGTCACAGCAAACGACCATGAAAAGGATCGTTGGCAGCAACAACAAAATAACGACCATGAAAAGGATCGGGATCGAAAGCGCACGTCTCTCTCACCGAAAGCTTTAGCACCGTGAACTGTGGGCGCTCATGGGTTGATCGATCAGGATCAGTGGGCATAGGAATTCAGAACCCTCACTCTTCTCAGCTAGTAGCAGCCCCAGTTGCTTGCCAGGGTTTATATCCTATGCAAAAGCAGCCTGCTCACTTGGAATGGGACCCGAACGAAAAAGCCATCATCACTCAGCACACGGCCAGTGGCGGCACACCATATCTATAGCTTCGTTCGTAACAAGTACGCGCACGCGCGGTACGAGACGAGCTAGCGCATGGAAGTAGCGGAACGGCCCGGCTTTGATTTCTAGCGCAACCAGATTGAACGGTTTCGGCTCGCCGCGCGGCGGCTCAGCTCAGCTCGGGCCACCGGTGGATGGATCCGTCCCCTCTTTTGTCCGCCCTCATGCATGCCGTCACGGCGACGTGCGGCCTAACGAACCACGGCCCCTCGCGCGCCTTGACAAAGCATTTGGCATGCAACAGTGGACTTCTCTAGCTATAAATACGCGCCAGATCATCTCTTCCTCTCACTCATCCGGACCCATCCGAAAGCACCTGCCCATCAGCCTTCCTTCTCCTAGCTTTGTCTCGGTTGTCTTCTGGTCTTGCGCTCTGCTCTTGGACTAATGGCCCATGGGAAGAGGTCTAGGCAGCAGGCCGAGTCGACCTCGGTCAGCCTGCTGGACCTGGACAGCGGCGACATGGCGCGCATCCTGCTGCTCTTCTCCGGCCACCACCAGCACCACGCCCACTACGGGCCTTCGTCGCCCGAGAGGGTGTTCGAGTGCAAGACCTGCAGCCGGCGGTTCCCGTCCTTCCAGGCGCTCGGCGGGCACCGTGCTAGCCACAAGAAGCCGCGCCTGGCGGACGGCGCCGGCGCTGAGCCGCCCAAGCCCAAGGTGCACGGCTGCTCCATCTGCGGGCTCGAGTTCGCCGTCGGCCAGGCGCTCGGCGGCCACATGCGCCGCCACCGCGCCGTCGCGGCGGCAGGGCCCGGCGTCGGGCTTGGCCTCAGCCTCGGCCTCGGGCCGAACGAGGACGGCAACAAGAAGGCGGCGGCGGCGGCCGAGCTGGCGCTCGACCTGAACGAGCCGGCACTGGAGGAGGAGCCGGCCGATCGCGCCATGCTTGGGCTCGCCGTGGGATTCCCCGTGGTGGTTGACTTTCGACGTTAGGTTGAACAGAAGAAATTTGCGTCTGAACCATACAAAATTTTGTACTAGTTCAATACGTATTTGCATTGAGCTGCTGGAGAAGTCAACGACCCTTGGAACATTAGAAATGCTGGCTCGCGTATATACTTTTCTGAAGTCTCAGGGGCAGGGGCTCTGTATTTACAATGTTTGACTTCTGGCGGTATTTGTAGTACTAGACGGGTTTTTTCTCTTCTGTTTCCCCTTTTTCCACGGGGAGTTCAGTTTTATTTTATGCTCCTTGGAGGCATATCTACTACGTACGTATGAATATGGCTGTAAACCTCTCGAATTACGAGAATATTATACCAGGATTTATTCCCAAGTCGGGCGGGCTATTTGTGGGTTCCTTGAAATCAAACTTTATTTAAATCTGTTCTCATGGATAAGAATACGAGCCGCACAGGAAGGGTTTCACATGTTTTTTGTTTTGAAGCCGCTTGGATTAAACAGCGTCCACGCTCGAAATGGGATGGCCGGCGAGGGCCTGTCAGGTCCTTGTCGGAGGTGAGAACGATTCGGTTCGTCGTGATGTCGTCGATGAACGAGGGGCTGGGTAGAGAAGGAGATGGACTCGCGGGGGAAGGGATGGTTGGAAGAGGAAGAAGAGTTGTTGGCTGGAAAAATCTACTGACGCGAAAACTTTTATCATACAACTTACAAAATCAATCCCTGAATTGCAGCATGCCTGTTTGCTCGCATGCCAAAACACCAGATTGTCCTTTTTGGTTTAAAACATACAGATTTGAGCGATGCTCGTCTGCAGACAAGAAGTTGTCGCGCGCTTTGCCGCGCCATTCTTCGTTCATTCAATTCATTTTCTTGTGGAATTATCATTGCTGATCACTAGGTTGCGAACATTAGTTAACCTGGCCCCGGTGTTTTTCCTTGTGACGTTGTCGTCCTTAGCTTTTATTGGATGTGAGATTTGGACATAAAGGAAAAGGCAGTGCTTATTACTGAGTAAATAGGCTATTTTTTGATTAAATTAATTTAAGAATAAATCATGAATATGACATTGACAAAATTACTGACATACTGACTACGAACCGGATTAGCATGTAGTATGCATATAGTAGAAACATCTACACATAGCTAATACTGCTAAGACAGAAATAAACATGAGAGGGAAACACATGTTATACCCCTCGATAGGCCAGGCAGAGGCCGCAGCGGCGGCGGTTGCAACAGCATCCTCGGTTGCCTTCTTCTCAGCGACGACACATTCAACGTCGATGCACATGGTGATGACGAAGGCGACGCAGACGTGGAGAAAGTAGACGAACAATGGCGAGCAATCTCTAGGAGACGCTCCAGCTAAATACCTAATCGCCCCTCTTCCGTACAGGATCCAGAGAGGCGGGGTCTCGGAGGCCTGCTCTCCCATCAACCGTGCATGCGATGGATGGGATGGGATCACCGGCGGCAACAACAACAAAAGAAACGCAGTGGGCGTATTGACAGATGCGATCTGTTTCGTGTGACGGCTATGGTTGGAAGACGCCTCACATATATAGGTAGGTGGGCTCGGCTCATTCTCATGGCGCGGCGCGGTGCGACGAGGCGGGCGGAGTGCCCAGGAACCACTTCTCTTTTCAAGCTCCAATAGCATGTGGAAGATAATCCCTTATAAGAAGGTCCAACTCCTCTTCAACTAGCAAGGTGGGATTAAACTTCCCACCACACCCATTGCCATATATCTCACATGGTCCCTTAGATATTTTTCTAAAATTGTTACATGGGTACAAGGCCCACCCTAATATTTCAACACTTATTGCACATGCAGTGTGTTTTTAGGTGAAAATCACGTGCGCGCCAACCATAGAGGCAAGTAACCACACCCCAACAATGCACAGTGTTTGTTGGAAATATGCTTTGCCTTTGGGAGTGAGAACAAATTTTCTTTCGGGGCGCGGCTCATCAGGGTAGTACACAGAGGTAGTCTCAATTTCATCCACTTCATCATCTGGCTCAAGGAAGATCATATTTGTTGAAAAAGATCTATGTGGCAGCACTCGAGTTTGTCTTCGCAACCGAGGACCTTTAAATAAGTCCAGATAATCATAATCTTTGTCAATTCCCTAGGCATGAAGTTGATCTCATGTATAGTGCTCCCGAAGAAGAGTCTAGATGCGCTTCTTTTCTTCCTTCGCCAAAAGCAGGGTTTGGTTGTATAGACGATTTATTTCAATCATTGTATGAACTTTCTCCTTGCGATCCAGCTTGATGTGCCTCTCAAGAGTTTGTTGAGTACGAAGGCAAATCTCATACAACAAAGGATTTTTATCCTTTAGGATTTTAACTGCAGCCTGTTTGTCCTTTGATGCTTGAGCTGGATCATTTCCTTTAGCAACAACACGAGCTTTGCATTTGCCATTGTCCTTGACAATCCGAAGAGTGTTACAGACAAGAGGAGTGTAAACTTTCAGAACAATTGGGCAAAAATACTTCTTCCCAGTTATCTGCTCAATTGCATACTGAACCCACGGAGCGTATGGTTTCAAAGTGTAACGACCCGTTTCCGAAAAGGATCCAAGTCCCTGTGCTTAATGTGCCATCCCTGGATCGGTATGCTAGCACACACAGTACTTGATGAAATAATAGAAAATCACATATATAAAATAACGTAAATACCATTACCTTAATCCATACAACAGAGGTTGCGGAGTCTCCATCAACACCAACGGCAAAGTTGATTGTAGACAACGTAACCCTATCATATCACTTACTCGTCATACAAATCCTGCAAGATGAGACGTTGCAAGCGTGTAGGTCAATACGTTGAATGTACCAGCAAGTCACAGCACAAGAGAATATGAAAGTCCTACTTCTACATGCAATTTGGCCGGTGGAAGGTTCTAAGTTTAATTTGCATAAATCTGGTTTTTTCCTATCATCAAAAAGAATATTAAATTATTACTACAAAGCTTATCATAATATGATTGGGATGGTTCCTCCACTCAACCTATCCCCAAATTAATTAAAATCCATTAAATTAGTTAAATGTGATGAGATAGCTCAAATGCCCAATTTCTAGACGCTCAAATTGTCCATAACTGGGGACACGACTAGTCGGTTAGTTTGACACTCTGCAGAGGTTTGCGCACTTTTCCCCACAAGACTCGATCACCTCCTTGGTCGTCCTCGCAGTGTCTGGTGTTTGAGAACTATAAGATCGAGACATAGTCTTTCTGAAGCATTTCCCCTTAACACTAGGTAGACCGGTACACCTACATATATAACTACATCTGCTAGCCTATCGGAAAGAGGTCACACAATGTACTCAACTAAGCCAGAGCCCATATTATCTTGTGGTTGCACAGGTAAACTTTTAGTCATGAAAATTTGATGAATCTCTTTGAGCCTGGGTGGCATTCCATAGGGTGATCTCACGGGTCCTCCGGCATCCCCTTGGACAAGCACTGGTTTCTCTAGGTGTCCGGACAAACCACTGGCTACTCTAGAGTGCCCCTACCAATCCACCTAGATGTGTGTTAATGTTTCCACCTTAGGGTTACCCAAAATTATTATATCTCTCACAACTTGCATGAATCACACATACCACCCCGTCTATGAAAGCATAGCAAAAATTCCTACAACGTTGGCGATAATGGAGTACAGGCTCAAACCTACCTCCATGAACTACTGGGTTTATAATATGGCCAACTTATATATTCATGCAATCCTACATCAAAAGGACTAAATGCATATAGAAAACATAGGTATTAAAGGGGCATGATCAAGATGTAACTTGCCTTGTACTGTTGGTGAAGGTTCTTCGGACTCACAGTTCTTGATAATGATACTATTCGCACTCTGGATAATATATCACAAACAATTATAATCACACATAAGAAATCACTCACAAATCCAAAAGAAAAAGACAAAGAAAGATTACAAAAACTCCAAAAGAACCGAATCAAATTATTTTGCAAGATCAGATCCTAATTTTGTTGAGAAAGTGTGGTGATGGCTCAAGATAATAGATTACGTCTAGGGTTTTCAATTTGCAAAAGGAATCAATTGAAAATGCGCTACAGTTTACAAGATATGATCAAATGAAGGTCCGAATTCAAATTTGAATCGCTCAAATTTGAAAGGTTCAAAAGTTGAAACAAATGATGCTACTGGATGTAGGAAGTCAATATGAACATGTAGGAAGTCAATATGAACATGTAGGAAGAAGAATTAGTAGATTGGAAATAACGGATCAAAAGATACAAGCAATTCAACATAGCATTAAATCTGCTTAGAATGTTTGTGACAACTCTTTGGTGGACTAGTAGAGTAATCTGACTATGATCAAAACTATATGTTGAAAAGACAACACTAATTGTATGGACAGAAAGATTTATTTGATATGAAAACAACGCAATTGGATTCATCGAAAACGGAGCTACGGATAAAAAGATAAGTTCAAAAGAAGTTTGAATATGAATCTAAACAAAATTTGAAATTTTGGAAGTTGCAAAAAAAATTTGATTTGATTGTTTCACTGGATAGGTGGATCAAGACGAAAATATAGGCGTTAGTTTCATATAATTTGGATAAATGAGTAAAAAATTATAACTATTTAAAAAAAATCAGGGACAAACTGTTTTATGAAAGAAAAAGAGCTACGACTAAAAGAATTTAAGAGCTAATGTGTAAATACAAAGACTAATTAATAACGTAACTATTTTACATATAAGACCCTACATGGATCAAAATAAATAGCTTAGAATAGATTTCTGCAAAGAGTACCTTTGAAGTTAGTCAAAGCAAAATATTAATTTAATCCGAGTTGAATAATTTTTGGGTGCTAATTAGGTCTATATTTATAGATGGAAGGAAGGTTGAAAGGTAAAAAAACTAGCCAATGTGGGACTAAATATAGATGAAAAAGAGAGAAGACGGGCAAAAGAGGCGCCCGGCATGCGGCATCGGCCAAAACATTCGGCGGTCGTGCGCATGCATGTGCAGAGTTTTTTTTATTCGGCAACTGAAAAGAAGAAAACTGTGGGGGAAAAAAACTGGGGAAGGAATATGGTCGGCTGGGCCTGGCCCATGTAGGAGAGAGGAATAAAAGAATGGGACACCCTGCCACTGCTATGCTGCGCATGTGGGCGACAGTTAATTATGGGCCGCACGTATGGTTTTTTGTTTAAATAAAAATAGAAAAGAATATTGGAATAAGGAAAATAAAATAAAATTTTTCCATAGGCATATTATATATCAAAATCCTCAGAATTTTATAAATAGAAATATGAAATATTTTTCAAGTTCAAATAGAGTTACTATAAAATCTCAAATTTCAAATAATGCTACTCTTGCAATAAAAACCAATAGAAATCTGTTTTTAAATACCAAAATGACTTCAAATTTATTTTCTCCATATTTTATATTGGAGGGAATCATTTTACCCTCATTTCCATATCTTTGTGTTTTGGAGAAAATAATTTGAATAAAAACTTGAAATGAATTTGAATTCATGGAGATCAAAATGAAGATGAAAGTTTTGGGAAAGTCCTTTTATTCCCTCTCACTTAACTTTCAAAAAGTTTCAATTTTCACTCAATTTCACACAATCAATCACACAAATAATCATAATTACTAATTTACTATAACATTCCAAAATTTGGAAATTTGGGATGCTACACAAAGCTTGAGGGGCATCCGCAGCATATGCAAGGTTTCGAGTGAATAGATCAGGCAGATCGAAGCGAATGCCAACTGATACGGCTTGAAGTGCATTTCGTACTAGCCAATCAATCGAATATGGCATGTTGGTTGGGGTGATGGAATTACACAAAATGTGAAACAACTCCACATTTCCATACGTTAAATTCTCTGGGCTTGTTTCAGTGCAGGCATCTCCGAGTAGGTTGTCAGAATCGCAATTCTGTGATACGATTCTACGACTTTACGATCCAAGCGGCCCCCTATGATTCTATGATTTTAGTTCATAGAATCTACGTTTCTACGCTCCTGATAGTGTAGATTCTACTATTTGCCATCCTACCATCAGAGCTCCGATCCGATTTAAATCGCGATTCTGACAACCTCGTCCCACTTTCTTAGGGTCCATCAACAAATGCAGTTCTGCTTTTGTTGTTTCCCAGAAATGCAGCCCGTGCTCACGAGACTCATCAAACTCAAAACAAGGGAAATGTAGCATGGCAACAAATTGTTCGGTAGTGCAAGTGATCTTCTCATCCTCTGTCATCCACTCAAACACCCAAGTAGAGCACTCCTCCAGGCCCGAAACATATAAAGTGGCATAGAATTGCGGTATTATCTCTCGGTTCCACCCATGGTTGAACCGAAGGAATCTCTTCAGATGCAGCTGGTCGAGTTGTTCAATGATTCAATGAAAGCAAGGTGGTTCTTCAAGTTCTGCTGAAGGTATAGTCCGGCCATCCGGACACCCCCTAATCCAGGACTCCCTTATTAGCCCCTGAACCAGGCTTCAATGACGACGAGTCCGGCGCACAGATTGTCTTCGGCATTGCAAGGCGGGTTCCTCCTCCAAGTACTTCATAGAAGATTTTGAACACAAAGATAGTGTCCGGCTCTGCAAAATAAGTTTTCACATATTGCCATAGAGAGAATAATATTTACACAAATCTAATCTGCTGACGTATTCCGTAGTGTGACACACCACGGCCAAGCCTTTATCCGAGTCATTTTATTATCCCACCTCAGCGCGTCATGCGAGGCGGTTTCCTTGGCACGTCTTGTTAAAGTAGAGATCGTGTCCCCTTATTCCGGGATTCTCATCAATATGGGCGTGGGTAACCCAACCGCTTCTAGGACTCCTAGATTATAGACAAGTCCAAACGGACACGGAGAGGATGCTTGATATTCACCCTCTTTATAAAGGGGACAAGGCTTTTATTTTTCCCTCCCGTGCTCAATCGAATCCTTCCCCCTTCTCAAGCTCAAACGCCCAAAGTTCAGGTCAGGTGCTCCAAACCTTCAGTCATGTCCGGATCTAGCCTTCAAGGCCGATGGGTGCTTTCCTCTGTCACGGAAGAAGACATCAAAAAGTTGAGGGAGGCCAGATATCTGACCGCCGAGATTTTGCATTGGCTGCCTCCCCGAGGGCAGGCCATCCCCACCCCTGAACCCAACGAGAACGCCGTGTTCGTCTCCCACTTCTTCCGAGGTCTAGGCCTTGCTCTGGATCCTTTCGTCAGGGGTTTGATGTTTTATTATGGTCTAGACTTCCATGATCTAGCTCCGGACTCCTTTCTTCATATCATGACATTTATTGTCGTGTGCGAGGCCTTCCTCTAGGTTACCCCTCACTTTGGCCTATGGCTCAAGACCTTTGAAGTAAAGCCAAAGATGATCGAGGGGCAACATGCAGCGTGTGGAGGTGCCTCAATACGCAAGATGACGGGAGCTCCGTGGCCCAAAGGTTCCATACCAGAGGTGTCTGAATTGTGGCAACAGGAGTGGTTCTACATCACGGCTCCTAGAAGTGCCAAGTGGGCGGCCGCCCCTGTTTTCCGCTCGGGCCCTCCACCACAACTGATGTCATGGATCAGCAGAGGTCTGAGCTGGGGTCCAGCCAAGGACGTGCCTATACTGCAAAGCCGCATTCGAGATCTCTTCAATGGAGATTTCAGTTTGGTTGCGGTAATACAAGTTATGCTGGTTCGTCAAGTCCAGCCTTGCAAACGCCAGCCTCTTCGCCTGTGGGAGTTCAATCCCGAGGGACCGCGTGTCATTCAAAATTTTCTCGGCCTGACGCACGAGGAGACGTACAAGTCATTCTTCGGACCTCAGGTAGAGTGTTCGGAAATTACCGAGGACGTGGGCCTGAGTAGTAACCGCGCCGCCGAACAGGTAAGGTATCTTCCGGCCGAACATACTATCTCTCCTTTGTTACGAAGTTATTTCTGAGAGTCTGCTTTTTGACCAGGACTGGCTAGCAAAGGCGAAGTTGATTCGGTGTTCGGCCCCCCTCCCTGAGGGTTTGGAAAATCCGGTATTGGAAAAGATGCTCCAGACCGCACCTTGCCCGGAGCCCTTGAAGGAAGATACTGTGGAGGATAATACGGGCAGACGCGGGCCCCCAATGCTGCCCATTCTAACCGAGGGAGCGAGCGTCTCCATGAAGGAAGACGACCAGAAGAGGAAAATGACTGCGCCCTGGGATTCGGAAGCCCAAGCTTCCAAACGGGAGAAGAAGTCTCCCACAGAGGGTCCTACCTTGGGGGGCGCTGTTGCCGCACAAAGTCCGCGGGGGATCAATTCTCCCGCGAGTCGTAAGTGACCCGAAATACTTTAATAGTACAGATATGCCATCTTTTTCTTTTGAGAGAATAACCACCGCATATATTTTTGCAGTTCGGGCCTTAGCCCCTCTCAAATGAGCTCGTCTTCGGGGGATCTTCCTCCAGAGATGATGGAGAGCAAAACGCCTCCTCTAGACTCCTCCGCTCCGGAAGTGGGCGACCCTGAAGTGTCGTCGTGGAGGGCCTCTCCAAGTTCGGTGAGGCCGGAAGATAATCCCATTGACCCCCGAGGCTCCCAGTGTCCGGCTCCCGAAGAGAGCAGACAAAAGAGTCCGGCACCGTCTAGTGTGCGATCGAATGTTCTGAGGGAGTTGGTGGGGCGAGCGGCCATCTCAGATGAACACCGTGTGCTGATGAATACGGTGATGGAGAGAATATCGTCCGCCGAAAGCAGATTGCATGAAGCTTTTATGAGTCTACTGATAGGCTTTGAGGTACGTAAAAGAATGTATGATAGTCTTGCACATGCTAGGTGTGCCTTGTGTAGATAGTAGCCCCTGAGACTCTGGTTGTCGTCGGAAACGACGACGAATAGAGGATCATATTCCCAGGTAATAACCATACTGCCTCTATGTGCAGGTGATGGAAGCTCCGGTGGCTAGCCGGACTAGCGAGTTTGCCCATTTAGAACGGCAGTTGGATGCGGCAGACGCCGACATCGAGCTTGTTAACAAAAGTCTTGACGAGGCACAGGGTAAGTGTCATTATCTGGTAAACGCCACAATAGGAAGAGCAGCATGATGCCAGCATCTTTAATATGTTGTGACTACAGATGGAGCTGCCACTGTTGAAGCCTTGCGGGCAGAACTTGCCCGAGCCAAGGAACAAGCGAGGTTGGGTAATGCGGCTGCTTGGAAGGCGGCCGAAGAGTTGCAAGTTGAGAAGGCCGCGCATGGCGAGAGCCGAGACAAGATGGCCAAGATGGCCATAGAATTAAAAGCCGCCGCCGACCGTTGCCGGGTTCTTGAAAAGGAAAACCAAGCGAAGGCATCGGACCTTGAGAAGGCTGCTGCGACGTGAAAAGACCTCTGCTCTGCTATGAGGGCAAAGAAGGAGGAGCCGCGGGAATCCGGGGATATTGTAGCTGGGAAATCCTTTATGTTGCGGAGGAAGTTCGGCCCCTCTGGATCGGCTGTGGAGTTCGGAGGATGTGTATATGGATTTGGCGGCGAGCGCTGCCAATGCGGCCAAGTACTTCCAGGGTCAGACGGACCGTGAAGTAGACCAGCTGTTTTGGAGACAATTCCATTCTCCTGAGCGTCCACTTTCATTGACTGACCAATTAGCCGAATGGGCCGAACTAAATAGGTTGTCCGGACTCTCCATGAGGTCTGTTGTGGATCAGCTATGGCCGGAAAGGTGAAAACCGAACAACTATTTCAGCTTGGTGCAGCAGTTCCTTGACGTGGTGCCGCGCATTAATGCGATGAAGAGGTCGGCGTGCATAGAGGGCGCACGGATGGCCTTTGCCCGTGTTAAGGCATACTGGGCGGAGATGGATGCTACCAATGTTGCAGCGCGGGATTCGGCTATAGGTCGAAAGGCTGCTGAGCACTACTTTGAAGAAGTTCTTGAGGGTGCCCGTTTGATAGAGACCCAGTGCTCAAAAAATATTATGTTTGAGTGATATGTAATCTCATTGTAAGCGAAATGCTTTTATAAATTTTTATAAGGCTATTTTTATACTTTTGCCTGAAAGTAATATGATGCCTCCTGGGCGGCCGTTTATGTATACATGTGTATAACCTGAAAGATTGCAGTCGTCGGCTTCAACCCCCACGCATATAATGCGGAGATGCTCGCAAAAACACGCGTTCACACTTAACCCAACGTTTTGGTCCTATTAAGGAGGTGATAGCGGAGCGAGTGAGGCAACCAGACTATAATGCTTTAGCACTTTCACTTAGCCATGGGAGTTTGACAGTGGGACTACTAGATAGCCCCTGGTGGCTCCACACTCTCCCGATTCTGGGGTGCGTACATGCCTAGCCGGAAAACGGCCCTTCGTTAAGGCGGAGGAATTCTAGCATTCCCACAGGTCATCGAGTGATTGACCAGTCTCACGCTATATCATGACAGTCAATTTTCGGCTTTCTCTACTGAGGTGCTCATCCGGATGAACCAGGGCATAATGGCAGTAGTTCTCCTGGTGCTACCTTAGCCGGTAAAGCAGAACGTAAGGCACCAAAACACAGGAGCCGGGCAAACCCAACATTTGACCAAAGACAATGATTCGGAGCTGATGCATATAGGGCCAAACTCGCGACGCCGAACACTCCCTAAGGTATTCGGCCTTTGTGGTATAAACCGGGCCTAAATAATGGCCTTTGTAAGAAGCCCCTTGTGTCCAGGTACGTGCATTGTTCTGGTGTGGCCACATGCCAAGACGTCAGCATCCTTCTCAATGGTGGATATGTATCAACAAGAGACAGTAAAAAAGGTTTACGCATGGTCTTAATCTAAAAAGAATCCTTGGAGCGGGTCCCTACTGCACGTCTGCGCCTGTGTCTCCGTTGTGCCGTATCCTGGATGGGTGTAGCACGATGATCGTCTGTAAAAGAGAGGAAGTTAAGTGAAAAAGTTGTCGTGCAAAAAGATAGTTTTTAAAGAAACCATGTATAATTCAAGATGATAAGAAATTGCCACTTGTCTGCACGCGTTGAGCCCCTTGTATTGACAAATAGGGGTGTGACCACTTATTCGGTATAAATAGCAGCGCCGGACTTGATTAGTTGTGTCTGAGGTCTTGACGACCTATTTGGATGCTTTCACTGGTCCGGGTGGTGCCCCTTGTATTGCCACGACAGCCGCACTCTCTTCGGCGCGCAGAGATCGCTTGATATTTCCGTTCACTGAAATGATGCCACGTGGACTGGGCATCTTGAGTGTGAGGGAGGCGTAGTGTGGTATTGCATTAAAGCGAGCGAACGCTTCGCGTCCGAGCAGTGCTTGATAGCCACTTCGAAACAGAGCGATGTGGAAGGTTAAATGCTCGTGACGGAAGTTATCGGGGGAGCCGAATATAACCTGTAGTAGGAGGGAGCCCGTATAATGAGCCCCTGGGCCTGGCGTTACTCCTTTAAAGGTAGTATTGCTATGGCGAATTTGTGTTGGGTCTAACCCCATCCCATGGATTGTATCCTGATATATTAAGTTTAGGCTGCTGCCGCCGTCCATCAAGGCTCGTGTGAAGTGATATCCGCCAATTACTGGGTCTAATACCAGGGCAGCCCATCCTGCGTGTCGGATACTTGCTGAGTAATCGTGATGGTCGAAAGTGATCGGTTGAGACGACCAATGGCAGGACTTCGCAGTGACAGGCACTTGGGTATATTTTCCTGGGAGTGCCGTGTTGTTTTTTTCCTTGATCACGTGTAACACGTTTACTGTTTTGACTTCTGGTGGAAATTTCTTTTGTTCCGCCGTGTCTTGCTTGGGAGGCTCGTCCTCATCTTCACTTGGTGTATCCTCCCCCTTATGTACAACGTTGAGCTTGCCGGACTGCTTGAAGACCCAACATTCTTTGTGGGTATGATTAGCAGGTTTACCAGGGGTACTATGGATCTGACATACTTGGTCCAGAATTTTGTTGAGGCTGGACAGTTCATCCCTGGTGCCTTTAGGGGGCGACTTTTGACCTGGCCGAGAGCTTTTGAATCCGGCATTTACTGCCATGCCCTTCGTGCTGTCTTCTTTATTCCGGCGTTTGTTATTGCTGTTGCGCCGTGATTTCCCGTTTCCATCTCTAACTTCAGATGTACTGGGGTCGCTGGTGCTGCATCTGGCTAGCCAGCTGTCCTCACCCGCGCAAATGCGGGTCATGAGGTTTGTTAATGCGGCCATCATTCTCGGCTTATTTTGGCCGAGGTGTCTGGCGAGCCATTCGTCACGGACGCTATGCTTGAAAGCTGCCAAGGCTTTGGCGTCCGGACAGTCGACAATCTGGTTCTTTTTAGTAAGAAACCTGTTCCAAAGCTTTCGGGCTGACTCTCCGGGCTGTTGAGTTATATGACTCAAATCGTCCGCATCCAGAGGTCGGACATAAGTCCCTTGAAAATTTGCCCGAAAGGCATCTTCGAGCTCTTCCCAACTTCCAATGGAGCTTTCGGGGAGGCCTTTGAGCCACTGACGAGCTAGCCCTTTGAGCTTGAGGGGTAAGTACTTGATGGCATGGAGATCATCTCCTCGAGCCATATGGATATGGAGGATGTAGTCCTCAATCCAGACCCCAGGGTCTGTTGTTCCGTCGTATGCCTCTATGTTTACGGGCTTGAATCCCTCTGGAAATTCATGGTCCAGCACCTCATCGGTGAAACATAGGGGGTGTGCGGCACCCCTGTAGCTGGGTGTATCGCATTGTTCGGATGTTTGTTGTGTTGCATTGTATACTGGGGCGCGCTTGCGTGGTCCATAGATGGATCTTGTTGCACCATCCTTTGGGTGCGAGCCCTCGCATGGGTCGCGTGTTGTATTGTGAGCGGCGTTGTATGCCGCTCTGTGTTGGTAGAGGGGTCGTCTATCCGACCAGGTGGCTGCTTTGATATTTGGTTGTGGGGGGTCTGAGGCCTCCTCATCGAATTCGGGTAGCAGCTTCCGCTTTGGATAGCTCTTGGAGGGGCGATTGTCGTCGTACCTTGCTGTTGTGTTGAGTATTTTACTCCATCTGATTTGGAGTGTGTCTTGCACGGCCTTGAGCCTTTGCTTCTGCTTTTTCAGACTCCCCGCGGTGGCAACAAGCCTTTTACGGGCCGTCTGCTGCTCCGGGTGCCTGTCCGGCGTTATGTCGTCGGACCATTATCCTTGATAGGATTTGTTTGTTCGGTTTGATTATCCGTATTGCCGTTGTCCGGCAGCGGTTCGCCCTGCTCCAGTGCTGGGTCTGTGTGATCGCTATTTCTGTCGAGGCGGGGTTTGGGGCGGCGCTTGCGTCGCCGCTTTGGCTGCTTTTCGAGGGAACAAGCCTTCGGTGCGTCCTTCCGCTCCTCGTCGTCATCTTTTGGTGCGTCCACCATGTATACGTCATATGACGAGGTGGCGTTCTAGGGCCCAGTAGGTGCTGGTTCTTCATCGTCTTCTTCATCGGCGTCCATACCGTCGATGTCTTCGGAGTCGAAGTCGGGCATGTCGGTTAAATCGTCGACAGTGGCTACAAAGTGGGTGGTGGGTGGGCTTTGAATTTCTTCATCGTCCGTATCCCAATCTCGCTGACCGTAGTCCGGCCAGGGATCTCCTGATAAAGAGAGAGACTTTAGTGATTTCATAATATTGCCAAAGGGCGAGTGCTGAAAGATGTCCGCGGCAGTAAACTCCATGATCGGCGCCCAATCGGATTCGATCGGCAGAGGCGCGAATGGTTTGGAGTCCGGGGAGGAGTTCGGCTCCTTGAAATCACGAGTCTCGCGGAGTGCGGGGCTGGTGTTCGGCTCGATCGCCGCTAGGATCGCAGACCCCGAGGCGGCGTCCATCCACCCATCCTCGATCGGCGCAGTTGGCTCCGAATTAAGGGTCGACGCCGATGCGGGTGCGGCCTTCAGGGCACTGTTAGGCGGCAGAGCTAGATCATGCTCGTCGTGGCAGTGCGGCGCGCTCGGCAGTGGCTCGAATCCGTCGAAGATCAAGTCCCCGCGGATGTCAGCCGTGTAGTTTAAACTTCCAAATCTGACTTGACGGCCAGGGGCATAGCTTTCGATCTGCTCCAGATGGCCAAGTGAATTGGCCCGCAGTGCAAAGCCGCCGAAGACAGAGATCTGTCCGGGGAGACAAGTTTCACCCTGGACCGCATCACTATCGATGATCGTGGGAGCCATCAAGCCTGACGACGACGACACAGAGGAACTCTCAATGAAAGCACCAATGTCGATGTCAAAACCGGCGGAACTCGGGTAGGGGGTCCCGAACTGTGCATCTAGGCCGGATGGTAACAGGAGGCAAGGGACACGAAGTTTTACCCAGGTTCGGGCCCTCTCGATGGAGGTAAACCCTACGTCCTGCTTGATTAATATTGATGATATGGGTAGTACAAGAGTAGATCTACCACGAGATCGGAGAGGCTAAACCCTAGAAGCTAGCCTATGGTATGATTGTTGTTGTGTATGTTGTCCTATGGACTAAAACTCTCCGGTTTATATAAACACCAGAGAGGGTTAGGGGTACACAAAGTCGGTTGCAATGGTAGGAGATCTGTATATCCGTATCGCCAAGCTTGCCTTCCACGCCAAGGAAAGCCCCTTCCGGACACGGGACGAAGTCTTCAATCTCGTATCTTCATAGTCCAGGAGTCCGGCTGAAGGTATAGTCCGGCCATCCGGACACCCCCTAATCCAGGACTCCCTCACTCACCCTCAACTTTTTCTTTCTTCTCCGTGCAAGGCTTGGAGGCCACGACAGGCACATTCCTTAGTGGGGACGGAATGACTTTCTCAACCTCTATTTCCTCATCAGTTTTATTCATGAGACGCCTGCTCCGGTGGTGCATTTTCTTTGACTTGCGTTTCCATGAAAACAACAGAGTCGTCAAGTATTTCTTCATGGGCCACTGGCCCTGGTATGATGACTTCATCAGCACCAGCAAACTGTTGTGCTTCCATTGGTACAGCGAGGTGCTATACAAACGGTTTTAACCCCTTTCCGCGACGGCATTTTGAACCGTCACCAAGTGAGTGACTGTGATAGGGGATGTCCTTCCCACACGACCCAGAAATCATCGGGGATAGGCCCTCCGGTCACATACGCTCGGCAAAGTGAGGTCGTGTGCGACGGGCGAGCGATCAAATACGGTTATACGTACAGTTGTGCTAAAAAATACAACTATACAAACAAAATTGTTGCCAGTCGTAGGTACATCCCACACAGTCAGTCCCGGCTAAACGTTTCCGTTCGTATGTACATTCCACACAGTCAGTCCAAGAAATACGTTTCTGTTAGTATGTACATCCCACACAGTTAATCCAAAAAGTACGTTTCCGTTCGTATGTACATCCCACATAGTCACTCCAAGAAAAATGTTTCCATTCGCAGGTGCATCACACACAATTTTCCCCATTAATCCTTTGTGATAGCGTTGCCATTGCACACAATATTAACAATTTTATGGTTTGCGTTGTTGAATGCATCACACACGATGCATAGAAGAAACTGTGTGGCAAAGACTGTTCATCACACACAATTTTTATGTGGTAACGTTTGCGCAAGATGGCCTAACGCAAACAGTTTTCAAGAGAATGTCGTGTGTGATTGTTCATTGACCCAACATGATTTATTCCAAGAAACTATGTGCGTTGGTGTTTTCTCAATAACCGTTTGCAATAGAAAAACCCAATTAGCATGCTATTTGTCCTATTATTAGTAATCCATTTCTTAATCTAATTGACATTTCATATTAAGCATAATATATTTCATTTTCAAATTAAGGAAGCAGGATTTAATAATTAAAATATATGAGAGTACAACATCATACGGCTTCAACACTCAGCTACCCCATTACACGACTTCACCAGCACCAAGTTTCACATGCAACATCTATAACCTTTCAAAATTAGCATCATAAACACTACATAGACAGATGAATCTCATCTGAAAAACTGCTAAAGCGGAAGGCGAATATTGAGCCTTCATCGATGTTGAAGGTCTTTGCAACTTTATGCCAGTGCATGTGGATGATTGACCGTCCATCCTTCTTCCTCTTCGGAAACACTTCAATATTGAACCATGGGTGTTGTATGAATACCTTCCCTGCCTCCTGGCCATACAGGTGGTTTGAGAGGTAATCATCAGTGAACTGGTTTGAAAAGGCCTGAAAACGATGATGTGCATAAATATCTTCTCTATATTGGAAATGCGGAAAAGGAATAAAAAAGGCAAGGTATAATAGTTAGTACCATCCTGTAGTGAACTGATGTCTTCTTCATTGTACAGACAAATATCTTGTTATTTTTTGTCGCTAATTTCTTTATCCTAAAAATCTTTCTGAGTTTCCTGACTTGACTGATATTCATGGACAACTCATTTCCCCATATGCAAAAAGGGTCGAACAGTGGGTCAAAACCTCTGATAGCAGGACCTACATGTGCAAGACTAAATTGTTAAAAATCTAAATATTAGAATGTTTCCTGCAATTACACAATAATGTGCTATTAGACAAAGGACCATGCATGTGCAAACCTCGATTGTAAACCTTAGTGCTTCTCATTGTTTTCCTGCAACACATATAAGGTAGTTAGTGATCAGGTTAAGTGAGGGTTCCCATGCCATCAGTAAAATATGTTGATAAAAAATAAGCACATTTCAGAATCATCGGATTAATTCAAGCCATATGGAAAACCCATTTATCCAAACCAAGTATGATTAAAAACTAGGAAATATAGCAATTGTATATGTTTCTCATGTATTAAGTGTAGCCAAATTCGATTTATTCCTCACATGTACAACAATCACTATTGCGGATGCTGCTAACGTGACACTACGACCAGAGACCCTTCGACGAAACTGTGTGCGATGCAATAATCACAAACGGTGATGTAAAAAACCCGTCAAAAAAGATGCAAAATGTTTGCAATGACGGATGCATCATACACGGTTCAGAATTGAGTTGCGTGTGCGATGAGGGGCATAACAGTTCACTTCAATGAACTGTTCGCGATGAGGCAAAAGGACAGAAATGAGCAGCCAGGTGAACGTGTGTGCGATATACAACATATATTTCACTTGAATGAACTGTTTGTGATTAGGCAACACAAAATAAACGGTCAGCCAGATCAAGATATGTGCGATATACGGCATAGGATTCACTCGGATGAACTGTTTGCGTTGATCCAAGAGAACATAAACAGATCAGTTTAACAAGATGTGTGTTGTGCAATGGGATTGCATATAAAACATCATAATATATAGAACAACACTATTTTATTTCAAAAATTAGAATAACTATTTGGATCATAGTCGCCCCCAGCCAGCCAGCGCTTCCCTCACCGCCGCAGCGTTTCCTCCCCCGCCGCCCCTCGCTTCCTTCCCCGCCGCTGCGGCCCTTCCTCCCCCGCACGCCCACCATCGCCGGCATCCTCGCTCCCCTACTCCACCACCGCCGCGGCAACCTCCCCAGATTCCCGCCATCGCACAACCTCCCAGACCTCCCCGCCGCCGCGCCACAACCAGGCCCCCGACCTCCCTGCCACCGCCACGGCCGCACCCCGCCTCCTCCATCGTCGCCGGAGTTCCACCTCCCCTGCCGCCAGAGAGCCACCTCCCAAGGCGCCTCCCACCTCCAGCCCCGACGCGCGCGACCCACCGGGCGCCACACCTTCCTCACGCTGCTCCGCTGCCCGGCTGCCGGCGAGCCATCCGCCACGCTCCCCGGACACCGGCGAGCCATCCGCCCCGGCCCGCTCCCCGGCCGAAACCCAGGACCCCCCGTTTCTCCTCCCTCCGTCCGGCCTTCAATCTGCTCATGGCCAGGCGCCTCTTTCCTCCTGTCCGGCTGCTGTAGGTGAACAAAACGGGGTTATCTTCTCATCTCCTCCCCGACGGCTGTAGACAAGCAGAGAAACACATTCTTTCTATCTACTTCTCTTGATTTTCTTGGGACGTTCGGATAGTACTCATCGGGCAGGTCGAACAAAATTCTCGTGGAAGGTCGAACAAGATTGTTGGAATTCCTCTTGATTTTTTAGAATAGCTTCAATTTGATGTGTGCATGCTCATGTGTGTTCGTATGTGTGTGTGCGCTCGCGTGCTCTGCCGGCAAAGGCATGCACATCCTCATCCTCCCGATGCAGTCCAGACTGGTGTGCAAGCATCGTCCAGATAAGAACATTGTTGTAAACTCTATTATATTTTTAGGGGAAGATTTCAGATGTTGATATTCGCCGACGCTGCTGCCTGGCCTGCCGGTGCATGCCGCGCAGTCGATCTTGCTTGCATCATTTTTTTACGACGCACGATTTGTGGATGAGATTGTTTTT